>NC_089218.1:14147931-14447931 GCF_963930695.1 Labrus bergylta | reverse complement strand
ATGAAAAGATTTCGGCTTCAAAAAGTTTGAAAATTTTCATGAAAAGATTTCGGCTTCAAAAAAGTGGAAAATGTTCATGAATTTTTTCGACGTCAAAAAATTGTAAGATTTTCTTGGAAAGATTTCTGCTTCAAAAAATTTGAAAATTTTCATGACAGGATTTTGGCTTTAAAAAAGGTAAAAATTTTCATGACAAGATTTCGGCTCCAAAAAGTTGAAAATTTTCATGAAAAGATTTCGGCTTCAAATAAGTTGAAAATTTTCATGAAAAGATTTCGGCTTCAAAAAAGTCAAAGTATTTCATGAAAAGATTTCTGCTTCAAAAAAGTTGAAAATTTTCATGAAAAGATTTCGGCTTCAAAAAAGTTGAAAATTTACATGAAAAGATTTCGGCTTCAAAAAAGTTGAAAATTTTCATGAAAAGATTTCAGCTTCAAAAAAGTTGAAAATTTTCATGACACCATTATGGCTTTAAAAAAGGTAAGAATTTTCATCAAGTATTTCGGCTTCAAAAAAGTCGAAGTATTTCATGAAAAGATTTCTGCTTCAAAAAAGTTGAAAATTTTCATGAAAAGATTTCGTCTTCAAAAAGGTTGAAAACTTTCATGAACTATTTCGACTTCAAAAAAGTCGAAGATTTTCATGAAAAGATTTCTGCTTCAAAAAAGTTGAAAATTTTCATTAAAAGATTTCGGCTTCAAAAAATTCCAAAACTTTCATGAAGTATTTCGGCTTCAAAAAAGTTGAAAATTTTCATGAAAAGATTTCGGCTTCAAAAAAGTTGAAAATTTTCATCAAGTATTTCGGCTTCAAAAAAGTCAAAGTATTTCATGAAAAGATTTCTGCTTCAAAAAAGTTGAAAATTTACATGAAAAGATTTCGGCTTCAAAAAAGTTGAACATTTTCATGAAAAGATTTCAGCTTCAAAAAAGTTGAAAATTTTCATGACACCATTATGGCTTTAAAAAAGGTAAGAATTTTCATCAACTATTTCGGCTTCAAAAAAGTCAAAGTATTTCATGAAAAGATTTCTGCTTCAAAAAAGTTGAAAATTTTCATTAAAAGATTTCGGCTTCAAAAAGGTTGAAAACTTTCATGAACTATTTCGACTTCAAAAAAGTCGAAGATTTTCATGAAAAGATTTCTGCTTCAAAAAAGTTGAAAATTTTCATTAAAAGATTTCGGCTTCAAAAAATTCCAAAACTTTCATGAAGTATTTCGGCTTCAAAAAAGTTGAAAATTTTCATGAAAAGATTTCGGCTTCAAAAAAGTTGAAAATTTTCATCAAGTATTTCGGCTTCAAAGAAGTTGAAGATTTTCATGAAAAGATTTCGGCTTCAAAAAAGTTGAAAATTTTCATCAAGTATTTCGGCTTCAAAGAAGTTGAAGATTTTCATGAAAAGATTTCTGCTTCAAAAAGTTGAAAATTTTCATGAAAAGATTTCGGCTTCAAAAAAGTTGAAAATTTTCATGAAAAGATTTCGGCTTCAAAAAAGTTGAAAATTTTTATGAAAAGATTTCGGCTTCAAAAAAGTTGAAAATTTTCATCAAGTATTTCGGCTTCAAAAAAGTCAAAGTATTTCATGAAAAGATTTCTGCTTCAAAAAAGTTGAAAATTTTTATGAAAAGATTTCGGCTTCAAAAAAGTTGAAAATTTACATGAAAAGATTTCGGCTTCAAAAAAGTTGAAAATTTTCATGAAAAGATTTCAGCTTCAAAAAAGTTGAAAATTTTCATGACACCATTATGGCTTTAAAAAAGGTAAGAATTTTCATCAACTATTTCGGCTTCAAAAAAGTCGAAGTATTTCATGAAAAGATTTCTGCTTCAAAAAAGTTGAAAATTTTCATTAAAAGATTTCGGCTTCAAAAAGGTTGAAAACTTTCATGAACTATTTCGACTTCAAAAAAGTCGAAGATTTTCATGAAAAGATTTCTGCTTCAAAAAAGTTGAAAATTTTCATTAAAAGATTTCGGCTTCAAAAAATTCCAAAACTTTCATGAAGTATTTCGGCTTCAAAAAAGTTGAAAATTTTCATGAAAAGATTTCGGCTTCAAAAAAGTTGAAAATTTTCATCAAGTATTTCGGCTTCAAAGAAGTTGAAGATTTTCATGAAAAGATTTCGGCTTCAAAAAAGTTGAAAATTTTCATCAAGTATTTCGGCTTCAAAGAAGTTGAAGATTTTCATGAAAAGATTTCTGCTTCAAAAAGTTGAAAATTTTCATGAAAAGATTTCGGCTTCAAAAAAGTTGAAAATTTTCATGAAGTATTTCTGCTTTAAAAATGTCAAAGTGACCCGGTTGAGTTTTTATTTTCTACATCTTTGCAATAAATTCATCTCTTCATTCAGTATTCAAGGTATTCCTCAATTAACTTGTTTTTGATCATCATACATCCTTATTTTATTTTTTCCTTTCTTACTTTTTGAATAAAAAACATTTTTGTATCATTACCCTTCTAATGCACAACATGGGTCAAAAATGAATCCACTTTCTATGTTATTTCATGTATGGCTGAGTGTTTCTATGATATATCTTTGAAATAAATACATTTTATCATTTTCTTTTCCAAGTATGCAGTAAATATCTTGTTTTTGTTAAGCACAAATCATCATTTGTATTTTTCCTTTCTTACTTTATGAACGAGCACAGCTTTTGTATTTCTACATCAAGTCAGAAACGACCCCAGAAACGACCCACATGCATTTACTATAGCATTTGCTGTGAAACGTGGTTGTAGACATTTCACAGCTCAGCACAGCTCCCTTGGAACATCTAATACATGTAAGTATTGTTTTTAAATTGTTCTAACATCACTTTAGAAAATATTTGATGACAATTGTGAAAGATAACTGTACATAACATTTGATTAGGTTTAGGTTACCTTGAGAGTGAGTACATTACTTGTCAGAAAGTTACAAGTAATTACTATTAGCTAGCTAGCTGTTGACACTTCTATTTTAGTTAGCTAATTCTATTGTAGTTAGCTAACTATTATGTAGATTGCTAGGCTACTTAGCAAAGTACTTAGCTAAGCTACTTAGCCAAGTCACCAAAATAAAACTCTATGTATGTGTATGTATATTGATGTGCATCTGAAAATTTTATTGTGCTTTTGATTTTCTTTATCCAGAGTATGGCTGGTCCCAGATTTACTACTGAGATGGTTGTAGCGATGCTGCAGGAAGAACCAGATGAGGAGGCAATTTGTCTTGATTCAGAGTCTGAAATTTCTGATGATGATGACCCAGAATATTTGCCAGAGGGTCAAGCTGGAGTTGTGGGTGTGTCTGGGAATCCATGAAGAAGACTCCTCTGATGATACAGAAGACTCATCTGATGAGTCCTCTGAAGAGGAAACTCAGACCCAGTCCAATAGATTGAGTAAAAACGGATCTTACTGGAATGAGAATCCCCCCATTCATGGCAGAACAAGAAGCCATAACATTCTGAGGAGCTGCCCAGGACCTACACCTGGATCACCAGCTGTTTCACCAAAAGATGCCTGGGATATGTTCATGAGTGACAACATCATTGAGGAGGTTCTAATATGTACCAACTTAGAGGGACGAAGAACAGCCACAGCAAAAGGGAAAGAGTGGAGAAGCATTGATAAAGAAGAATTGATGGCCTTCATCAATTCTTGCAGGGGGGGAGAAGAGCTGGGATGTGGCCTTGCAGGAGCTGTTTGTGGATCCGCTGCAAAATCCAATTTACAAGGCCACCATGGGGCTTAGGAGATATGAAGATATCCGCCGCGTCATACGGTTTGACGACAAGAGGACCAGGGCTCTGCGGCTGGAAACACACCACATGGCGACATTTAGGTACGTGTGGGACTGTTTCCTGGACAACTGCAGAAGAAAGTTCATCCCCAGTGACTGTGTCACCATAGATGAGCAGCTTGTGCCATTCCGAGGCAGGTGCAAGTTACGGCAACACATGCCCAGCAAGCCTGCAAAATATGGGATAAAAATCTTCTGGATGTGCGACGCAAGGGTACCTTATGCAATAGATGGAATTGTCTATACCGGGAGACAGCCAGGTTCAGAGGAACCTTGGAGAGAATGTCGTCCAGCAATTGTGCAGTGGAATCAGACAGACAGGTGAATGTAAAGTACAATAGAGAAACTAATGTATTAAGTTTTAGCACAATACCTACATACTTTTTCCCAATCTTTAATAATGTGTATTTTATTTTTTTATTTGATTTCTCTGTAAGCAAAATAGTAAAACAGAATAAAATGCAATGCAATGCAACAGATTATGGCGTTAGAGTTTAAAGAATTCCATGTTGAGTAAATTTACAATCTTTTCCCCCTCTCATAGGTCGCAACATCACAATTAGCAACTTCTTCACCAGTGTCCCGCTGGCTGAGAAGCTCCTCGAGAAGAACCTGACCATTGTTGGGACTCTTTGCCAGAACAAATCGGACATACCACCTATCATGAAGCCATCCAAATCACGGGAGATTCATAGCTCAGAATTCGGATTCAATGGCAACATGACCATGGTGAGCTATGTGCAGAAGAAGGGAAAAGCTGTTGTCCTCCTGAGCACTATGCATGATGACAAAGCAGTGGATGACAGCAGTCAGAAGAAGAAACAATGGGAAGATGTGGGTTTAAAAAACAAAACACAGCCACCACCCAGCCACAAGAGGACATCAGACAGGAGGGCCAAAGGAAGAGGAAGAGGTGCACGATCTGCCCAGTTACCAAAGACAGAAAAGTCAGCAGCTAGTGTTCCCAGTGCACCAGGCCTGTGTGCAAGGAGCACAAACTCTTAGTGATCATTTGTGAGGCATGTCAAAATTGAGATGGCAATTTGTGCTCTAGTGATGTGTTCAGTTGTATTTCATTTTGTTTGGTCACATTCACCAGTTTACAGTTGTTAAATTACAGATACAGTTCAGTTCAACAGCCGTGTTATCTGTTATCAGAGGTATGTGTATGTGTGACAAAATGACAAATAAACATGTTGCAAATATGAAATACATAAGTGTTTGGCTCCACTCACTGCTAAAGTAATTACTTGAAACAAATTATTATTATAGTATTAATTCATTTAATTTTAAATCACACTTGGATGTATGGGTCATTTTTGACCCATGTGTGTAAACTTGATGTAGTAATAAAAAAAGCTATTTTTGTTCATAAAGCATGAAAGTAAAAATGGAAATAGTGATTGGTGGTAATCAAAAACAAGATATTTAAAGAATACTTGGAATATTCAATCATAAAATAAATTGATTTCAAAAGATAGAACAAAGAAAAACTCAGCCAGCATGAAGAAAGTCGAAGATTTTCATGAAAATTTTCAACTTTTTTGAAGCCGAAATACTTCATGAAAATCTTCGACTTTTTTGAAGCCGAAATCATTTCATGAAATTTTTCAACTTTTTTAAAGCCGAAATCTTTTCAAGAAAATTTTGAACTTTTTTGAAGCAGAAATCTTTTCATCAAAATTTTCAAATTTTTTGAAGCCGAAATACTTCATGAAAGTTTTCAACCTTTTTGAAGCTGAAATACTTCATGAAAATTTTTACCTTTTTTAAAGCCAAAATCCTGTCATGAAAATTTTCAACTTTGTAGAAGCCGAAATCTTTTCATGAAAATTTTCAACTTTTTTGATGCCGAAATCTTTTCATGAAAATTTTCAACTTTCTGAAGTAGAAATATTTTATGAAAATGTTCAACTTTTTCAAAAACCCGAATTTTTCAACTATTTTGAAGCCGAAATACTTCATGAAAATTTTCAACTTTTTTGAAAATGAAACCTTTTCATCAAAATTTTCAACTTTTTTGAAGCCGAAATCTTTTCATGTAAATTTTTAACTTTTTTGAAACCGAAATACTTCATGAAAATTTTCAACTTTTTTGAAGCCAAAATCCTGTCATGAAAAATTTCAATTTTGTTGAAGCTGAAATTTTTTCATGAAAATGTTCAACTTTTTTGAAGCAGAAATCTTTTCATGAAAATCTTCGACTTTTTTGAAGCAGAAATCTTTTTATGAAAATTTTCAACTTTTTTGAAGCCAAAATCCTGTCATGAAAAATTTCAATTTTGTTGAAGCTGAAATCTTTTCATGAAAATTATCAACTTTTTTGAAAATGAAACCTTTTCATGAAAATTTTCAACTTTTTTGAAGCCGAAATCTTTTCATGTATATTTTTAACTTTTTTAAAACCGAAATCTTTTCATGAAAATTTTCAACTTTTTTGAAGCCGAAATACTTCATGATAATCTTCAACTTTTGTAAAGCAGAAAAACGTCATGAAAGTTTTCAACTTTTTTGAAGCCGAAAAACTTCATGAAAGTTTTCAACTTTTTTGAAGCTGAAATACTTCATGATAATTTTCAACTTTTTTGAAGCCAAAATCTTTTCATGAAACTTTTCAACCTTTTTGAAGCAGAAATCTTTTCATGTAAATTTTCAACTTATTTAAAGCTAAAATCCTGTCATGAAACTTTTCAACTTTTTTGAAGCAGAAATCTTTTCACGAAAATCTTCAACTTTGTTGAAGCAGAAATCTTTTCATGAAAATTTTCAACTTTGTTGAATCAGAAATCTTTTCATGAAAATTTTCATGCAGAAATCTTTTCATGAAAATCTTCGACTTTTTTGAAGCCTAAATCTTTTCATGAAAATTTTCAACTTTTTTGAAGCAGAAATCATTTTATGAAAATTTTCAACTTTTTTAAATCCGAAATCTTTTCATGAAAATCTTTGACTTTTTTAATGCAGAAATCTTTTCATGAAAATTTTCAAGCAGAAATCTTTTCATGAAAATTTTCAATTTTTTTAAGCAGAAATCTTTTCATGTAAATTTTCAACTTTTTTGAATCCGAAATACTTCATGAAAATTTTCAACTTTTTTGAAGCCGAAATGTTTTCATTAAAATTTTCAACTTTGTTAAATCCGAAATCTTTTCATGAATCTTTTCATGAAAATTTTGAAGCAGAAATCTTTTCATGAAAATTTTCAACTTTTTTGAAGCCGAAATCTTTTCATGAAAGTTTTCAACTTTTTGAAGCAAAAATACTTCATGAAAATTTTCAACTTTTTAAAAAGCTTGAAATTTTGAACTTTTTTGAAACAGAAATCTTTTCATGTAAATTTTGAACTTTTTTGAAAATGAAATCTTTTCATGAAAATTTTCAACTTTTTTGAAGCCGAAATACTTATTGAAAATTTTCAACTTTTTTGAAGTCGAAATACTTCATGAAAGTTTTCAACTTTTTCAAAGCTGAAATACTTCGTGAAAGTTTTTAACTTTTTTAAAGCTGAAATCTTTATATGTAAATTTTCAACTTTATTCAAACTGATATTCTACATTTTCTAACTCAAAGTGTCGTTTCAAAGTAAAAATACTGTTAGAAGGAGTGATTCAGACAAAATTAGATGAAACAGCTGTAGTGGTAACAAATGAGCGCAGTTACATGAAATGACATCAAAATCAACATTCCCTGAGCCAGACAACGCTATTAACAGCTTTAGTGATCAAATTGAGCGTATCTTGCGAAGCTGAGCTCGAAAGTGACATGAAACATGTTTTTGAGACATAAAGTGACACTTACAGTGAATACCTGTTCTGACTACATTTTCTAACTCAAAGTGTCGTTTCAAAGTAAAAATACTGTTAGAAGGAGTGATTCAGACAAAATTAGATGAAACAGCAGCACTGGTAACAAACAAAGATATTAACAGCTTTAGTGATCAAATTGAGCGTATCTTGCGACGTTGTGCTCGAAAGTGACATGAAACATGTTTTGAACAGTAAGTGTCACTTTATGTCTCAAAAATATGTTTCATGTCACTTTCGAGCTCAGCTTCGCAAGATACGCTCAATTTGATCACTAAAGCTGTTAATAGCGTTGTCTGGTTCAGGGAATGTTGATTTTGATGTCATTTCATGTAACTGCGCTCATTTGTTACCACTACAGCTGTTTCATTTAATTTTGTCTGAATCACTCCTTCTAACAGTATTTTTACTTTGAAACGACGCTTTCAGTTAGAAAATGTAGTCAGGACAGGTATTCACTGTCAGTGTCACTTTATGTCTGAAAAACATGTTTCATGTCACTTTCGAGCTCAGCTTCGCAAGATACGCTCAATTTGATCACTAAAGCTGTTAATAGCATTGTCTGGCTCAGGGAATGTTGATTTTGATGTCATTTCATGTAACTGCGCTCATTTGTTACCACTACAGCTGTTTCATCTAATTTTGTCTGAATCACTCCTTCTAACAGTATTTTTACTTTGAAACGACACTTTGAGTTAGAAAATGTAGTCTGAACAGTAAGTGTCACTTTATGTCTGAAAAACATGTTTCATGTCACTTTCGAGCTCAGCTTCGCAAGATACGCTCAATTTGATCACTAAAGCTGTTAATAGCGTTGTCTGGCTCAGGGAATGTTGATTTTGATGTCATTTCATGTAACTGCGCTCATTTGTTACCACTACAGCTGTTTCATCTAATTTTGTCTGAATCACTCCTTCTAACAGTATTTTTACTTTGAAACGACGCTTTCAGTTAGAAAATGTAGTCAGGACAGGTATTCACTGTAAGTGTCACTTTATGTCTCAAAAACATGTTTCATGTCACTTTCGAGCTCAGCTTCGCAAGATACGCTCAATTTGATCACTAAAGCTGTTAATAGCGTTGTCTGGCTCAGGGAATGTTGATTTTGATGTCATTTCATGTAACTGCGCTCATTTGTTACCACTACAGCTGTTTCATCTAATTTTGTCTGAATCACTCCCTCTAACAGTATTTTTACTTTGAAACTACACTTTGAGTTAGAAAATGTAGAATATCAGTTTGAATAAAGTCGAAAATTTTCATGAAAAGATTTCTGCTTCAAAAAAGTTGAAAAAATGTCATGAAATATTTCGGCTTTAAAAAAGTCAATGATTTTCATGAAAAGATTTCTGCTTCAGAAAAGTTGAAAATTTTCATGAAAAGATTTCTGCTTCAAAAAATTTGAAAATTTTCATGAAAAGATTTAGGTTTCAAAAAAGTTGAAAATTTTCATGAAGTATTTCGGCTTCAAAAAAGTTGAAAATTTTCATGAAGTATTTCGGCTTCAAAAAAGTTGAAAATTTACATTAAAAGATTTGGGCTTCAAAAAAGTCAACGATTTTCATGAAAAGATTTCGGCTTCAAAAAAGTTGAAAATTTTCATGAAATAATTTCAGCTTCAGAAAAGTTGAAAATTTTCATGACAGGATTATGGCTTTAAAAAAGGTACGAATTTTCATGAAGTATTTCGGCTTCAAAAAAGTTTAAAATTTTCATGAAAAGATTTCGGCTTCAAAAAAGTTGAAAATTTTCATGAACTATTTCGGCATCAAAAAAGTTGAAAATTTTCATGAAAAGATTTAGACTTCAAAACAGTTGAACATGTCCATGAATTTTTTCGACTTCAAAAAAGTTGAACATTTTCATGAAAAGATTTCTGCTTCAAAAAGATGAAAATTTTCATGAAAAGATTCAGATTTCAAAAAAGTTGAAAATTTTCATGAAATAATTTCAGCTTCAGAAAAGTTGAAAATTTTCATGACAGGATTATGGCTTTAAAAAAGGTTAGAATTTTCATGAAGTATTTCGGCTTCAAAAAAGTTGAAAATGTTCATGATTTTTTTCCACTTCAAAAAAGTCTAAGATTTTCATGAAAAGATTTATGCTTCAAAAAAGATGAAAATTTTCATGAAAAGATTTCTGCTTCAAAAAAGTTGAACATTTTCATGAAAAGATTTAGGTTTCAAAAAAGTTGAAAATTTTCATGAAGTATTTCGGCTTCAAAAAAGTTGAAAATTTACATTAAAAGATTTGGGCTTCAAAAAAGTCAACGATTTTCATGAAAAGATTTCGGCTTCAAAAAAGTTGAAAATTTTCATGAAATAATTTCAGCTTCAGAAAAGTTGAAAATTTTCATGACAGGATTATGGCTTTAAAAAAGGTAGGAATTTTCATGAAGTATTTCGGCTTCAAAAAAGTTTAAAATTTTCATGAAAAGATTTCGGCTTCAAAAAAGTTGAAAATTTTCATGAACTATTTCGGCATCAAAAAAGTTGAAAATTTTAATGAAAAGATTTAGACTTCAAAACAGTTGAACATGTCCATGAATTTTTTCGACTTCAAAAAAGTTGAACATTTTCATGAAAAGATTTCTGCTTCAAAAAGATGAAAATTTTCATGAAAAGATTTCGGCTTCAAAAAGTTGAAAATTTTCATGAAAAGATTTCGGCTTCAAAAAGTTGAAAATTTTCATGAAAAGATTTCGGCATCAAAAAAGTTGAAAATTTTCATGAAAAGATTTCTGCTTCAAAAAAGTTGAAAATTTTCATCAAGTATTTCGGCTTCAAAAAAGTCGACGATTTTCATGAAAAGATTTCGGCTTCAAAAAATCTGAAAATTTTCATGAAGTTTTTCGACTTCAAAAAAGTCTAAGATTTTCATGAAAAGAATTCTGCTTCAAAAAAGTTGAAAATTTTCATGAAAAGATTTCGGCTTCAAAAAGTTGAAAATTTTCATGAAAAGATTTCGGCTTCAAAAAAGTTGAACATTTTCATGAAAAGATTTCGGCTTCAAAAAACTTGAACATTTTCATGAAAAGATTTCGGCTTCAAAAAAGTTGAACATTTTCATGAAATGATTTATGCTTCAAAAAAGTTGAACATTTACATGAAAAGATTTCGACTTCAAAAAAGTCTAAGATTTTCATGAAAAGATTTCTGCTTCAAAAAAGTTGAAAATTTTCATGAAATGATTTCTGCTTCAAAAAAGTTGAACATTTACATGAAAAGTTTTTGACTTCAAAAAGTTGAAAATTTTCATGAAAAGATTTATGCTTCAAAAAAGTTGACCATTTTCATGAAAAGATTTTGGTTTCAAAAAGTTGAAAATTTTCATGAAAAGATTTCAGCTTCAAAAAGGTTGAAAACTTTCATGAACTATTTCGACTTCAAAAAAGTCGAAGATTTTCATGAAAAGATTTCGGCTTCAAAAAAGTTGAAAATTTTCATGAAGTATTTCGGCTTCAAAAAAGTCTAAAATTTTCATGAAAAGATTTATGCTTCAAAAAAGATGAAAATTTTCATGAAAAGATTTCGGCTTCAAAAAGTTGAAAATTTTCATGAAAAGATCTCGGCTTCAAAAAAGTTCAACATTTTCATGAAAAGATTTCGGCTTCAAAAAAGTTGAAAATTTTCATGAAAAGATTTTGGTTTCAAAAAGTTGAACATTTTCATGAAAAGATTTCGGCTTCAAAAAAGTTGAACATTTTCATGAAAAGATTTTGGTTTCAAAAAGTTGAACATTTTCATGAAAAAATTTCGGTTTCAAAAAGTTGAAAATTTTCATGAAAAGATCTCGGCTTCAAAAAAGTTGAACATTTTCATGAAAAGATCTCGGCTTCAAAAAGTTGAAAATTTTCATGAAAAGATTTCGGCTTCAAAAAAGTTGACCATTTTCATGAAAAGATTTCGGCTTCAAAAAAGTTGAAAATTTTCATGAAAAGATTTCGGTTTCAAAAAGTTGAAAATTTTCATGAAAAGATTTCTGCTTCAAAAAAGTTGAAAATTTTCATGACAGGATTTTGGCTTCAAAAAGGTTGAAAACTTTCATGAACTATTTCGACTTCAAAAAAGTCGAAGATTTTCATGAAAAGATTTCGACTTCAAAAAAGTTGAAAATTTTCATGAAGTATTTCGGCTTCAAAAAAATGGAACATTTTCATGAAAAGATTTCGGCTTCAAAAAAGTTGAAAATTTTCATGAACAGATTTCGGTTTCAAAAAGTTGAAAATTTTCATGAAAAGATCTCGGCTTCAAAAAAGTTGAAAATTTTCATGAAAAGATTTTGGTTTCAAAAAGTTGAACATTTTCATGAAAAGATTTCGGCTTCAAAAAAGTTGAACATTTTCATGAAGTATTTCGGCTGCAAAAAAATGGAACATTTTCATGAAAAGATTTCGGTTTCAAAAAGTTGAAAATTTTCATGAAAAGATCTCGGCTTCAAAAAAGTTGAACATTTTCATGAAAAGATTTCGGCTTCAAAAAAGTTGAAAATTTTCATTAAAAGATTTAGACTTCAAAAAAGTTGAATATTTTCATCAAGTATTTCGGCTTCAAAAAAGTCGAAGATTTTCATGAAAAGATTTCTGCTTCAAAAAAGTTCAAAATTTTCATGACAGGATTTTGGCTTCAAAAAAGTTGCAAATTTTCATGAAAAGATTTCGGCTTCAAAAAACTTGAAAATTTTCTTGAAAAGATTTCTGCTTCAAAAAAGTTGAAAATTTACATGAAAAGATTTCGACTTCAAAAAAGTTGAAAATTTTCATGAAGTATTTCGGCTTCAAAAAGTTGAAAATTTTCATGAAAAGATCTCGGCTTCAAAAAAGTTGAACATTTTCATGAAAAGATTTCGGCTTCAAAAAAGTTGAACATTTTAATGAAAAGATTTTGGTTTCAAAAAGTTGAACATTTTCATGAAAAGATTTCGGCTTTAAAAAAGTTGAACATTTTCATGAAAAGATTTCGGCTTCAAAAAAGTTGAAAATTTTCATGAAAAGATTTTGGTTTCAAAAAGTTGAACATTTTCATGAAAAGATTTGGGCTTCAAAAAGGTTGAACATTTTCATGAAAAGATTTCGGCTTCAAAAAAGTTGAAAATTTTTATGAAGTATTTCGCCTTCAAAAAAATGGAACATTTTCATGAAAAGATTTCTGCTTCAAAAAAGTTGAAAATTTACATGAAAAGATTTCGACTTCAAAAAAGTTGAAAATTTTCATGAAGTATTTCGGCTTCAAAAAAATGGAACATTTTCATGAAAAAAATTTCGACTTCAAAAAAGTCTAAGATTTTCATGAAAAGATTTCTGCTTCAAAAAAGTTGAAAATTTTCATGAAAAGATTTCGGCTTCAAAAAGTTGAAAATTTTCATGAAAAGATTTCGACTTCAAAAAAGTTGACCATTTTCATGAAAAGATTTCGGCTTCAAAAAAGTTGAAAATTTTCATGAAAAGATTTCGGTTTCATAAAGTTGAAAATTTTCATGAAAAGATCTCGGCTTCAAAAAAGTTGAACATTTTCATGAAAAGATTTCGGTTTCAAAAAGTTGAAAATTTTCATGAAAAGATTTCAGCATCAAAAAGGTTGAAAACTTTCATGAACTATTTCGACTTCAAAAAAGTCGAAGATTTTCATGAAAAGATTTCGGCTTCAAAAAAAGTCTAAAATTTTCATGAAAAGATTTATGCTTCAAAAAAGATGAAAATTTTCATGAAAAGATTTCGGCTTCAAAAAGTTGAAAATTTTCATGAAAAGATTTCGGCTTCAAAAAAGTTGACCATTTTCATGAAAAGATTTTGGTTTCAAAAAGTTGAAAATTTTCATGAAAAGATTTCAGCTTCAAAAAGGTTGAAAACTTTCATGAACTATTTCGACTTCAAAAAAGTCGAAGATTTTCATGAAAAGATTTCGGCTTCAAAAAAGTTGAAAATTTTCATGAAGTATTTCGGCTTCAAAAAAGTCTAAAATTTTCATGAAAAGATTTATGCTTCAAAAAAGATGAAAATTTTCATGAAAAGATTTCGGCTTCAAAAAGTTGAAAATTTTCATGAAAAGATCTCGGCTTCAAAAAAGTTCAACATTTTCATGAAAAGATTTCGGCTTCAAAAAAGTTGAAAATTTTCATGAAAAGATTTTGGTTTCAAAAAGTTGAACATTTTCATGAAAAGATTTCGGCTTCAAAAAAGTTGAACATTTTCATGAAAAGATTTTGGTTTCAAAAAGTTGAACATTTTCATGAAAAGATTTCGGCTTCAAAAAAGTTGAACATTTTCATGAAGTATTTCGGCTGCAAAAAAATGGAACATTTTCATGAAAAGATTTCGGTTTCAAAAAGTTGAAAATTTTCATGAAAAGATCTCGGCTTCAAAAAAGTTGAACATTTTCATGAAAAGATTTCGGTTTCAAAAAGTTGAAAATTTTCATGAAAAGATCTCGGCTTCAAAAAAGTTGAACATTTTCATGAAAAGATCTCGGCTTCAAAAAGTTGAAAATTTTCATGAAAAGATTTCGGCTTCAAAAAAGTTGACCATTTTCATGAAAAGATTTCGGCTTCAAAAAAGTTGAAAATTTTCATGAAAAGATTTCGGTTTCAAAAAGTTGAAAATTTTCATGAAAAGATTTCTGCTTCAAAAAAGTTGAAAATTTTCATGACAGGATTTTGGCTTCAAAAAGGTTGAAAACTTTCATGAACTATTTCGACTTCAAAAAAGTCGAAGATTTTCATGAAAAGATTTCGACTTCAAAAAAGTTGAAAATTTTCATGAAGTATTTCGGCTTCAAAAAGGTTGAAAACTTTCATGAAAAGATCTCGGCTTCAAAAAAGTTCAACATTTTCATGAAAAGATTTCGGCTTCAAAAAAGTTGAAAATTTTCATGAAAAGATTTTGGTTTCAAAAAGTTGAACATTTTCATGAAAAGATTTCGGCTTCAAAAAAGTTGAACATTTTCATGAAGTATTTCGGCTGCAAAAAAATGGAACATTTTCATGAAAAGATTTCGGTTTCAAAAAGTTGAAAATTTTCATGAAAAGATCTCGGCTTCAAAAAAGTTGAACATTTTCATGAAAAGATTTCGGCTTCAAAAAAGTTGAAAATTTTCATTAAAAGATTTAGACTTCAAAAAAGTTGAATATTTTCATCAAGTATTTCGGCTTCAAAAAAGTCGAAGATTTTCATGAAAAGATTTCTGCTTCAAAAAAGTTGAAAATTTTCATGACAGGATTTTGGCTTCAAAAAAGTTGAAAATTTTCTTGAAAAGATTTCTGCTTCAAAAAAGTTGAAAATTTACATGAAAAGATTTCGACTTCAAAAAAGTTGAAAATTTTCATGAAGTATTTCGGCTTCAAAAAGTTGAAAATTTTAATGAAAAGATTTTGGTTTCAAAAAGTTGAACATTTTCATGAAAAGATTTTGGCTTCAAAAAAGTTGAATATTTTCATGAAAAGATTTCGGCTTCAAAAAAGTTGAAAATTTTCATGAAAAGATTTTGGTTTCAAAAAGTTGAACATTTTCATGAAAAGATTTGGGCTTCAAAAAGGTTGAACATTTTCATGAAAAGATTTCGGCTTCAAAAAAGTTGAAAATTTTTATGAAGTATTTCGCCTTCAAAAAAATGGAACATTTTCATGAAAAGATTTCTGCTTCAAAAAAGTTGAAAATTTACATGAAAAGATTTCGACTTCAAAAAAGTTGAAAATTTTCATGAAGTATTTCGGCTTCAAAAAAATGGAACATTTTCATGAAAAAGATTTCGACTTCAAAAAAGTCTAAGATTTTCATGAAAAGATTTCTGCTTCAAAAAAGTTGAAAATTTTCATGAAAAGATTTCGGCTTCAAAAAGTTGAAAATTTTCATGAAAAGATTTCGGCTTCAAAAAGTTGAAAATTTTCATGAAAAGATTTCGACTTCAAAAAAGTTGACCATTTTCATGAAAAGATTTCGGCTTCAAAAAAGTTGAAAATTTTCATGAAAATATTTCGGTTTCATAAAGTTGAAAATTTTCATGAAAAGATCTCGGCTTCAAAAAAGTTGAACATTTTCATGAAAAGATTTCGGTTTCAAAAAGTTGAAAATTTTCATGAAAAGATTTCAGCATCAAAAAGGTTGAAAACTTTCATGAACTATTTCGACTTCAAAAAAGTCGAAGATTTTCATGAAAAGATTTCGGCTTAAAAAAAGTCTAAAATTTTCATGAAAAGATTTATGCTTCAAAAAAGATGAAAATTTTCATGAAAAGATTTCGGCTTCAAAAAGTTGAAGATTTTCATGAAAAGATTTCTGCTTCAAAAAAGTTGAAAATTTTCATGAAAAGATTTCGGCTTCAAAAAGTTGAACATTTTCATGAAAAGATTTCGGCTTCAAAAAAGTTGACCATTTTCATGAAAAGATTTCGGCTTCAAAAAAGTTGAAAATTGTCATGAAAAGATTTCGACTTCAAAAAAGTTTAAGATTTTCATGAAAAGATTTCGGCTTCAAAAAGTTGAAAATTTTCATGAAAAGATTTCGGCTTCAAAAAGTTGACCATTTTCATGAAAAGATTTCGGCTTCAAAAAAGTTGAAAATTTTCATGAAAAGATCTCGGCTTCAAAAAAGTTGAACATTTTCATGTAAAGATTTCGGCTTCAAAAAAGTTGAAAAATTTCATGAAAAGATTTTGGTTTCAAAAAGTTGAACATTTTCATGAAAAGATTTCGGCTTCAAAAAAGTTGAACATTTTCATGAAGTATTTCGGTTTCAAAAAAGTCTAACATTTTCATGAAAAGATTTCGGCTTCAAAAAAGTTGAACATTTTCATGAAAAGATTTCTGCTTCAAAAAAGTTTAAAATTTTCATGAAAAGATTTCGGCTTCAAAAAGTTGAAAATTTTCATGAAAAGATTTCGACTTCAAAAAAGTCTAAGATTTTCATGAAAAGATTTCGGCTTCAAAAAGTTGAAAATTTTCATGAAAAGATTTCGGCTTCAAAAAGTTGAAAATTTTCATGAAAAGATTTCGGTTTCAAAAAGTTGAACATTTTCATGAAAAGATCTCGGCTTCAAAAAAGTTGAACATTTTCATGAAAAGATTTCGGCTTCAAAAAAGTTGAACATTTTCATGAAAAGATTTCGGCTTCAAAAAAGTTGAAAAATTTCATGAAAAGATTTCGGTTTCAAAAAGTTGAAAATTTTCATGAAAAGATTTCAGCATCAAAAAGGTTGAAAACTTTCATGAACTATTTCGACTTCAAAAAAGTCGAAGATTTTCATGAAAAGATTTCGGCTTCAAAAAAGATGAAAATTTTCATGAAAAGATTTCGGCTTCAAAAAGTTGAAAATTTTCATGAAAAGATTTCGGCTTCAAAAAAGTTGACCATTTTCATGAAAAGATTTCGGCTTCAAAAAAGTTGAAAATTTTCATGAAAAGATTTCGGTTTCAAAAAGTTGAAAATTTTCATGAAAAGATGTCTGCTTCAAAAAAGTTGAAAATTTTCATGACAGGATTTTGGCTTCAAAAAGGTTGAAAACTTTCATTAACTATTTCGACTTCAAAAAAGTCGAAGATTTTCATGAAAAGATTCCGGCTTCAAAAAAGTTGAAAATTTTCATGAAGTATTTCGGCTGCAAAAAAATGGAACATTTTCATGAAAAGATTTCGGCTTCAAAAAAGTTGAAAATTTACATGAAGTATTTCGGCTGCAAAAAAATGGAACATTTTCATGAAAAGATTTCGGCTTCAAAAAAGTTGAAAATTTTTATGAAGTATTTCGGCTTCAAAAAAATGGAACATTTTCATGAAAAGATTTCGACTTCAAAAAAGTCTAAGATTTTCATGAAAAGATTTCTGCTTCAAAAAAGTTGAAAATTTTCATGAAAAGATTTCGGTTTCAAAAAGTTGAAAATTTTCATGAAAAGATTTCAGCATCAAAAAGGTTGAAAACTTTCATGAACTATTTCGACTTCAAAAAAGTCGAAGATTTTCATGAAAAGATTTCGGCTTAAAAAAAGTCTAAAATTTTCATGAAAAGATTTATGCTTCAAAAAAGATGAAAATTTTCATGAAAAGATTTCGGCTTCAAAAAGTTGAAGATTTTCATGAAAAGATTTCTGCTTCAAAAAAGTTGAAAATTTTCATGAAAAGATTTCGGCTTCAAAAAGTTGAACATTTTCATGAAAAGATTTCGGCTTCAAAAAAGTTGACCATTTTCATGAAAAGATTTCGGCTTCAAAAAAGTTGAAAATTGTCATGAAAAGATTTCGACTTCAAAAAAGTTTAAGATTTTCATGAAAAGATTTCGGCTTCAAAAAGTTGAAAATTTTCATGAAAAGATTTCGGCTTCAAAAAGTTGACCATTTTCATGAAAAGATTTCGGCTTCAAAAAAGTTGAAAATTTTCATGAAAAGATCTCGGCTTCAAAAAAGTTGAACATTTTCATGTAAAGATTTCGGCTTCAAAAAAGTTGAAAAATTTCATGAAAAGATTTTGGTTTCAAAAAGTTGAACATTTTCATGAAAAGATTTCGGCTTCAAAAAAGTTGAACATTTTCATGAAGTATTTCGGTTTCAAAAAAGTCTAACATTTTCATGAAAAGATTTCGGCTTCAAAAAAGTTGAACATTTTCATGAAAAGATTTCTGCTTCAAAAAAGTTTAAAATTTTCATGAAAAGATTTCGGCTTCAAAAAGTTGAAAATTTTCATGAAAAGATTTCGACTTCAAAAAAGTCTAAGATTTTCATGAAAAGATTTCGGCTTCAAAAAGTTGAAAATTTTCATGAAAAGATTTCGGCTTCAAAAAGTTGAAAATTTTCATGAAAAGATTTCGGTTTCAAAAAGTTGAACATTTTCATGAAAAGATCTCGGCTTCAAAAAAGTTGAACATTTTCATGAAAAGATTTCGGCTTCAAAAAAGTTGAACATTTTCATGAAAAGATTTCGGCTTCAAAAAAGTTGAAAAATTTCATGAAAAGATTTCGGTTTCAAAAAGTTGAAAATTTTCATGAAAAGATTTCAGCATCAAAAAGGTTGAAAACTTTCATGAACTATTTCGACTTCAAAAAAGTCGAAGATTTTCATGAAAAGATTTCGGCTTCAAAAAAGATGAAAATTTTCATGAAAAGATTTCGGCTTCAAAAAGTTGAAAATTTTCATGAAAAGATTTCGGCTTCAAAAAACTTGAACATTTTCATGAAAAGATTTCTGCTTCAAAAAAGTTGAAAATTTACATGAAAAGATTTCGACTTCAAAAAAGTTGAAAATTTTCATGAAGTATTTCGGCTTCAAAAAAATGGAACATTTTCATGAAAAGATTTCGACTTCAAAAAAGTCTAAGATTTTCATGAAAAGATTTCGGCTTCAAAAAAGTTGAAAATTTTCATGAAAAGATCTCGGCTTCAAAAAAGTTGAACATTTTCATGTAAAGATTTCGGCTTCAAAAAAGTTGAAAAATTTCATGAAAAGATTTTGGTTTCAAAAAGTTGAACATTTTCATGAAAAGATTTCGGCTTCAAAAAAGTTGAACATTTTCATGAAGTATTTCGGTTTCAAAAAAGTCTAACATTTTCATGAAAAGATTTCGGCTTCAAAAAAGTTGAACATTTTCATGAAAAGATTTCTGCTTCAAAAAAGTTTAAAATTTTCATGAAAAGATTTCGGCTTCAAAAAGTTGAAAATTTTCATGAAAAGATTTCGACTTCAAAAAAGTCTAAGATTTTCATGAAAAGATTTCGGCTTCAAAAAGTTGAAAATTTTCATGAAAAGATTTCGGCTTCAAAAAGTTGACCATTTTCATGAAAAGATTTCGGCTTCAAAAAAGTTGAAAATTTTCATGAACAGATTTCGGTTTCAAAAAGTTGAACATTTTCATGAAAAGATCTCGGCTTCAAAAAAGTTGAACATTTTCATGAAAAGATTTCGGCTTCAAAAAAGTTGAACATTTTCATGAAAAGATTTCGGCTTCAAAAAAGTTGAAAAATTTCATGAAAAGATTTCGGTTTCAAAAAGTTGAAAATTTTCATGAAAAGATTTCAGCATCAAAAAGGTTGAAAACTTTCATGAACTATTTCGACTTCAAAAAAGTCGAAGATTTTCATGAAAAGATTTCGGCTTCAAAAAAGATGAAAATTTTCATGAAAAGATTTCGGCTTCAAAAAGTTGAAAATTTTCATGAAAAGATTTCGGCTTCAAAAAAGTTGACCATTTTCATGAAAAGATTTCGGCTTCAAAAAAGTTGAAAATTTTCATGAAAAGATTTCGGTTTCAAAAAGTTGAAAATTTTCATGAAAAGATGTCTGCTTCAAAAAAGTTGAAAATTTTCATGACAGGATTTTGGCTTCAAAAAGGTTGAAAACTTTCATGAACTATTTCGACTTCAAAAAAGTCGAAGATTTTCATGAAAAGATTCCGGCTTCAAAAAAGTTGAAAATTTTCATGAAGTATTTCGGCTGCAAAAAAATGGAACATTTTCATGAAAAGATTTCGGCTTCAAAAAAGTTGAAAATTTACATGAAGTATTTCGGCTGCAAAAAAATGGAACATTTTCATGAAAAGATTTCGACTTCAAAAAAGTCTAAGATTTTCATGAAAAGATTTCTGCTTCAAAAAAGTTGAAAATTTTCATGAAAAGATTTCGGCTACAAAAAGTTGAAAATTTTCATGAAAAGATTTCGACTTCAAAAAAGTCTAAGATTTTCATGAAAAGATTTCGGCTTCAAAAAGTTGAAAATTTTCATGAAAAGATTTCGGCTTCAAAAAGTTGACCATTTTCATGAAAAGATTTCGGCTTCAAAAAAGTTGAAAATTTTCATGAACAGATTTCGTTTCAAAAAGTTGAAAATTTTCATGAAAAGATCTCGGCTTCAAAAAAGTTGAACATTTTCATGAAAAGATTTCGGCTTCAAAAAAGTTGAACATTTTCATGAAAAGATTTCGGCTTCAAAAAAGTTGAAAATTTTCATGAAAAGATTTCGGTTTCAAAAAGTTGAAAATTTTCATGAAAAGATTTCAGCATCAAAAAGGTTGAAAACTTTCATGAACTATTTCGGCTTCAAAAAAGTTGACCATTTTCATGAAAAGATTTCGGCTTCAAAAACGTTGAAAATTTTCATGAAAAGATTTCGGTTTCAAAAAGTTGAAAATTTTCATGAAAAGATGTCTGCTTCAAAAAAGTTGAAAATTTTCATGACAGGATTTTGGCTTCAAAAAGGTTGAAAACTTTCATGAACTATTTCGACTTCAAAAAAGTCGAAGATTTTCATGAAAAGATTCCGGCATCAAAAAAGTTGAAAATTTTCATGAAGTATTTCGGCTGCAAAAAAATGGAACATTTTCATGAAAAGATTTCGGCTTCAAAAAAGTTGAAAATTTTTATGAAGTTTTTCGGCTTCAAAAAAATGGAACATTTTCATGAAAAGATTTCTGCTTCAAAAAAGTTGAAAATTTTCATGAAAAGATTTCGGCTTCAAAAAGTTGAAAATTTTCATGAAAAGATTTCGACTTCAAAAAAGTCTAAGATTTTCATGAAAAGATTTCGGCTTCAAAAAGTTGAAAATTTTCATGAAAAGATTTCGGCTTCAAAAAGTTGACCATTTTCATGAAAAGATTTCGGCTTCAAAAAAGTTGAAAATTTTCATGAACTGATTTCGGTTTCAAAAAGTTGGAACATTTTCATGAAAAGATCTCGGCTTCAAAAAAGTTGAACATTTTCATGAAAAGATTTCGGCTTCAAAAAAGTTGAAAATTTTCATGAAAAGATTTCGGCTTCAAAAAAGTTGACCATTTTCATGAAAAGATTTCGGCTTCAAAAAAGTTGAAAATTTTCATGAAAAGATTTCGGTTTCATAAAGTTGAAAATTTTCATGAAAAGATCTCGGCTTCAAAAAAGTTGAACATTTTCATGAAAAGATTTCGGCTTCAAAAAAGTTGAACATTTTCATGAAAAGATTTCGGCTTCAAAAAAGTTGAAAATTTTCATGAAAAGATTTCGGTTTCAAAAAGTTGAAAATTTTCATGAAAAGATTTCAGCATCAAAAAGGTTGAAAACTTTCATGAACTATTTCGACTTCAAAAAAGTCGAAGATTTTCATGAAAAGATTTCGGCTTCAAAAAAGTCTAAAATTTTCATGAAAAGATTTATGCTTCAAAAAAGATGAAAATTTTCATGAAAAGATTTCGGCTTCAAAAAGTTGAAAATTTTCATGAAAAGATTTCGGCTTCAAAAAAGTTGACCATTTTCATGAAAAGATTTCGGCTTCAAAAAAGTTGAAAATTTTCATGAAAAGATTTCGGTTTCAAAAAGTTGAAAATTTTCATGAAAAGATGTCTGCTTCAAAAAAGTTGAAAATTTTCATGACAGGATTTTGGCTTCAAAAAGGTTGAAAACTTTCATGAACTATTTCGACTTCAAAAAAGTCGAAGATTTTCATGAAAAGATTCCGGCTTCAAAAAAGTTGAAAATTTTCATGAAGTATTTCGGCTGCAAAAAAATGGAACATTTTCATGAAAAGATTTCGGCTTCAAAAAAGTTGAAAATTTACATGAAGTATTTCGGCTGCAAAAAAATGGAACATTTTCATGAAAAGATTTCGGCTTCAAAAAAGTTGAAAATTTTCATGAAAAGATTTTGGTTTCAAAAAGTTGAAAATTTTCATGAAAAGATTTCAGCTTCAAAAAGGTTGAAAACTTTCATGAACTATTTCGGCTTCAAAAACGTTGAAAATTTTCATGAAAAGATTTCGACTTCAAAAAAGTCTAAGATTTTCATGAAAAGATTTCTGCTTCAAAAAAGTTTAAGATTTTCATGAAAAGATTTCTGCTTCAAAAAAGTTGACCATTTTCATGAAAAGATTTCGGCTTCAAAAACGTTTAAGATTTTCATGAAAAGATTTCGGTTTCAAAAAGTTGAAAATTTTCATGAAAAGATTTCGGCTTCAAAAAAGTTGAAAATTTTCATGAAGTATTTCGGCTTCAAAAAAATGGAACATTTTCATGAAAAGATTTTGGTTTCAAAAAAGTTGAACATTTTCATGAAAAGATTTCTGCTTCAAAAAGATGAAAATTTTCATGAAAAGATCTCGTTTTCAAAAAAGTTGAACATTTTCATGAAAAGATTTCGGCTTCAAAAAAGTTGAAAATTTTCATGAAGTATTTCGGCTTCAAAAAAGTTGAACATTTTCATGAAAAGATTTCGGCTTCAAAAAGGTTGAAAACTTTCATGAACTATTTCGACTTCAAAAAAGTCGAACATTTTCATGAAAAGATTTCGGCTTCAAAAAGTTGAAAATTTTCATGAAAAGATTTCGGCTGCAAAAAAGTCTAAAATTTTCATGAAAAGATCTATGCTTCAAAAAAGATGAAAATTTTCATGAAAAGATTTCGGCTTCAAAAAGTTGAAAATTTTCATGAAAAGATTTCGGTTTCAAAAAGTTGAAAATTTTCATGAAAAGATCTCGGCTTCAAAAAAGTTGAACATTTTCATGAAGTATTTCGGCTTCAAAAAAATGGAACATTTTCATGAAAAGATTTCGGCTTCAAAAAAATGGAACATTTTCATGAAAAGATTTCTGCTTCAAAAAAGTTGAAAATTTACATGAAAATATTTCGACTTCAAAAAAGTCTAAGATTTTCATGAAAAGATTTATGCTTCAAAAAAGATGAAAATTTTCATGAAAAGATTTCGGCTTCAAAAAGTTGAAAATTTTCATGAAAAGATTTCGGCTTCAAAAAAGTTGACCATTTTCATAAAAAGATTTCGGCTTCAAAAAAGTTGAAAATTTTCATGAAAAGATTTCGGTTTCAAAAAGTTGAAAATTTTCATGAAAAGATTTCTGCTTCAAAAAAGTTGAAAATTTTCATGACAGGATTTTGGCTTCAAAAAGGGTTGAAAACTTTCATGAACTATTTCGACTTCAAAAAAGTCGATGATTTTCATGAAAAGATTTCGGTTTCAAAAAAGTTGACCATTTTCATGAAAAGATTTCGGCTTCAAAAAAGTTGAAAATTTTCATGAAAAGATTTGTGCTTCAAAAAAGTTGAAAATTTTCATGAAAAGATTTCGGCTTCAAAAAAGTTGACCATTTTCATGAAAAGATTTCGGCTTCAAAAAAGTTTAAAATTTTCATGAAAAGATTTCGGCTTCAAAAAGTTGACCATTTTCATGAAAAGATTTCGGCTTCAAAAAAGTTGAAAATTTTCATGAAAAGAATTCGGCTTCAAAAAGTTGAAAATTTTCATGAAAAGATCTCGGCTTCAAAAAAGTTGAACATTTTCATGAAGTATTTCGGCTTCAAAAAAATGGAACATTTTCATAAAAAGATTTCGGCTTCAAAAAACTTGAACATTTTCATGAAAAGATTTCGGCTGCAAAAAAGTCTAAAATTTTCATGAAAAGATCTATGCTTCAAAAAAGATGAAAATTTTCATGAAAAGATTTCGGCTTCAAAAAGTTGAAAATTTTCATGAAAAGATTTCTGCTTCAAAAAAGTTGAAAATTTTCATGAAAAGATTTCTGCTTCAAAAAGTTGAAAATTTTCATGAAAAGATCTCGGCTTCAAAAAAGTTGAACATTTTCATGAAGTATTTCGTCTTCAAAAAAATGGAACATTTTCATGAAAAGATTTTGGCTTCAAAAAACTTGAACATTTTCATGAAAAGAATTCGGCTTCAAAAAAGTCTAACATTTTCATGAAAAGATTTCTGCTTCAAAAAAGTTGAAAATTTACATGAAAAGATTTCGACTTCAAAAAAGTCTAAGATTTTCATGAAAAGATTTCTGCTTCAAAAAAGTTGAAAATTTTCATGAAAAGATTTCGGCTTCAAAAAGTTGAAAATTTTCATGAAAAGATTTCGGTTTCAAAAAGTTGTAAATTTTCATGAAAAGATCTCGGCTTCAAAAAAGTTGAACATTTTCATGAAGTATTTCATCTTCAAAAAAATGGAACATTTTCATGAAAAGATTTCGGCTTCAAAAAAGTTGAAAATTTTCATGAAAAGATTTCGGCTTCAAAAAAGTTGAAAATTTTCATGAAAAGATTTTGGTTTCAAAAAGTTGAAAATTTTCATGAACTATTTCGACTTCAAAAAAGTCGAAGATTTTCATGAAAAGATTTCGGCTTCAAAAAGTTGAAAATTTTCATGAAAAGATTTCCGCTGCAAAAAAGTCTAAAATTTTCATGAAAAGATCTATGCTTCAAAAAAGATGAACATTTTCATGAAAAGATTTCGGCTTCAAAAAGTTGAAGGTTTTCATGAAAAGATTTCGGCTTCAAAAAAGTTGAAAATTTTCATGAAGTATTTCGGCTTCAAAAAAATGGAACATTTTCATGAAAAGATTTCGGCTTCAAAAAAGTTGACCATTTTCATGAAAAGATTTCGGCTTCAAAAAAGTTTAAGATTTTCATGAAAAGATTTCTGCTTCAAAAAAGTTGAAAATTTTCATGAAAAGATTTCGGCTTCAAAAAGTTGAAAATTTTCATGAAAAGATTTCGGCTTCAAAAAAGTTTAAAAATTTCATGAAAAGATTTCGGTTTCAAAAAGTTGTAAATTTTCATGAAAAGATCTCGGCTTCAAAAAAGTTGAACATTTTCATGAAGTATTTAGGCTTCAAAAAAATGGAACATTTTCATGAAAAGATTTCGGTTTCAAAAAGTTGTAAATTTTCATGAAAAGATCTCGGCTTCAAAAAAGTTGAACATTTTCATGAAGTATTTCGGCTTCAAAAAAATGGAACATTTTCATGAAAAGATTTTGGTTTCAAAAAAGTTGAACATTTTCATGAAAAGATTTCTGCTTCAAAAAAGTTGAAAATTTTCATGAAGTATTTCGGCTTCAAAAAAATGGAACATTTTCATGAAAAGATTTCTGCTTCAAAAAAGTTGAAAATTTTCATGAAAAGATTTCGGCTTCAAAAAAGTTGAAAATTTTCATGAAAAGATTTCGGTTTCAAAAAGTTGAAGGTTTTCATGAAAAGATTTCGGCTTCAAAAAAGTTGAAAATTTTCATGAAGTATTTCGGCTTCAAAAAAATGGAACATTTTCATGAAAAGATTTCGGCTTCAAAAAAGTTGACCATTTTCATGAAAAGATTTCGGCTTCAAAAAAGTTTAAGATTTTCATGAAAAGATTTCTGCTTCAAAAAAGTTGAAAATTTTCATGAAAGGATTTCGGCTTCAAAAAGTTGAAAATTTTCATGAAAAGATTTCGGCTTCAAAAAAGTTGAAAAATTTCATGAAAAGATTTCGGTTTCAAAAAGTTGTAAATTTTCATGAAAAGATCTCGGCTTCAAAAAAGTTGAACATTTTCATGAAGTATTTAGGCTTCAAAAAAATGGAACATTTTCATGAAAAGATTTCGGTTTCAAAAAGTTGTAAATTTTCATGAAAAGATCTCGGCTTCAAAAAAGTTGAACATTTTCATGAAGTATTTCGGCTTCAAAAAAATGGAACATTTTCATGAAAAGATTTTGGTTTCAAAAAAGTTGAACATTTTCATGAAAAGATTTCTGCTTCAAAAAAGTTGAAAATTTTCATGAAGTATTTCGGCTTCAAAAAAATGGAACATTTTCATGAAAAGATTTCGGCTTCAAAAAAGTTGAAAATTTTCATGAAAAGATTTCTGCTTCAAAAAAGTTGAAAATTTACATGAAAAGATTTCGACTTCAAAAAAGTTTAAGATTTTCATGAAAAGATTTCGGCTTCAAAAAAGTTGACCATTTTCATGAAAAGATTTCGGCTTCAAAAAAGTTTAAGATTTTCATGAAAAGATTTCTGCTTCAAAAAAGTTGAAAATTTTCATGAAAAGATTTCGGCTTCAAAAAGTTGAAAATTTTCATGAAAAGATTTCGGCTTCAAAAAAGTTGAAAAATTTCATGAAAAGATTTCGGTTTCAAAAAGTTGTAAATTTTCATGAAAAGATCTCGGCTTCAAAAAAGTTGAACATTTTCATGAAGTATTTAGGCTTCAAAAAAATGGAACATTTTCATGAAAAGATTTCGGCTTCAAAAAAGTTGAAAATTTTCATGAAAAGATTTCGGCTTCAAAAAAGTTGAAAATTTTCATGAAAAGATTTTGGTTTCAAAAAGTTGAAAATTTTCATGAAAAGATTTCAGCTTCAAAAAGGTTGAAAACTTTCATGAACTATTTCGACTTCAAAAAAGTCGAAGATTTTCATGAAAAGATTTCGGCTTCAAAAAGTAGAAAATTTTCATGAAAAGATTTCCGCTGCAAAAAAGTCTAAAATTTTCATGAAAAGATCTATGCTTCAAAAAAGATGAAAATTTTCATGAAGTATTTCGGCTTCAAAAAAATGGAACATTTTCATGAAAAGATTTCGGCTTCAAAAAAGTTGACCATTTTCATGAAAAGATTTCGGCTTCAAAAAAGTTTAAGATTTTCATGAAAAGATTTCTGCTTCAAAAAAGTTGAAAATTTTCATGAAAAGATTTCGGCTTCAAAAAGTTGAAAATTTTCATGAAAAGATTTCGGCTTCAAAAAAGTTGAAAAATTTCATGAAAAGATTTCGGTTTCAAAAAGTTGTAAATTTTCATGAAAAGATCTCGGCTTCAAAAAAGTTGAACATTTTCATGAAGTATTTAGGCTTCAAAAAAATGGAACATTTTCATGAAAAGATTTCGGTTTCAAAAAGTTGTAAATTTTCATGAAAAGATCTCGGCTTCAAAAAAGTTGAACATTTTCATGAAGTATTTCGGCTTCAAAAAAATGGAACATTTTCATGAAAAGATTTTGGTTTCAAAAAAGTTGAACATTTTCATGAAAAGATTTCTGCTTCAAAAAAGTTGAAAATTTTCATGAAGTATTTCGGCTTCAAAAAAATGGAACATTTTCATGAAAAGATTTCGGCTTCAAAAAAGTTGAAAATTTTCATGAAAAGATTTCGGCTTCAAAAAAGTTGAAAAATTTCATGAAAAGTTTTCGGTTTCAAAAAGTTGTAAATTTTCATGAAAAGATCTCGGCTTCAAAAAAGTTGAACATTTTCATGAAGTATTTAGGCTTCAAAAAAATGGAACATTTTCATGAAAAGATTTCGGCTTCAAAAAACTTGAACATTTTCATGAAAAGATTTCGGCTTCAAAAAAGTTGAAAATTTTCATGAAAAGATTTCTGCTTCAAAAAAGTTTAAGATTTTCATGAAAAGATTTCTGCTTCAAAAAAGTTGAAAATTTTCATGAAAAGATTTCGGATTCAAAAAAGTTGAAAATTTTCATGAAAAGATTTCGACTTCAAAAAAGTTGAAAATTTTCATGAAAAGATTTCGGTTTCAAAAAGTTGAAAATTTTCATGAAAAGATTTCGGCTTCAAAAAAGTTGAAAATTTTCATGAAGTATTTCGGCTTCAAAAAAATGGAACATTTTCATGAAAAGATTTCGGCTTCAAAAAAGTTGACCATTTTCATGAAAAGATTTCTGCTTCAAAAAATTTGAAAATTTTCATGAAAAGATTTCGGCTTCAAAAAGTTGAAAATTTTCATGAAAAGATTTCGGCTTCAAAAAAGTTGAAAAATTTCATGAAAAGATTTCGGTTTCAAAAAGTTGTAAATTTTCATGAAAAGATTTCGGCTTCAAAAAGTTGAAAATTTTCATGAAAAGATTTTGGTTTCAAAAAAATTGAACATTTTCATGAAAAGATTTCTGCTTCAAAAAATTTGAAAATTTTCATGAAAAGATTTCGGCTTCAAAAAAGTTGACCATTTTCATGAAAAGATTTCGGCTTCAAAAAAGTTTAAGATTTTCATGAAAAGATTTCTGCTTCAAAAAAGTTGAAAATTTTCATGAAAAGATTTCGGCTTCAAAAAGTTGAAAATTTTCATGAAAAGATTTCGGCTTCAAAAAGTTGAAAATTTTCATGAAAAGATCTCGTTTTCAAAAAAGTTGAACATTTTCATGAAAAGATTTCGTCTTCAAAAAAGTTGAAAATTTTCATGAAAAGATCTCGTTTTCAAAAAAGTTGAACATTTTCATGAAAAGATTTCTGCTTCAAAAAAGTTGAACATTTTCATGAAGTATTTCGGCTTCAAAAAAATGGAACATTTTCATGAAAAGATTTCGGCTTCAAAAAACTTGAACATTTTCATGAAAAGATTTCGGCTTCAAAAAAGTTGACCATTTTCATGAAAAGATTTCTGCTTCAAAAAAGTTGAAAATTTACATGAAAAGATTTAGACTTCAAAAAAGTTTAAGATTTTCATGAAAAGAGTTCTGCTTCAAAAAAGTTGAAAATTTTCATGAAAAGATTTTGGTTTCAAAAAAATTGAACATTTTCATGAAAAGATTTCTGATTCAAAAAAGTTGAAAATTTTCATGAAGTATTTCGGCTTCAAAAAAATGGAACATTTTCATGAAAAGATTTCGGCTTCAAAAAACTTGAACATTTTCATGAAAAGATTTCGGCTTCAAAAAAGTTGAACATTTTCATGAAAAGATTTCGGCTTAAAAAGTTGAAAATTTTCATGAAAAGATTTCGGCTTAAAAAGTTGAAAATTTTCATGAAAAGATTTCGGCTTCAAAAAAGTTGACCATTTTCATGAAAAGATTTCGGTTTCAAAAAGTTGAAAATTTTCATGAAAAGATTTCGGCTTCAAAAAAGTTGAAAATTTTCATGAAAAGATTTCGGCTTCAAAAAAGTTTAAGATTTTCATGAAAAGATTTCTGCTTCAAAAAAGTTGAAAATTTTCATGAAAAGATTTCGGCTTCAAAAAGTTAAAAATTTTCATGAAAAGATTTCGGCTTCAAAAAGTTGAAAATTTTCATGAAAAGATTTCGGCTTCAAAAAAGTTGACCATTTTCATGAAAAGATTTCGGCTTCAAAAAAGTTTAAGATTTTCATGAAAAGATTTCTGCTTCAAAAAAGTTGAAAATTTTCATGAAAAGATTTCGGCTTCAAAAAGTTGAAAATTTTCATGAAAAGATTTCGGCATCAAAAAGTTGAAAATTTTCATGAAAAGATCTCGTTTTCAAAAAAGTTGAACATTTTCATGAAAAGATTTCGTCTTCAAAAAAGTTGAAAATTTTCATGAAAAGATTTTGGTTTCAAAAAAGTTGAACATTTTCATGAAAAGATTTCTGCTTCAAAAAAGTTGAACATTTTCATGAAGTATTTCGGCTTCAAAAAAATGGAACATTTTCATGAAAAGATTTCGGCTTCAAAAAACTTGAACATTTTCATGAAAAGATTTCGGCTTCAAAAAAGTTGACCATTTTCATGAAAAGATTTCTGCTTCAAAAAAGTTGAAAATTTACATGAAAAGATTTCGGCTTCAAAAAGTTGAAAATTTTCATGAAAAGATCTCGTTTTCAAAAAAGTTGAACATTTTCATGAAAAGATTTCGTCTTCAAAAAAGTTGAAAATTTTCATGAAAAGATTTTGGTTTCAAAAAAGTTGAACATTTTCATGAAAAGATTTCTGCTTCAAAAAAGTTGAACATTTTCATGAAGTATTTCGGCTTCAAAAAAATGGAACATTTTCATGAAAAGATTTCGGCTTCAAAAAACTTGAACATTTTCATGAAAAGATTTCGGCTTCAAAAAAGTTGACCATTTTCATGAAAAGATTTCTGCTTCAAAAAAGTTGAAAATTTACATGAAAAGATTTAGACTTCAAAAAAGTTTAAGATTTTCATGAAAAGAGTTCTGCTTCAAAAAAGTTGAAAATTTTCATGAAAAGATTTTGGTTTCAAAAAAATTGAACATTTTCATGAAAAATTTCTGATTCAAAAAAGTTGAAAATTTTCATGAAGTATTTCGGCTTCAAAAAAATGGAACATTTTCATGAAAAGATTTCGGCTTCAAAAAACTTGAACATTTTCATGAAAAGATTTCGGCTTCAAAAAAGTTGAACATTTTCATGAAAAGATTTCGGCTTAAAAAGTTGAAAATTTTCATGAAAAGATTTCGGCTTAAAAAGTTGAAAATTTTCATGAAAAGATTTCGGCTTCAAAAAAGTTGACCATTTTCATGAAAAGATTTCGGTTTCAAAAAGTTGAAAATTTTCATGAAAAGATTTCGGCTTCAAAAAAGTTGAAAATTTTCATGAAAAGATTTCGGCTTCAAAAAAGTTTAAGATTTTCATGAAAAGATTTCTGCTTCAAAAAAGTTGAAAATTTTCATGAAAAGATTTCGGCTTCAAAAAGTTAAAAATTTTCATGAAAAGATTTCGGCTTCAAAAAGTTGAAAATTTTCATGAAAAGATTTCGGCTTCAAAAAAGTTGACCATTTTCATGAAAAGATTTCGGCTTCAAAAAAGTTTAAGATTTTCATGAAAAGATTTCTGCTTCAAAAAAGTTGAAAATTTTCATGAAAAGATTTCGGCTTCAAAAAGTTGAAAATTTTCATGAAAAGATTTCGGCTTCAAAAAGTTGAAAATTTTCATGAAAAGATCTCGTTTTCAAAAAAGTTGAACATTTTCATGAAAAGATTTCGTCTTCAAAAAAGTTGAAAATTTTCATGAAAAGATTTTGGTTTCAAAAAAGTTGAACATTTTCATGAAAAGATTTCTGCTTCAAAAAAGTTGAACATTTTCATGAAGTATTTCGGCTTCAAAAAAATGGAACATTTTCATGAAAAGATTTCGGCTTCAAAAAACTTGAACATTTTCATGAAAAGATTTCGGCTTCAAAAAAGTTGACCATTTTCATGAAAAGATTTCTGCTTCAAAAAAGTTGAAAATTTACATGAAAAGATTTCGGCTTCAAAAAGTTGAAAATTTTCATGAAAAGATCTCGTTTTCAAAAAAGTTGAACATTTTCATGAAAAGATTTCGTCTTCAAAAAAGTTGAAAATTTTCATGAAAAGATTTTGGTTTCAAAAAAGTTGAACATTTTCATGAAAAGATTTCTGCTTCAAAAAAGTTGAACATTTTCATGAAGTATTTCGGCTTCAAAAAAATGGAACATTTTCATGAAAAGATTTCGGCTTCAAAAAACTTGAACATTTTCATGAAAAGATTTCGGCTTCAAAAAAGTTGACCATTTTCATGAAAAGATTTCTGCTTCAAAAAAGTTGAAAATTTACATGAAAAGATTTAGACTTCAAAAAAGTTTAAGATTTTCATGAAAAGATTTCGGCTTCAAAAAAGTTGACCATTTTCATGAAAAGATTTCGGCTTCAAAAAAGTTGACCATTTTCATGAAAAGATTTCGGCTTCAAAAAAGTTTAAGATTTTCATGAAAAGATTTCTGCTTCAAAAAAGTTGAAAATTTTCATGAAAAGATTTCGGCTTCAAAAAGTTGAAAATTTTCATGAAAAGATTTCGGCTTCAAAAAGTTGAAAATTTTCATGAAAAGATCTCGTTTTCAAAAAAGTTGAACATTTTCATGAAAAGATTTCGTCTTCAAAAAAGTTGAAAATTTTCATGAAAAGATCTCGTTTTCAAAAAAGTTGAACATTTTCATGAAAAGATTTCTGCTTCAAAAAAGTTGAACATTTTCATGAAGTATTTCGGCTTCAAAAAAATGGAACATTTTCATGAAAAGATTTCGGCTTCAAAAAACTTGAACATTTTCATGAAAAGATTTCGGCTTCAAAAAAGTTGACCATTTTCATGAAAAGATTTCTGCTTCAAAAAAGTTGAAAATTTACATGAAAAGATTTAGACTTCAAAAAAGTTTAAGATTTTCATGAAAAGATTTCGGCTTCAAAAAAGTTGACCATTTTCATGAAAAGATTTCGGCTTCAAAAAAGTTGAAAATTTTCATGAAAAGATTTCGGCTTCAAAAAAGTTTAAGATTTTCATGAAAAGATTTCTGCTTCAAAAAAGTTGAAAATTTTCATGAAAAGATTTCGGCTTCAAAAAAGTTGAAAATTTTCATGAAAAGATTTCGGCTTCAAAAAAGTTGAAAATTTTCATGAAGTATTTCGGCTTCAAAAAAATGGAACATTTTCATGAAAAGATTTCGGCTTCAAAAAAGTTGACCATTTTCATGAAAAGATTTCTGCTTCAAAAAAGTTGAAAATTTACATGAAAAGATTTCGACTTCAAAAAAGTTTAAGATTTTCATGAAAAGATTTCGGCTTCAAAAAAGTTGAAAATTTACATGAAAAGATTTCGGCTGCAAAAAAGTTGAAAATTTTCATGAAAAGATTTCGGCTGCAAAAAAGTCTAAAATTTTCATGAAAAGATTTATGCTTCAAAAAAGATGAAAATTTTCATGAAAAGATTTCGGCTTCAAAAAAGTTGACCATTTTCATGAAAAGATTTCGGCTTCAAAAAAGTTGAAAATTTTCATGAAAAGATTTCGGTTTCAAAAAGTTGAAAATTTTCATGAAAAGATTTCTGCTTCAAAAAAGTTGAAAATTTTCATGACAGGATTTTGGCTTCAAAAAGGTTGAAAACTTTCATGAACTATTTCGACTTCAAAAAAGTTGAAGATTTTCATGAAAAGATTTCGGCTTCAAAAAAGTTGAAAATTTTCATGAAGTATTTCGGCTGCAAAAAAATGGAACATTTTCATGAAAAGATTTCTGCTACAAAAAAGTTGAAAATTTACATGAAAAGATTTCGAATTCAAAAAAGTTGAAAATTTTCATGAAAAGATTTACACTTCAAAAAAGTTGAAAATTTTCATGAAAAGATTTCTGCTTCAAAAAAGTTGAAAATTTTCATGAAAAGATTTCGGCTTCAAAAAGTTGAAAATTTTCATGAAAAGATTTCGGCTTCAAAAAAGTTGACCATTTTCATGAAAAGATTTCGGCTTCAAAAAAGTTGAAAATTTTCATGAAAAGATTTCTGCTTCAAAAAAGTTTAAGATTTTCATGAAAAGATTTATGCTTCAAAAAAGATGAAAATTTTCATGAAAAGATTTCGGCTTCAAAAAGTTGAAAATTTTCATGAAAAGATTTCGGCTTCAAAAAAGTTGACCATTTTCATGAAAAGATTTCGGCTTCAAAAAAGTTGAAAATTTTCATGAAAAGAATTCGGTTTCAAAAAGTTGAAAATTTTCATGAAAAGATTTCTGCTTCAAAAAAGTTGAAAATTTTCATGACAGGATTTTGGCTTCAAAAAGGGTTGAAAACTTTCATGAACTATTTCGACTTCAAAAAAGTCGAAGATTTTCATGAAAAGATTTCGGCTTCAAAAAAGTTGAAAATTTTCATGAAAAGATTTCGGCTTCAAAAAAGTTGACCATTTTCATGAAAAGATTTCGGCTTCAAAAAAGTTGACCATTTTCATGAAAAGATTTCGGCTTCAAAAAAGTTGAAAATTTTCATGAAAAGATTTCGGCTTCAAAAAGTTGACCATTTTCATGAAAAGATTTCGGCTTCAAAAAAGTTGCACATTTTCATGAAAAGATTTCGGCTTCAAAAAGTTGACCATTTTCATGAAAAGATTTCGGCTTCAAAAAAGTTGAACATTTTCATGAAAAGATTTCTGCTTCAAAAAAGTTGAAAATTTTCATGAAAAGATTTCGGCTTAAAAAGTTGAACATTTTCATGAAAAGATTTCTGCTTCAAAAAAGTTGAAAATTTTCATGAAAAGATTTCGGCTTAAAAAGTTGACCATTTTCATGAAAAGATTTCGGCTTCAAAAAACTTGAACATTTTCATGAAAAGATTTCGGCTTCAAAAAAGTTGAACATTTTCATGAAAAGATTTCTGCTTCAAAAAAGTTGAAAATTTTCATGAAAAGATTTCGGCTTAAAAAGTTGAACATTTTCATGAAAAGATTTCTGCTTCAAAAAAGTTGAAAATTTTCATGAAAAGATTTCGGCTTAAAAAGTTGAAAATTTTCATGAAAAGATTTCGGCTTCAAAAAAGTTGACCATTTTCATGAAAAGATTTCGGTTTCAAAAAGTTAAAAATTTTCATGAAAAGATTTCAGCTTCAAAAAAGTTGAAAATTTTCATGAAGTATTTCGGCTTCAAAAAAATGGACCATTTTCATGAAAAGATTTCGGTTTCAAAAAGTTGAACATTTTCATGAAAAGATTTTGGTTTCAAAAAAGTTGAACATTTTCATGAAAAGATTTCTGCTTCAAAAAGTTGAAAATTTTCATGAAAAGATCTCGGCTTCAAAAAAGTTGAACATTTTCATGAAAAGATTTCTGCTTCAAAAAAGTTGAAAATTTTCATGATAGATTTCGGCTTCAAAAAAGTTGACAATTTTCATGAAAAGATTTCTGCTTCAAAAAAGTTGAAAATTTACATGAAAAGATTTCGACTTCAAAAAAGTTTAAGATTTTCATGAAAAGATTTCGGCTTCAAAAAAGTTGAAAATTTACATGAAAAGATTTCGACTTCAAAAAAGTCTAAGATTTTCATGAAAAGATTTCTGCTTCAAAAAAGTTGAAAATTTTCATGAAAAGATTTCGGCTGCAAAAAAGTTGAACATTTTCATGAAAAGATTTCGGCTTCAAAAAAGTTGAAAATTTTCATGAAAAGATTTCGGCTGCAAAAAAGTCTAAAATTTTCATGAAAAGATTTATGCTTCAAAAAAGATGAAAATTTTCATGAAAAGAATTCGGTTTCAAAAAGTTGAAAATTTTCATGAAAAGATTTCTACTTCAAAAAAGTTGAAAATTTTCATGACAGGATTTTGGCTTCAAAAAGGGTTGAAAACTTTCATGAACTATTTCGACTTCAAAAAAGTTGAACATTTTCATGAAGTATTTCGGCTTCAAAAAAATGGAACATTTTCATGAAAAGATTTCTGCTTCAAAAAACTTGAAAATTTTCATGAAAAGATTTCGGCTTCAAAGAAGTTGAAAATTTTCATGAAAAGATTTTGGTTTCAAAAAGTTGAAAATTTTCATGAAAAGATTTCAGCTTCAAAAAGGTTGAAAACTTTCATGAACTATTTCGGCTTCAAAAAAGTCGAAGATTTTCATGAAAAGATTTCGGCTTCAACAAAGTTGAAAATTTTCATGAAGTATTTCGGCTGCAAAAAAGTCTAAAATTTTCATGAAAAGATTTATGCTTCAAAAAAGATGAAAATTTTCATGAAAAGATTTCGGCTTCAAAAAGTTGAAAATTTTCATGAAAAGATTTCGGCTTCAAAAAAGTTGACCATTTTCATGACAGGATTTTGGCTTCAAAAAGGTTGAAAACTTTCATGAACTATTTCGACTTCAAAAAAGTTGAAAATTTTCATGAAAAGATTTCGGCTTCAAAAAAGTTGACCATTTTCATGAAAAGATTTCGGCTTCAAAAAAGTTGAACATTTTCATGAAAAGATTTCGGCTTCAAAAAAGTTTAAGATTTTCATGAAAAGATTTATGCTTCAAAAAAGATGAACATTTTCATGAAAAGATTTCGGCTTCAAAAAGTTGAAAATTTTCATGAAAAGATTTCGGCTTCAAAAAAGTTGACCATTTTCATGAAAAGATTTCGGCTTCAAAAAAGTTGAAAATTTTCATGAAAAGAATTCGGTTTCAAAAAGTTGAAAATTTTCATGAAAAGATTTCTGCTTCAAAAAAGTTGAAAATTTTCATGACAGGATTTTGGCTTCAAAAAGGGTTGAAAACTTTCATGAACTATTTCGACTTCAAAAAAGTCGAAGATTTTCATGAAAAGATTTCGGCTTCAAAAAAGTTGAAAATTTTCATGAAAAGATTTCGGCTTCAAAAAGTTGACCATTTTCATGAAAAGATTTGGGCTTCAAAAAAGTTGAAAATTTTCATGAAAAGATTTCGGTTTCAAAAAGTTGAACATTTTCATGAAAAGATTTCGGCTTCAAAAAAGTTGAAAATTTTCATGAAGTATTTCGGCTTCAAAAAAATGGAACTTTTTCATGAAAAGATTTCGGCTTCAAAAAACTTGAACATTTTCATGAAAAGATTTCGGCTTCAAAAAAGTTGACCATTTTCATGAAAAGATTTCTGCTTCAAAAAAGTTGAAAATTTTCATGAAAAGATTTCGACTTCAAAAAAGTTGAACATTTTCATGAAAAGATTTCTGCTTCAAAAAAGTTGAAAATTTTCATGAAAAGATTTCGGCTTAAAAAGTTGAAAATTTTCATGAAAAGATTTCGGCTTCAAAAAAGTTGACCATTTTCATGAAAAGATTTCGGTTTCAAAAAGTTAAAAATTTTCATGAAAAGATTTCGGCTTCAAAAAAGTTCAAAATTTTCATGAAGTATTTCGGCTTCAAAAAAATGGAACATTTTCATGAAAAGATTTCGGCTTCAAAAAAGTTGAACATTTTCATGAAAAGATTTTGGTTTCAAAAAAGTTGAACATTTTCATGAAAAGATTTCTGCTTCAAAAAGTTGAAAATTTTCATGAAAAGATCTCGTTTTCAAAAAAGTTGAACATTTTCATGAAAAGATTTCTGCTTCAAAAAAGTTGAAAATTTTCATGATAGATTTCGGCTTCAAAAAAGTTGACAATTTTCATGAAAAGATTTCTGCTTCAAAAAAGTTGAAAATTTACATGAAAAGATTTCGACTTCAAAAAAGTTTAAGATTTTCATGAAAAGATTTCGGCTTCAAAAAAGTTGAAAATTTACATGAAAAGATTTCGACTTCAAAAAAGTCTAAGATTTTCATGAAAAGATTTCTGCTTCAAAAAAGTTGAAAATTTTCATGAAAAGATTTCGGCTGCAAAAAAGTTGAACATTTTCATGAAAAGATTTCGGCTTCAAAAAAGTTGAAAATTTTCATGAAAAGATTTCGGCTGCAAAAAAGTCTAAAATTTTCATGAAAAGATTTATGCTTCAAAAAAGATGAAAATTTTCATGAAAAGAATTCGGTTTCAAAAAGTTGAAAATTTTCATGAAAAGATTTCTACTTCAAAAAAGTTGAAAATTTTCATGACAGGATTTTGGCTTCAAAAAGGGTTGAAAACTTTCATGAACTATTTCGACTTCAAAAAAGTTGAACATTTTCATGAAGTATTTCGGCTTCAAAAAAATGGAACATTTTCATGAAAAGATTTCTGCTTCAAAAAACTTGAAAATTTTCATGAAAAGATTTCGGCTTCAAAGAAGTTGAAAATTTTCATGAAAAGATTTTGGTTTCAAAAAGTTGAAAATTTTCATGAAAAGATTTCAGCTTCAAAAAGGTTGAAAACTTTCATGAACTATTTCGGCTTCAAAAAAGTCGAAGATTTTCATGAAAAGATTTCGGCTTCAAAAAAGTTGAAAATTTTCATGAAGTATTTCGGCTGCAAAAAAGTCTAAAATTTTCATGAAAAGATTTATGCTTCAAAAAAGATGAAAATTTTCATGAAAAGATTTCGGCTTCAAAAAGTTGAAAATTTTCATGAAAAGATTTCGGCTTCAAAAAAGTTGACCATTTTCATGACAGGATTTTGGCTTCAAAAAGGTTGAAAACTTTCATGAACTATTTCGACTTCAAAAAAGTCGAAGATTTTCATGAAAAGATTTCGGCTTCAAAAAAGTTGAAAATTTTCATGAAGTATTTCGGCTGCAAAAAAATGGAACATTTTCATGAAAAGATTTCTGCTTCAAAAAGGTTGAAAATTTTCATGAAAAGATTTCGGCTTCAAAAAGTTGAAAATTTTCATGAAAAGATTTCGGCTTCAAAAAAGTTGACCATTTTCATGAAAAGATTTCGGCTTCAAAAAAGTTGAAAATTTTCATGAAAAGATTTCGGCTTCAAAAAAGTTTAAGATTTTCATGAAAAGATTTCTGTTTCAAAAAGTTGAAAATTTTCATGAAAAGATTTCTGCTTCAAAAAAGTTGAAAATTTTCATGACAGGATTTTGGCTTCAAAAAGGTTGAAAACTTTCATGAACTATTTCGACTTCAAAAAAGTCGAAGATTTTCATGAAAAGATTTCGGCTTCAAAAAAGTTGAAAATTTTCATGAAGTATTTCGGCTGCAAAAAAATGGAACATTTTCATGAAAATATTTCTGCTTCAAAAAAGTTGAAAATTTACATGAAAAGATTTCGACTTCAACAAAGTCTAAGATTTTCATGAAAAGATTTCGGCTTCAAAAAGTTGAAAATTTTCATGAAAAGATTTCGGCTTCAAAAAGTTGACCATTTTCATGAAAAGATTTCGGCTTCAAAAAAATTGAAAATTTTCATGAAAAGATTTCGGTTTCAAAAAGTTGAAAATTTTCATGAAAAGATTTCCGCTTCAAAAAAGTTGAAAATTTTCATGAAGTATTTCGGCTTCAAAAAAATGGAACATTTTCATGAAAAGATTTCGGCTTCAAAAAGTTGAAAATTTTCATGAAAAGATTTCGGCTTCAAAAAAGTTGAAAATTTTCATGAAGAATTTCGGCTTCAAAGAAATGGAACATTTTCATAAAAAGATTTCGGCTTCAAAAAAGTTGAACATTTTCATGAAAAGATTTCGGTTTCAAAAAGTTGAACATTTTCATGAAAAGATTTCGGCTTCAAAAAAGTTGAAAATTTTCATGAAGTATTTCGGCTTTAAAGAAATGGAACATTTTTATGAAAAGATTTCGGCTTCAAAAAAGTTGAACATTTTCATGAAAAGATTTTGGTTTCAAAAAAGTTGAACATTTTCATGAAAAGATTTCTGCTTCAAAAAGTTGAAAATTTTCATGAAAAGATTTCTGCTTCAAAAAAGTTGAAAATTTTCATGAAAAGATTTCGGCTTCAAAAAAGTTGACCATTTTCATGAAAAGATTTCGGTTTTTAAAAGTTGAAAATTTTCATGAAAAGATTTCTGCTTCAAAAAAGTTGAAAATTTTCATGAAGTATTTCGGCTTCAAAAAAATGAAACATTTTCATGAAAAGATTTCGGCTTCAAAAAAGTTTAAGATTTTCATGAAAAGATTTCTGTTTCAAAAAGTTGAAAATTTTCATGAAAAGATTTCTGCTTCAAAAAAGTTGAAAATTTTCATGACAGGATTTTGGCTTCAAAAAGGTTGAAAACTTTCATGAACTATTTCGACTTCAAAAAAGTCGAAGATTTTCATGAAAAGATTTCTGCTTCAAAAAAGTTGAAAATTTTCATGAAGTATTTCTGCTGCAAAAAAATGGAACATTTTCATGAAAATATTTCTGCTTCAAAAAAGTTGAAAATTTACATGAAAAGATTTCGACTTCAACAAAGTCTAAGATTTTCATGAAAAGATTTCTGCTTCAAAAAAGTTGAAAATTTTCATGAAACAATTTCGGCTTCAAAAAGTTGAAAATTTTCATGAAAAGATTTCGGCTTCAAAAAGTTGACCATTTTCATGAAAAGATTTCGGCTTCAAAAAAGTTGAAAATTTTCATGAAAAGATTTCGGTTTCAAAAAGTTGAAAATTTTCATGAAGTATTTCGGCTTCAAAAAAATGGAACATTTTCATGAAAAGATTTCGGCTTCAAAAAGTTGAAAATTTTCATGAAAAGATTTCGGCTTCAAAAAAGTTGAAAATTTTCATGAAGTATTTCGGCTTCAAAAAAATGGAACATTTTCATGAAAAGATTTCGGCTTCAAAAAGTTGAAAATTTTCATGAAAAGATTTCCGCTTCAAAAAAGTTGAAAATTTTCATGAAGTATTTCGGCTTCAAAAAAATGGAACATTTTCATGAAAAGATTTCGGCTTCAAAAAGTTGAAAATTTTCATGAAAAGATTTCGGCTTCAAAAAAGTTGAAAATTTTCATGAAGAATTTCGGCTTCAAAGAAATGGAACATTTTCATGAAAAGATTTCGGCTTCAAAAAAGTTGAACATTTTCATGAAGTATTTCGGCTTCAAAAAAATGGAACATTTTCATGAAAAGATTTCGGCTTCAAAAAACTTGAACATTTTCATGAAAAGATTTCGGCTTCAAAAAAGTTGAACATTTTCATGAAAAGATTTCTGCTTCAAAAAAGTTGAAAATTTTCATGAAAAGATTTCGGCTTAAAAAGCTGAACATTTTCATGAAAAGATTTCTGCTTCAAAAAAGTTGAAAATTTTCATGAAGTATTTCGGCTTCAAAAAAATGGAACATTTTCATGAAAAGATTTCGGCTTCAAAAAAGTTGAACATTTTCATGAAAAGATATTGGTTTCAAAAAAGTTGAACATTTTCATGAAAAGATTTCTGCTTCAAAAAGTTGAAAATTTTCATGAAAAGATCTCGTTTTCAAAAAAGTTGAACATTTTCATGAAAAGATTTCTGCTTCAAAAAAGTTGAAAATTTTCATGATAGATTTCGGCTTCAAAAAAGTTGACAATTTTCATGAAAAGATTTCTGCTTCAAAAAAGTTGAAAATTTACATGAAAAGATTTCGACTTCAAAAAAGTTTAAGATTTTCATGAAAAGATTTCGACTTCAAAAAAGTCTATGATTTTCATGAAAAGATTTCTGCTTCAAAAAAGTTGAAAATTTTCATGAAAAGATTTCGGCTGCAAAAAAGTTGAACATTTTCATGAAAAGATTTCGGCTTCAAAAAAGTTGAAAATTTTCATGAAAAGATTTCGGCTGCAAAAAAGTCTAAAATTTTCATGAAAAGATTTATGCTTCAAAAAAGATGAAAATTTTCATGAAAAGAATTCGGTTTCAAAAAGTTGAAAATTTTCATGAAAAGATTTCTACTTCAAAAAAGTTGAAAATTTTCATGACAGGATTTTGGCTTCAAAAAGGGTTGAAAACTTTCATGAACTATTTCGACTTCAAAAAAGTTGAACATTTTCATGAAGTATTTCGGCTTCAAAAAAATGGAACATTTTCATGAAAAGATTTCTGCTTCAAAAAACTTGAAAATTTTCATGAAAAGATTTCGGCTTCAAAGAAGTTGAAAATTTTCATGAAAAGATTTTGGTTTCAAAAAGTTGAAAATTTTCATGAAAAGATTTCAGCTTCAAAAAGGTTGAAAACTTTCATGAAAAGATTTTGGTTTCAAAAAAGTTGAACATTTTCATGAAAAGATTTCTGCTTCAAAAAGTTGAACATTTTCATGAAAAGATTTCTGCTTCAAAAAAGTTGAAAATTTTCATGATAGATTTCGGCTTCAAAAAAGTTGACAATTTTCATGAAAAGATTTCTGCTTCAAAAAAGTTGAAAATTTACATGAAAAGATTTCGACTTCAAAAAAGTTTAAGATTTTCATGAAAAGATTTCGGCTTCAAAAAAGTTGAAAATTTACATGAAAAGATTTCGACTTCAAAAAAGTCTATGATTTTCATGAAAAGATTTCTGCTTCAAAAAAGTTGAAAATTTTCATGAAAAGATTTCGGCTGCAAAAAATTTGAACATTTTCATGAAAAGATTTCGGCTTCAAAAAAGTTGAAAATTTTCATGAAAAGATTTCGGCTGCAAAAAAGTCTAAAATTTTCATGAAAAGATTTATGCTTCAAAAAAGATGAAAATTTTCATGAAAAGAATTCGGTTTCAAAAAGTTGAAAATTTTCATGCAAAGATTTCTACTTCAAAAAAGTTGAAAATTTTCATGACAGGATTTTGGCTTCAAAAAGGGTTGAAAACTTTCATGAACTATTTCGACTTCAAAAAAGTTGAACATTTTCATGAAGTATTTCGGCTTCAAAAAAATGGAACATTTTCATGAAAAGATTTCTGCTTCAAAAAACTTGAAAATTTTCATGAAAAGATTTCAGCTTCAAAAAGGTTGAAAACTTTCATGAACTATTTCGGCTTCAAAAAAGTCGAAGATTTTCATGAAAAGATTTCGGCTTCAAAAAAGTTGAAAATTTTCATGAAGTATTTCGGCTGCAAAAAAGTCTAAAATTTTCATGAAAAGATTTATGCTTCAAAAAAGATTAAAATTTTCATGAAAAGATTTCGGCTTCAAAAAGTTGAAAATTTTCATGAAAAGATTTCGGCTTCAAAAAAGTTGACCATTTTCATGACAGGATTTTGGCTTCAAAAAGGTTGAAAACTTTCATGAACTATTTCGACTTCAAAAAAGTCGAAGATTTTCATGAAAAGATTTCGGCTTCAAAAAGTTGAAAATTTTAATGAAAAGATTTCGGCTTCAAAAAAGTTGACCATTTTCATGAAAAGATTTCGGCTTCAAAAAAGTTGAAAATTTTCATGAAAAGATTTCGGCTTCAAAAAAGTTTAAGATTTTCATGAAAGATTTATGCTTCAAAAAAGATGAAAATTTTCATGAAAAGATTTCGGCTTCAAAAAGTTGAAAATTTTCATGAAAAGATTTCGGCTTCAAAAAAGTTGAAAATTTTCATGAAAAGATTTCGGCTTCAAAAAAGTTGAAAATTTTCATGAAAAGAATTCGGTTTCAAAAAGTTGAAAATTTTCATGAAAAGATTTCTGCTTCAAAAAAGTTGAAAATTTTCATGACAGGATTTTGGCTTCAAAAAGGGTTGAAAACTTTCATGAACTATTTCGACTTCAAAAAAGTCGAAGATTTTCATGAAAAGATTTCGGCTTCAAAAAAGTTTAAAATTTTCATGAAAAGATTTCGGCTTCAAAAAGTTGACCATTTTCATGAAAAGATTTGGGCTTCAAAAAAGTTGAAAATTTTCATGAAAAGATTTCGGTTTCAAAAAGTTGAACATTTTCATGAAAAGATTTCGGCTTCAAAAAAGTTGAAAATTTTCATGAAGTATTTCGGTTTCAAAAAAATGGAACATTTTCATGAAAAGATTTCGGCATCAAAAAAGTTGAACATTTTCATGAAGTATTTCGGTTTCAAAAAAATGGAACATTTTCATGAAAAGATTTCGGCATCAAAAAAGTTGAACATTTTCATGAAAAGATTTTGGTTTCAAAAAAGTTGAACATTTTCATGAAAAGATTTCTGCTTCAAAAAGTTGAAAATTTTCATGAAAAGATTTTGGTTTCAAAAAAATTGAACATTTTCATGAAAAGATTTCTGCTTCAAAAAAGTTGAAAATTTTCATGAAGTATTTCGGCTTCAAAAAAATGGAACATTTTCATGAAAAGATTTCGGCTTCAAAAAAGTTGAACATTTTCATGAAAAGATTTCTGCTTCAAAAAAGTTGAAAATTTTCATGAAAAGATTTCGGCTTAAAAAGTTGAACATTTTCATGAAAAGATTTCTGCTTCAAAAAAGTTGAAAATTTTCATGAAAAGATTTCGGCTTAAAAAGTTGAAAATTTTCATGAAAAGATTTCGGCTTCAAAAAAGTTGACCATTTTCATGAAAAGATTTCGGTTTCAAAAAGTTAAAAATTTTCATGAAAAGATTTCGGCTTCAAAAAAGTTGAAAATTTTCATGAAGTATTTCGGCTTCAAAAAAATGGAACATTTTCATGAAGTATTTCGGTTTCAAAAAAGTTGAACATTTTCATGAAAAGATTTCTGCTTCAAAAAGTTGAAAATTTTCATGAAAAGAATTCGGTTTCAAAAAGTTGAAAATTTTCATGAAAAGATTTCTGCTTCAAAAAAGTTGAAAATTTTCATGACAGGATTTTGGCTTCAAAAAGGGTTGAAAACTTTCATGAACTATTTCGACTTCAAAAAAGTCGAAGATTTTCATGAAAAGATTTCGGCTTCAAAAAAGTTTAAAATTTTCATGAAAAGATTTCGGCTTCAAAAAAGTTTAAAATTTTCATGAAAAGATTTCGGCTTCAAAAAGTTGACCATTTTCATGAAAAGATTTGGGCTTCAAAAAAGTTGAAAATTTTCATGAAAAGATTTCGGTTTCAAAAAGTTGAAAATTTTCATGAAAAGATTTCTGCTTCAAAAAAGTTGAAAATTTTCATGAAGTATTTCGGTTTCAAAAAAATGGAACATTTTCATGAAAAGATTTCGGCATCAAAAAAGTTGAACATTTTCATGAAGTATTTCGGTTTCAAAAAAATGGAACATTTTCATGAAAAGATTTCGGCATCAAAAAAGTTGAACATTTTCATGAAAAGATTTTGGTTTCAAAAAAGTTGAACATTTTCATGAAAAGATTTCTGCTTCAAAAAGTTGAAAATTTTCATGAAAAGATTTTGGTTTCAAAAAAATTGAACATTTTCATGAAAAGATTTCTGCTTCAAAAAAGTTGAAAATTTTCATGAAGTATTTCGGCTTCAAAAAAATGGAACATTTTCATGAAAAGATTTCTGCTTCAAAAAAGTTGAAAATTTTCATGAAAAGATTTCGGCTTAAAAAGTTGAAAATTTTCATGAAAAGATTTCGGCTTCAAAAAAGTTGACCATTTTCATGAAAAGATTTCGGTTTCAAAAAGTTAAAAATTTTCATGAAAAGATTTCGGCTTCAAAAAAGTTGAAAATTTTCATGAAGTATTTCGGCTTCAAAAAAATGGAACATTTTCATGAAAAGATTTCGGCTTCAAAAAAGTTGAACATTTTCATGAAAAGATTTTGGTTTCAAAAAAGTTGAACATTTTCATGAAAAGATTTCTGCTTCAAAAAGTTGAAAATTTTCATGAAAAGATCTCGTTTTCAAAAAAGTTGAACATTTTCATGAAAAGATTTCTGCTTCAAAAAAGTTGAAAATTTTCATGAAAAGATTTCGGCTTCAAAAAAGTTGACAATTTTCATGAAAAGATTTCTGCTTCAAAAAAGTTGAAAATTTACATGAAAAGATTTCGACTTCAAAAAAGTTTAAGATTTTCATGAAAAGATTTCGGCTTCAAAAAAGTTGAAAATTTACATGAAAAGATTTCGACTTCAAAAAAGTCTAAGATTTTCATGAAAAGATTTCGGCTTCAAAAAAGTTGAAAATTTTCATGAAAAGATTTCGGCTTAAAAAGTTGAAAATTTTCATGAAAAGATTTCGGTTTCAAAAAGTTAAAAATTTTCATGAAAAGATTTCGGCTTCAAAGAAGTTGAAAATTTTCATGAAAAGATTTTGGTTTCAAAAAGTTGAAAATTTTCATGAAAAGATTTCAGCTTCAAAAAGGTTGAAAACTTTCATGAACTATTTCGGCTTCAAAAAAGTCGAAGATTTTCATGAAAAGATTTCGGCTTCAAAAAAGTTGAAAATTTTCATGAAGTATTTCGGCTGCAAAAAAGTCTAAAATTTTCATGAAAAGATTTATGCTTCAAAAAAGATGAAAATTTTCATGAAAAGATTTCGGCTTCAAAAAGTTGAAAATTTTCATGAAAAGATTTCGGCTTCAAAAAAGTTGACCATTTTCATGACAGGATTTTGGCTTCAAAAAGGTTGAAAACTTTCATGAACTATTTCGACTTCAAAAAAGTCGAAGATTTTCATGAAAAGATTTCGGCTTCAAAAAAGTTGAAAATTTTCATGAAGTATTTCGGCTGCAAAAAAATGGAACATTTTCATGAAAAGATTTCTGCTTCAAAAAGGTTGAAAATTTTCATGAAAAGATTTCGGCTTCAAAAAGTTGAAAATTTTCATGAAAAGATTTCGGCTTCAAAAAAGTTGACCATTTTCATGAAAAGATTTCGGCTTCAAAAAAGTTGAAAATTTTCATGAAAAGATTTCGGCTTCAAAAAAGTTTAAGATTTTCATGAAAAGATTTCTGTTTCAAAAAGTTGAAAATTTTCATGAAAAGATTTCTGCTTCAAAAAAGTTGAAAATTTTCATGACAGGATTTTGGCTTCAAAAAGGTTGAAAACTTTCATAAACTATTTCGACTTCAAAAAAGTCGAAGATTTTCATGAAAAGATTTCGGCTTCAAAAAAGTTGAAAATTTTCATGAAGTATTTCGGCTGCAAAAAAATGGAACATTTTCATGAAAATATTTTTGCTTCAAAAAAGTTGAAAATTTACATGAAAAGATTTCGACTTCAACAAAGTCTAAGATTTTCATGAAAAGATTTCTGCTTCAAAAAAGTTGAAAATTTTCATGAAAAGATTTCGGCTTCAAAAAGTTGAAAATTTTCATGAAAAGATTTCGGCTTCAAAAAGTTGACCATTTTCATGAAAAGATTTCGGCTTCAAAAAAATTGAAAATTTTCATGAAAAGATTTCGGTTTCAAAAAGTTGAAAATTTTCATGAAAAGATTTCCGCTTCAAAAAAGTTGAAAATTTTCATGAAGTATTTCGGCTTCAAAAAAATGGAACATTTTCATGAAAAGATTTCGGCTTCAAAAAGTTGAAAATTTTCATGAAAAGATTTCGGCTTCAAAAAAGTTGAAAATTTTCATGAAGAATTTTGGCTTCAAAGAAATGGAACATTTTCATGAAAAGATTTCGGCTTCAAAAAAGTTGAACATTTTCATGAAAAGATTTCGGTTTCAAAAAGTTGAACATTTTCATGAAAAGATTTCGGCTTCAAAAAAGTTGAAAATTTTCATGAAGTATTTCGGCTTTAAAGAAATGGAACATTTTTATGAAAAGATCTTGTTTTCAAAAAAGTTGAACATTTTCATGAAAAGATTTCTGCTTCAAAAAAGTTGAAAATTTTCATGATAGATTTCGGCTTCAAAAAAGTTGACAATTTTCATGAAAAGATTTCTGCTTCAAAAAAGTTGAAAATTTACATGAAAAGATTTCGACTTCAAAAAAGTTTAAGATTTTCATGAAAATATTTCTGCTTCAAAAAAGTTGAAAATTTACATGAAAAGATTTCGACTTCAAAAAAGTCTATGATTTTCATGAAAAGATTTCTGCTTCAAAAAAGTTGAAAATTTTCATGAAAAGATTTCGGCTGCAAAAAAGTTGAACATTTTCATGAAAAGATTTCGGCTTCAAAAAAGTTGAAAATTTTCATGAAAAGATTTCGGCTGCAAAAAAGTCTAAAATTTTCATGAAAAGATTTATGCTTCAAAAAAGATGAAAATTTTCATGAAAAGAATTCGGTTTCAAAAAGTTGAAAATTTTCATGAAAAGATTTCTACTTCAAAAAAGTTGAAAATTTTCATGACAGGATTTTGGCTTCAAAAAGGGTTGAAAACTTTCATGAACTATTTCGACTTCAAAAAAGTTGAACATTTTCATGAAGTATTTCGGCTTCAAAAAAATGGAACATTTTCATGAAAAGATTTCTGCTTCAAAAAACTTGAAAATTTTCATGAAAAGATTTCGGCTTCAAAGAAGTTGAAAATTTTCATGAAAAGATTTTGGTTTCAAAAAGTTGAAAATTTTCATGAAAAGATTTCAGCTTCAAAAAGGTTGAAAACTTTCATGAACTATTTCGGCTTCAAAAAAGTCGAAGATTTTCATGAAAAGATTTCGGCTTCAAAAAAGTTGAAAATTTTCATGAAGTATTTCGGCTGCAAAAAAGTCTAAAATTTTCATGAAAAGATTTATGCTTCAAAAAAGATGAAAATTTTCATGAAAAGATTTCGGCTTCAAAAAGTTGAAAATTTTCATGAAAAGATTTCGGCTTCAAAAAAGTTGACCATTTTCATGACAGGATTTTGGCTTCAAAAAGGTTGAAAACTTTCATGAACTATTTCGACTTCAAAAAAGTCGAAGATTTTCATGAAAAGATTTCGGCTTCAAAAAGTTGAAAATTTTAATGAAAAGATTTCGGCTTCAAAAAAGTTGACCATTTTCATGAAAAGATTTCGGCTTCAAAAAAGTTGAAAATTTTCATGAAAAGATTTCGGCTTCAAAAAAGTTTAAGATTTTCATGAAAAGATTTATGCTTCAAAAAAGATGAAAATTTTCATGAAAAGATTTTGGCTTCAAAAAGTTGAAAATTTTCATGAAAAGATTTCGGCTTCAAAAAAGTTGACCATTTTCATGAAAAGATTTCGGCTTCAAAAAAGTTGAAAATTTTCATGAAAAGAATTCGGTTTCAAAAAGTTGAAAATTTTCATGAAAAGATTTCTGCTTCAAAAAAGTTGAAAATTTTCATGACAGGATTTTGGCTTCAAAAAGGGTTGAAAACTTTCATGAACTATTTCGACTTCAAAAAAGTCGAAGATTTTCATGAAAAGATTTCGGCTTCAAAAAAGTTGAAAATTTTCATGAAAAGATTTCGGCTTCAAAAAGTTGACCATTTTCATGAAAAGATTTGGGCTTCAAAAAAGTTGAAAATTTTCATGAAAAGATTTCGGTTTCAAAAAGTTGAACATTTTCATGAAAAGATTTCGGCTTCAAAAAAGTTGAAAATTTTCATGAAGTATTTCGGCTTCAAAAAAGTTGAAAATTTTCATGAATAGATTTCGGCTTCAAAAAAGTTGACCATTTTCATGAAAAGATTTCGGTTTCAAAAAGTTGAAAATTTTCATGAAAAGATTTCGGCTTCAAAAAAGTTGAAAATTTTCATGAAGTATTTCGGTTTCAAAAAAATGGAACATTTTCATGAAAAGATTTCGGCATCAAAAAAGTTGAACATTTTCATGAAAAGATTTTGGTTTCAAAAAAGTTGAACATTTTCATGAAAAGATTTCTGCTTCAAAAAGTTGAAAATTTTCATGAAAAGATTTTGGTTTCAAAAAAATTGAACATTTTCATGAAAAGATTTCTGCTTCAAAAAAGTTGAAAATTTTCATGAAGTATTTCGGCTTCAAAAAAATGGAACATTTTCATGAAAAGATTTCGGCTTCAAAAAAGTTGAACATTTTCATGAAAAGATTTCTGCTTCAAAAAAGTTGAAAATTTTCATGAAAAGATTTCGGCTTAAAAAGTTGAACATTTTCATGAAAAGATTTCTGCTTCAAAAAAGTTGAAAATTTTCATGAAAAGATTTCGGCTTAAAAAGTTGAAAATTTTCATGAAAAGATTTCGGCTTCAAAAAAGTTGACCATTTTCATGAAAAGATTTCGGTTTCAAAAAGTTAAAAATTTTCATGAAAAGATTTCGGCTTCAAAAAAGTTGAAAATTTTCATGAAGTATTTCGGCTTCAAAAAAATGGAACATTTTCATGAAAAGATTTCGGCTTCAAAAAAGTTGAACATTTTCATGAAAAGATTTTGGTTTCAAAAAAGTTGAACATTTTCATGAAAAGATTTCTGCTTCAAAAAGTTGAAAATTTTCATGAAAAGATCTCGTTTTCAAAAAAGTTGAACATTTTCATGAAAAGATTTCTGCTTCAAAAAAGTTGAAAATTTTCATGAAAAGATTTCGGCTTCAAAAAAGTTGACAATTTTCATGAAAAGATTTCTGCTTCAAAAAAGTTGAAAATTTACATGAAAAGATTTCGACTTCAAAAAAGTTTAAGATTTTCATGAAAAGATTTCGGCTTCAAAAAAGTTGAAAATTTACATGAAAAGATTTCGACTTCAAAAAAGTCTAAGATTTTCATGAAAAGATTTCTGCTTCAAAAAAGTTGAAAATTTTCATGAAAAGATTTCGGCTGCAAAAAAGTTGAACATTTTCATGAAAAGATTTCGGCTTCAAAAAAGTTGAAAATTTTCATGAAAAGATTTCGGCTGCAAAAAAGTCTAAAATTTTCATGAAAAGATTTATGCTTCAAAAAAGATGAAAATTTTCATGAAAAGATTTCTACTTCAAAAAAGTTGAAAATTTTCATGACAGGATTTTGGCTTCAAAAAGGGTTGAAAACTTTCATGAACTATTTCGACTTCAAAAAAGTTGAACATTTTCATGAAGTATTTCGGCTTCAAAAAAATGGAACATTTTCATGAAAAGATTTCTGCTTCAAAAAACTTGAAAATTTTCATGAAAAGATTTCGGCTTCAAAGAAGTTGAAAATTTTCATGAAAAGATTTTGGTTTCAAAAAGTTGAAAATTTTCATGAAAAGATTTCAGCTTCAAAAAGGTTGAAAACTTTCATGAACTTTTTCGGCTTCAAAAAAGTCGAAGATTTTCATGAAAAGATTTCGGCTTCAAAAAAGTTGAAAATTTTCATGAAGTATTTCGGCTGCAAAAAAGTCTAAAATTTTCATGAAAAGATTTATGCTTCAAAAAAGATGAAAATTTTCATGAAAAGATTTCGGCTTCAAAAAGTTGAAAATTTTCATGAAAAGATTTCGGCTTCAAAAAAGTTGACCATTTTCATGACAGGATTTTGGCTTCAAAAAGGTTGAAAACTTTCATGAACTATTTCGACTTCAAAAAAGTCGAAGATTTTCATGAAAAGATTTCGGCTTCAAAAAAGTTGAAAATTTTCATGAAGTATTTCGGCTGCAAAAAAATGGAACATTTTCATGAAAAGATTTCTGCTTCAAAAAGGTTGAAAATTTTCATGAAAAGATTTCGGCTTCAAAAAAGTTGAAAATTTTCATGAAAAGATTTCGGCTTCAAAAAAGTTGACCATTTTCATGAAAAGATTTCGGCTTCAAAAAAGTTGAAAATTTTCATGAAAAGATTTCGGCTTCAAAAAAGTTTAAGATTTTCATGAAAAGATTTCTGTTTCAAAAAGTTGAAAATTTTCATGAAAAGATTTCTGCTTCAAAAAAGTTGAAAATTTTCATGACAGGATTTTGGCTTCAAAAAGGTTGAAAACTTTCATGAACTATTTCGACTTCAAAAAAGTCGAAGATTTTCATGAAAAGATTTCGGCTTCAAAAAAGTTGAAAATTTTCATGAAGTATTTCGGCTTCAAAAAAATGGAACATTTTCATGAAAAGATTTCTGCTTCAAAAAAGTTGAAAATTTACATGAAAAGATTTCGACTTCAAAAAAGTCTAAGATTTTCATGAAAAGATTTCTGCTTCAAAAAGGTTGAAAATTTTCATGAAAAGATTTCGGCTTCAAAAAGTTGAAAATTTTCATGAAAAGATTTCGGCTTCAAAAAAGTTGACCATTTTCATGAAAAGATTTCGGCTTCAAAAAAGTTGAAAATTTTCATGAAAAGATTTCGGCTTCAAAAAGTTGAAAATTTTCATGAAAAGATTTCGGCTTCAAAAAGTTGACCATTTTCATGAAAAGATTTCGGCTTCAAAAAAGTTGAAAATTTTCATGAAAAGATTTCGGTTTCAAAAAGTTGAAAATTTTCATGAAAAGATTTCCGCTTCAAAAAAGTTGAAAATTTTCATGAAGTATTTCGGCTTCAAAAAAATGGAACATTTTCATGAAAAGATTTCGGCTTCAAAAAGTTGAAAATTTTCATGAAAAGATTTCGGCTTCAAAAAAGTTGAAAATTTTCATGAAAAGATTTCGGCTTCAAAAAAGTTGAACATTTTCATGAAAAGATTTCGGTTTCAAAAAGTTGAAAATTTTCATGAAAAGATTTCGGCTTCAAAAAAGTTGAAAATTTTCATGAAGTATTTCGGCTTTAAAGAAATGGAACATTTTTATGAAAAGATTTCGGCTTCAAAAAAGTTGAACATTTTCATGAAAAGATTTCGGTTTCAAAAAGTTGAAAATTTTCATGAAAAGATTTCGGCTTCAAAAAAGTTGAAAATTTTCATGAAGTATTTCGGCTTTAAAGAAATGGAACATTTTTATGAAAAGATTTCGGCTTCAAAAAAGTTGAACATTTTCATGAAAAGATTTCTGCTTCAAAAAGTTGAAAATTTTCATGAAAAGATTTCTGCTTCAAAAAAGTTGACCATTTTCATGAAAAGATTTCGGTTTTTAAAAGTTGAAAATTTTCATGAAAAGATTTCTGCTTCAAAAAAGTTGAAAATTTTCATGAAGTATTTCGGCTTCAAAAAAATGGAACATTTTCATGAAAAGATTTCGGCATCAAAAAAGTTGAACATTTTCATGAAAAGATTTTGGTTTCAAAAAAGTTGATCATTTTCATGAAAAGATTTCGGCTTCAAAAATGTTGAAAATTTTCATGAAAAGAATTCGGTTTCAAAAAGTTGAAAATTTTCATGAAAAGATTTCTGCTTCAAAAAAGTTGAAAATTTTCATGACAGGATTTTGGCTTCAAAAAGGGTTGAAAACTTTCATGAACTATTTCGACTTCAAAAAAGTTGAACATTTTCATGAAGTATTTCGGCTTCAAAAAAATGGAACATTTTCATGAAAAGATTTCTGCTTCAAAAAACTTGAAAATTTTCATGAAAAGATTTCGGCTTCAAAGAAGTTGAAAATTTTCATGAAAAGATTTTGGTTTCAAAAAGTTGAAAATTTTCATGAAAAGATTTCAGCTTCAAAAAGGTTGAAAACTTTCATGAACTATTTCGGCTTCAAAAAAGTCGAAGATTTTCATGAAAAGATTTCGGCTTCAAAAAAGTTGAAAATTTTCATGAAGTATTTCGGCTGCAAAAAAGTCTAAAATTTTCATGAAAAGATTTATGCTTCAAAAAAGATGAAAATTTTCATGAAAAGATTTCGGCTTCAAAAAGTTGAAAATTTTCATGAAAAGATTTCGGCTTCAAAAAAGTTGAACATTTTCATGACAGGATTTTGGCTTCAAAAAGGTTGAAAACTTTCATGAACTATTTCGACTTCAAAAAAGTCGAAGATTTTAATGAAAAGATTTCGGCTTCAAAAAAATGGAACATTTTCATGAAAAGATTTCTGCTTCAAAAAAGTTGAAAATTTACATGAAAAGATTTCGACTTCAAAAAAGTCTAAGATTTTCATGAAAAGATTTCTGCTTCAAAAAGGTTGAACATTTTCATGAAAAGATTTCTGCTTCAAAAAGTTGAAAATTTTCATGAAAAGATTTCTGCTTCAAAAAAGTTGAAAATTTTCATGAAAAGATTTCGGCTTCAAAAAAGTTGACCATTTTCATGAAAAGATTTCGGTTTTTAAAAGTTGAAAATTTTCATGAAAAGATTTCTGCTTCAAAAAAGTTGAAAATTTTCATGAAGTATTTCGGCTTCAAAAAAATGGAACATTTTCATGAAAAGATTTCGGCATCAAAAAAGTTGAACATTTTCATGAAAAGATTTTGGTTTCAAAAAAGTTGATCATTTTCATGAAAAGATTTCGGCTTCAAAAATGTTGAAAATTTTCATGAAAAGAATTCGGTTTCAAAAAGTTGAAAATTTTCATGAAAAGATTTCTGCTTCAAAAAAGTTGAAAATTTTCATGACAGGATTTTGGCTTCAAAAAGGGTTGAAAACTTTCATGAACTATTTCGACTTCAAAAAAGTTGAACATTTTCATGAAGTATTTCGGCTTCAAAAAAATGGAACATTTTCATGAAAAGATTTCTGCTTCAAAAAACTTGAAAATTTTCATGAAAAGATTTCGGCTTCAAAAAGTTGAAAATTTTCATGAAAAGATTTCAGCTTCAAAAAGGTTGAAAACTTTCATGAACTATTTCGGCTTCAAAAAAGTCGAAGATTTTCATGAAAAGATTTCGGCTTCAAAAAAGTTGAAAATTTTCATGAAGTATTTCGGCTGCAAAAAAGTCTAAAATTTTCATGAAAAGATTTCTGCTTCAAAAAAGTTGAAAATTTACATGAAAAGATTTCGACTTCAAAAAAGTTTAAGATTTTCATGAAAAGATTTCGGCTTCAAAAAAGTTGAAAATTTACATGAAAAGATTTCGACTTCAAAAAAGTCTAAGATTTTCATGAAAAGATTTCTGCTTCAAAAAAGTTGAAAATTTTCATGAAAAGATTTCGGCTGCAAAAAAGTTGAACATTTTCATGAAAAGATTTCGGCTTCAAAAAAGTTGAAAATTTTCATGAAAAGATTTCGGCTGCAAAAAAGTCTAAAATTTTCATGAAAAGATTTATGCTTCAAAAAAGATGAAAATTTTCATGAAAAGATTTCTACTTCAAAAAAGTTGAAAATTTTCATGACAGGATTTTGGCTTCAAAAAGGGTTGAAAACTTTCATGAACTATTTCGACTTCAAAAAAGTTGAACATTTTCATGAAGTATTTCGGCTTCAAAAAAATGGAACATTTTCATGAAAAGATTTCTGCTTCAAAAAACTTGAAAATTTTCATGAAAAGATTTCGGCTTCAAAGAAGTTGAAAATTTTCATGAAAAGATTTTGGTTTCAAAAAGTTGAAAATTTTCATGAAAAGATTTCAGCTTCAAAAAGGTTGAAAACTTTCATGAACTTTTTCGGCTTCAAAAAAGTCGAAGATTTTCATGAAAAGATTTCGGCTTCAAAAAAGTTGAAAATTTTCATGAAGTATTTCGGCTGCAAAAAAGTCTAAAATTTTCATGAAAAGATTTATGCTTCAAAAAAGATGAAAATTTTCATGAAAAGATTTCGGCTTCAAAAAGTTGAAAATTTTCATGAAAAGATTTCGGCTTCAAAAAAGTTGACCATTTTCATGACAGGATTTTGGCTTCAAAAAGGTTGAAAACTTTCATGAACTATTTCGACTTCAAAAAAGTCGAAGATTTTCATGAAAAGATTTCGGCTTCAAAAAAGTTGAAAATTTTCATGAAGTATTTCGGCTGCAAAAAAATGGAACATTTTCATGAAAAGATTTCTGCTTCAAAAAGGTTGAAAATTTTCATGAAAAGATTTCGGCTTCAAAAAAGTTGAAAATTTTCATGAAAAGATTTCGGCTTCAAAAAAGTTGACCATTTTCATGAAAAGATTTCGGCTTCAAAAAAGTTGAAAATTTTCATGAAAAGATTTCGGCTTCAAAAAAGTTTAAGATTTTCATGAAAAGATTTCTGTTTCAAAAAGTTGAAAATTTTCATGAAAAGATTTCTGCTTCAAAAAAGTTGAAAATTTTCATGACAGGATTTTGGCTTCAAAAAGGTTGAAAACTTTCATGAACTATTTCGACTTCAAAAAAGTCGAAGATTTTCATGAAAAGATTTCGGCTTCAAAAAAGTTGAAAATTTTCATGAAGTATTTCGGCTTCAAAAAAATGGAACATTTTCATGAAAAGATTTCTGCTTCAAAAAAGTTGAAAATTTACATGAAAAGATTTCGACTTCAAAAAAGTCTAAGATTTTCATGAAAAGATTTCTGCTTCAAAAAGGTTGAAAATTTTCATGAAAAGATTTCGGCTTCAAAAAGTTGAAAATTTTCATGAAAAGATTTCGGCTTCAAAAAAGTTGACCATTTTCATGAAAAGATTTCGGCTTCAAAAAAGTTGAAAATTTTCATGAAAAGATTTCGGCTTCAAAAAGTTGAAAATTTTCATGAAAAGATTTCGGCTTCAAAAAGTTGACCATTTTCATGAAAAGATTTCGGCTTCAAAAAAGTTGAAAATTTTCATGAAAAGATTTCGGTTTCAAAAAGTTGAAAATTTTCATGAAAAGATTTCCGCTTCAAAAAAGTTGAAAATTTTCATGAAGTATTTCGGCTTCAAAAAAATGGAACATTTTCATGAAAAGATTTCGGCTTCAAAAAGTTGAAAATTTTCATGAAAAGATTTCGGCTTCAAAAAAGTTGAAAATTTTCATGAAAAGATTTCGGCTTCAAAAAAGTTGAACATTTTCATGAAAAGATTTCGGTTTCAAAAAGTTGAAAATTTTCATGAAAAGATTTCGGCTTCAAAAAAGTTGAAAATTTTCATGAAGTATTTCGGCTTTAAAGAAATGGAACATTTTTATGAAAAGATTTCGGCTTCAAAAAAGTTGAACATTTTCATGAAAAGATTTCGGTTTCAAAAAGTTGAAAATTTTCATGAAAAGATTTCGGCTTCAAAAAAGTTGAAAATTTTCATGAAGTATTTCGGCTTTAAAGAAATGGAACATTTTTATGAAAAGATTTCGGCTTCAAAAAAGTTGAACATTTTCATGAAAAGATTTCTGCTTCAAAAAGTTGAAAATTTTCATGAAAAGATTTCTGCTTCAAAAAAGTTGACCATTTTCATGAAAAGATTTCGGTTTTTAAAAGTTGAAAATTTTCATGAAAAGATTTCTGCTTCAAAAAAGTTGAAAATTTTCATGAAGTATTTCGGCTTCAAAAAAATGGAACATTTTCATGAAAAGATTTCGGCATCAAAAAAGTTGAACATTTTCATGAAAAGATTTTGGTTTCAAAAAAGTTGATCATTTTCATGAAAAGATTTCGGCTTCAAAAATGTTGAAAATTTTCATGAAAAGAATTCGGTTTCAAAAAGTTGAAAATTTTCATGAAAAGATTTCTGCTTCAAAAAAGTTGAAAATTTTCATGACAGGATTTTGGCTTCAAAAAGGGTTGAAAACTTTCATGAACTATTTCGACTTCAAAAAAGTTGAACATTTTCATGAAGTATTTCGGCTTCAAAAAAATGGAACATTTTCATGAAAAGATTTCTGCTTCAAAAAACTTGAAAATTTTCATGAAAAGATTTCGGCTTCAAAGAAGTTGAAAATTTTCATGAAAAGATTTTGGTTTCAAAAAGTTGAAAATTTTCATGAAAAGATTTCAGCTTCAAAAAGGTTGAAAACTTTCATGAACTATTTCGGCTTCAAAAAAGTCGAAGATTTTCATGAAAAGATTTCGGCTTCAAAAAAGTTGAAAATTTTCATGAAGTATTTCGGCTGCAAAAAAGTCTAAAATTTTCATGAAAAGATTTATGCTTCAAAAAAGATGAAAATTTTCATGAAAAGATTTCGGCTTCAAAAAGTTGAAAATTTTCATGAAAAGATTTCGGCTTCAAAAAAGTTGAACATTTTCATGACAGGATTTTGGCTTCAAAAAGGTTGAAAACTTTCATGAACTATTTCGACTTCAAAAAAGTCGAAGATTTTAATGAAAAGATTTCGGCTTCAAAAAAATGGAACATTTTCATGAAAAGATTTCTGCTTCAAAAAAGTTGAAAATTTACATGAAAAGATTTCGACTTCAAAAAAGTCTAAGATTTTCATGAAAAGATTTCTGCTTCAAAAAGGTTGAACATTTTCATGAAAAGATTTCTGCTTCAAAAAGTTGAAAATTTTCATGAAAAGATTTCTGCTTCAAAAAAGTTGAAAATTTTCATGAAAAGATTTCGGCTTCAAAAAAGTTGACCATTTTCATGAAAAGATTTCGGTTTTTAAAAGTTGAAAATTTTCATGAAAAGATTTCTGCTTCAAAAAAGTTGAAAATTTTCATGAAGTATTTCGGCTTCAAAAAAATGGAACATTTTCATGAAAAGATTTCGGCATCAAAAAAGTTGAACATTTTCATGAAAAGATTTTGGTTTCAAAAAAGTTGATCATTTTCATGAAAAGATTTCGGCTTCAAAAATGTTGAAAATTTTCATGAAAAGAATTCGGTTTCAAAAAGTTGAAAATTTTCATGAAAAGATTTCTGCTTCAAAAAAGTTGAAAATTTTCATGACAGGATTTTGGCTTCAAAAAGGGTTGAAAACTTTCATGAACTATTTCGACTTCAAAAAAGTTGAACATTTTCATGAAGTATTTCGGCTTCAAAAAAATGGAACATTTTCATGAAAAGATTTCTGCTTCAAAAAACTTGAAAATTTTCATGAAAAGATTTCGGCTTCAAAAAGTTGAAAATTTTCATGAAAAGATTTCAGCTTCAAAAAGGTTGAAAACTTTCATGAACTATTTCGGCTTCAAAAAAGTCGAAGATTTTCATGAAAAGATTTCGGCTTCAAAAAAGTTGAAAATTTTCATGAAGTATTTCGGCTGCAAAAAAGTCTAAAATTTTCATGAAAAGATTTATGCTTCAAAAAAGATGAAAATTTTCATGAAAAGATTTCGGCTTCAAAAAGTTGAAAATTTTCATGAAAAGATTTCGGCTTCAAAAAAGTTGAACATTTTCATGACAGGATTTTGGCTTCAAAAAGGTTGAAAACTTTCATGAACTATTTCGACTTCAAAAAAGTCGAAGATTTTCATGAAAAGATTTCGGCTTCAAAAAAGTTGAAAATTTTCATGAAGTATTTCGGCTTCAAAAAAATGGAACATTTTCATGAAAAGATTTCTGCTTCAAAAAAGTTGAAAATTTACATGAAAAGATTTCGACTTCAAAAAAGTCTAAGATTTTCATGAAAAGATTTCTGCTTCAAAAAGGTTGAAAATTTTCATGAAAAGATTTCGGCTTCAAAAAGTTGAAAATTTTCATGAAAAGATTTCGGCTTCAAAAAAGTTGACCATTTTCATGAAAAGATTTCGGCTTCAAAAAAGTTGAAAATTTTCATGAAAAGATTTCGGCTTCAAAAAAGTTTAAGATTTTCATGAAAAGATTTCTGTTTCAAAAAGTTGAAAATTTTCATGAAAAGATTTCTGCTTCAAAAAAGTTGAAAATTTTCATGACAGGATTTTGGCTTCAAAAAGGTTGAAAACTTTCATGAACTATTTCGACTTCAAAAAAGTCGAAGATTTTCATGAAAAGATTTCGGCTTCAAAAAAGTTGAAAACTTTCATGAAGTATTTCGGCTGCAAAAAAATGGAACATTTTCATGAAAGTATTTCTGCTTCAAAAAAGTTGAAAATTTACATGAAAAGATTTCGACTTCAACAAAGTCTAAGATTTTCATGAAAAGATTTCTGCTTCAAAAAAGTTGAAAATTTTTAATGAAAAGATTTCGGCTTCAAAAAGTTGAAAATTTTCATGAAAAGATTTCGGCTTCAAAAAGTTGACCATTTTCATGAAAAGATTTCGGCTTCAAAAAAGTTGAAAATTTTCATGAAAAGATTTCGGTTTCAAAAAGTTGAAAATTTTCATGAAAAGATTTCCGCTTCAAAAAAGTTGAAAATTTTCATGAAGTATTTCTGCTTCAAAAAAGTTGAACATTTTCATGAAAAGATTTCGGCTTCAAAAAGTTGAAAATTTTCATGAAAAGATTTCGGCTTCAAAAAAGTTGAAAATTTTCATGAAGAATTTCGGCTTCAAAGAAATGGAACATTTTCATGAAAAGATTTCGGCTTCAAAAAAGTTGAACATTTTCATGAAAAGATTTCGGTTTCAAAAAGCTGAAAATTTTCATGAAAAGATTTCGGCTTCAAAAAAGTTGAAAATTTTCATGAAAAGATTTCGGCTTCAAAAAAGTTGAAAATTTTCATGAAAAGATTTCGGTTTCAAAAAGTTGAAAATTTTCATGAAAAGATTTCTGCTTCAAAAAAGTTGAAAATTTTCATGACAGGATTTTGGATTCAAAAAGGGTTGAAAACTTTCATGAACTATTTCGGCTGCAAAAAAATGGAACATTTTCATGAAAAGATTTCGGCTTCAAAAAAGTTCAAGATTTTCATGAAAAGAATTCTGCTTCAAAAAAGTTGAAAATTTTCATGACAGGATTTTGGCTTCAAAAAGGTTGAAAACTTTCATGAACTATTTCGACTTCAAAAAAGTCGAAGATTTTCATGAAAAGATTTCGGCTTCAAAAAAGTTGAAAACTTTCATGAAGTATTTCGGCTGCAAAAAAATGGAACATTTTCATGAAAGTATTTCTGCTTCAAAAAAGTTGAAAATTTACATGAAAAGATTTCGACTTCAACAAAGTCTAAGATTTTCATGAAAAGATTTCTGCTTCAAAAAAGTTGAAAATTTTTAATGAAAAGATTTCGGCTTCAAAAAGTTGAAAATTTTCATGAAAAGATTTCGGCTTCAAAAAGTTGACCATTTTCATGAAAAGATTTCGGCTTCAAAAAAGTTGAAAATTTTCATGAAAAGATTTCGGTTTCAAAAAGTTGAAAATTTTCATGAAAAGATTTCCGCTTCAAAAAAGTTGAAAATTTTCATGAAGTATTTCTGCTTCAAAAAAGTTGAACATTTTCATGAAAAGATTTCGGCTTCAAAAAGTTGAAAATTTTCATGAAAAGATTTCGGCTTCAAAAAAGTTGAAAATTTTCATGAAGAATTTCGGCTTCAAAGAAATGGAACATTTTCATGAAAAGATTTCGGCTTCAAAAAAGTTGAACATTTTCATGAAAAGATTTCGGTTTCAAAAAGCTGAAAATTTTCATGAAAAGATTTCGGCTTCAAAAAAGTTGAAAATTTTCATGAAAAGATTTCGGCTTCAAAAAAGTTGAAAATTTTCATGAAAAGATTTCGGTTTCAAAAAGTTGAAAATTTTCATGAAAAGATTTCTGCTTCAAAAAAGTTGAAAATTTTCATGACAGGATTTTGGATTCAAAAAGGGTTGAAAACTTTCATGAACTATTTCGGCTGCAAAAAAATGGAACATTTTCATGAAAAGATTTCGGCTTCAAAAAAGTTCAAGATTTTCATGAAAAGAATTCTGCTTCAAAAAAGTTGAAAATTTTCATGAAAAGATTTCGGCTTCAAAAAGTTGAAAATTTTCATGAAAAGATTTTGGCTTCAAAAAAGTCTAAGATTTTCATGAAAAGATTTCTGCTTCAAAAATGTTGAAAATTTTCATGAAAAGATTTCCGCTTCAAAAAGTTGAAAATTTTCATGAAAAGATTTCGGTTTCAAAAAGCTGAAAATTTTCATGAAAAGATTTCGTCTTCAAAAAAGTTGAAAATTTTCATGAAGTATTTCGGCTTCAAAAAAATGGAACATTTTCATGAAAAGATTTTGGCTTCAAAAAAGTTGACCATTTTCATGAAAAGATTTCGGCTTAAAAAAGTTGAAAATTTTCATGAAAAGATTTCGGCTTCAAAAAAGTTGAAGATTTTCATGAAAAGATTTCGGCTTCAAAAAAGTTGACCATTTTCATGAAAAGATTTCGGTTTCAAAAAGTTGAAAATTTTCATGAAAAGATCTCGGCTTCAAAAAAGTTGAAAATTTTCATGAAAAGATTTATGTTTCAAAAAAGATGAAAATTTTCATGAAAAGATATGGGCTTCAAAAAGTTGAAAATTTTCATGAAAAGATTTCGGCATAAAAAAAGTTGAACATTTTCATGAAAAGATTTCGGCTTCAAAAAAGTTGAAAATTTTCATGAACTATTTCGGCATCAAAAAAGTTGAAAATTTTCATGAAAAGATTTCCGCTTAGAAAAAGTTGAAAATTTTCATGAAAAGATTTAGACTTCAAAAAAGTTGAATATTTTCATCAAGTATTTCGGCATCAAAAAAGTCTAAGATTTTCATGAAAAGATTTGGGCTTCAAAAAAGTTGAAAATTTTCATGAAAAGATTTCGGCATAAAAAAAGTTGAACATTTTCATGAAAAGATTTCGGCTTCAAAAAAGTTGAAAATTTTCATGAACTATTTCGGCATCAAAAAAGTTGAAAATTTTCATGAAAAGATTTCGGCTTCAAAAAAGTTGACCATTTTCATGAAAAGATTTCAGCTTCAAAAAAGTTGAAAATTTTCATGAAAAGATTTCGGTTTCAAAAAGTTGAAAATTTTCATGAAAAGATTTCGGCTTCAAAAAGTTGAAAATTTTCATGAAAAGATTTTGGTTTCAAAAAGTTGAAAATTTTCATGAAAAGATTTCAGCTTCAAAAAGGTTGAAAACTTTCATGAACTATTTCGACTTCAAAAAAGTCGAACATTTTCATGAAAAGATTTCTGCTTCAAAAAAGTTGAAAATTTTCATGACAGGATTTTGGCTTTAAAAAAAGTAGAAATTTTCATAGAGTATTTCTGCTTCAAAAAAGTTGAAAATTTACATGAAAAGATTTCGACTTCAAAAAAGTCTAAGATTTTCATGAAAAGATTTCTGATTCAAAAAGGTTGAAAATTTTCATGAAAAGATTTCGGCTTCAAAAAGTTGAAAATTTTCATGAAAAGATTTCGGCTTCAAAAAAGTTGACCATTTTCATGAAAAGATTTCGGCTTCAAAAAAGTTGAAAATTTTCATGAAAAGATTTCGGCTTCAAAAAAGTTTAAGATTTTCATGAAAAGATTTCTGTTTCAAAAAGTTGAAAATTTTCATGAAAAGATTTCTGCTTCAAAAAAGTTGAAAATTTTCATGACAGGATTTTGGCTTCAAAAAGGTTGAAAACTTTCATGAACTATTTCGACTTCAAAAAAGTCGAAGATTTTCATGAAAAGATTTCGGCTTCAAAAAAGTTGAAAACTTTCATGAAGTATTTCGGCTGCAAAAAAATGGAACATTTTCATGAAAGTATTTCTGCTTCAAAAAAGTTGAAAATTTACATGAAAAGATTTCGACTTCAACAAAGTCTAAGATTTTCATGAAAAGATTTCTGCTTCAAAAAAGTTGAAAATTTTTAATGAAAAGATTTCGGCTTCAAAAAGTTGAAAATTTTCATGAAAAGATTTCGGCTTCAAAAAGTTGACCATTTTCATGAAAAGATTTCGGCTTCAAAAAAGTTGAAAATTTTCATGAAAAGATTTCGGTTTCAAAAAGTTGAAAATTTTCATGAAAAGATTTCCGCTTCAAAAAAGTTGAAAATTTTCATGAAGTATTTCTGCTTCAAAAAAGTTGAACATTTTCATGAAAAGATTTCGGCTTCAAAAAGTTGAAAATTTTCATGAAAAGATTTCGGCTTCAAAAAAGTTGAAAATTTTCATGAAGAATTTCGGCTTCAAAGAAATGGAACATTTTCATGAAAAGATTTCGGCTTCAAAAAAGTTGAACATTTTCATGAAAAGATTTCGGTTTCAAAAAGCTGAAAATTTTCATGAAAAGATTTCGGCTTCAAAAAAGTTGAAAATTTTCATGAAAAGATTTCGGCTTCAAAAAAGTTGAAAATTTTCATGAAAAGATTTCGGTTTCAAAAAGTTGAAAATTTTCATGAAAAGATTTCTGCTTCAAAAAAGATGAAAATTTTCATGAAAAGAATTCGGTTTCAAAAAGTTGAAAATTTTCATGAAAAGATTTCTACTTCAAAAAAGTTGAAAATTTTCATGACAGGATTTTGGCTTCAAAAAGGGTTGAAAACTTTCATGAACTATTTCGACTTCAAAAAAGTTGAACATTTTCATGAAGTATTTCGGCTTCAAAAAAATGGAACATTTTCATGAAAAGATTTCTGCTTCAAAAAACTTGAAAATTTTCATGAAAAGATTTCGGCTTCAAAAAGTTGAAAATTTTCATGAAAAGATCTCGTTTTCAAAAAAGTTGAACATTTTCATGAAAAGATTTCTGCTTCAAAAAAGTTGAAAATTTTCATGATAGATTTCGGCTTCAAAAAAGTTGACAATTTTCATGAAAAGATTTCTGCTTCAAAAAAGTTGAAAATTTACATGAAAAGATTTCGACTTCAAAAAAGTTTAAGATTTTCATGAAAAGATTTCGGCTTCAAAAAAGTTGAAAATTTACATGAAAAGATTTCGACTTCAAAAAAGTCTATGATTTTCATGAAAAGATTTCTGCTTCAAAAAAGTTGAACATTTTCATGAAAAGATTTCGGCTGCAAAAAAGTTGAACATTTTCATGAAAAGATTTCGGCTTCAAAAAAGTTGAAAATTTTCATGAAAAGATTTCGGCTGCAAAAAAGTCTAAAATTTTCATGAAAAGATTTATGCTTCAAAAAAGATGAAAATTTTCATGAAAAGAATTCGGTTTCAAAAAGTTGAAAATTTTCATGAAAAGATTTCTACTTCAAAAAAGTTGAAAATTTTCATGACAGGATTTTGGCTTCAAAAAGGGTTGAAAACTTTCATGAACTATTTCGACTTCAAAAAAGTTGAACATTTTCATGAAAAGATTTCTGCTTCAAAAAACTTGAAAATTTTCATGAAAAGATTTCGGCTTCAAAGAAGTTGAAAATTTTCATGAAAAGATTTTGGTTTCAAAAAGTTGAAAATTTTCATGAAAAGATTTCGGCTTCAAAAAGGTTGAAAACTTTCATGAACTATTTCGGCTTCAAAAAAGTCGAAGATTTTCATGAAAAGATTTCGGCTTCAAAAAAGTTGAAAATTTTCATGAAGTATTTCGGCTGCAAAAAAGATTAAAATTTTCATGAAAAGATTTATGCTTCAAAAAAGATGAAAATTTTCATGAAAAGATTTCGGCTTCAAAAAGTTGAAAATTTTCATGAAAAGATTTCGGCTTCAAAAAAGTTGACCATTTTCATGACAGGATTTTGGCTTCAAAAAGGTTGAAAACTTTCATGAACTATTTCGACTTCAAAAAAGTCGAAGATTTTCATGAAAAGATTTCGGCTTCAAAAAGTTGAAAATTTTAATGAAAAGATTTCGGCTTCAAAAAAGTTGACCATTTTCATGAAAAGATTTCGGCTTCAAAAAAGTTGAAAATTTTCATGAAAAGATTTCGGCTTCAAAAAAGTTTAAGATTTTCATGAAAAGATTTATGCTTCAAAAAAGATGAAAATTTTCATGAAAAGATTTCGGCTTCAAAAAAGTCAAAGTATTTCATGAAAAGATTTCGGCTTCAAAAAAGTTGACCATTTTCATGAAAAGATTTCGGCTTCAAAAAAGTTGAAAATTTTCATGAAAAGAATTCGGTTTCAAAAAGTTGAAAATTTTCATGAAAAGATTTCTGCTTCAAAAAAGTTGAAAATTTTCATGACAGGATTTTGGCTTCAAAAAGGGTTGAAAACTTTCATGAACTACTTCGACTTCAAAAAAGTCGAAGATTTTCATGAAAAGATTTCGGCTTCAAAAAAGTTGAAAATTTTCATGAAAAGATTTCGGCTTCAAAAAGTTGACCATTTTCATGAAAAGATTTGGGCTTCAAAAAAGTTGAAAATTTTCATGAAAAGATTTAGGTTTCAAAAAGTTGAACATTTTCATGAAAAGATTTCGGCTTCAAAAAAGTTGAAAATTTTCATGAAGTATTTCGGCTTCAAAAAAGTTGAAAATTTTCATGAATAGATTTCGGCTTCAAAAAAGTTGACCATTTTCATGAAAAGATTTCGGTTTCAAAAAAATGGAACATTTTCATGAAAAGATTTCGGCATCAAAAAAGTTGAACATTTTCATGAAAAGATTTTGGTTTCAAAAAAGTTGAACATTTTCATGAAAAGATTTCTGCTTCAAAAAGTTGAAAATTTTCATGAAAAGATTTTGGTTTCAAAAAAGTTGAACATTTTCATGAAAAGATTTCTGCTTCAAAAAAGTTGAAAATTTTCATGAAGTATTTCGGCTTCAAAAAAATGGAACATTTTCATGAAAAGATTTCGGCTTCAAAAAAGTTGAACATTTTCATGAAAAGATTTCTGCTTCAAAAAAGTTGAAAATTTTCATGAAAAGATTTCGGCTTAAAAAGTTGAACATTTTCATGAAAAGATTTCTGCTTCAAAAAAGTTGAAAATTTTCATGAAAAGATTTCGGCTTAAAAAGTTGAAAATTTTCATGAAAAGATTTCGGCTTCAAAAAAGTTGACCATTTTCATGAAAAGATTTCGGTTTCAAAAAGTTAAAAATTTTCATGAAAAGATTTCGGCTTCAAAAAAGTTGAAAATTTTCATGAAGTATTTCGGCTTCAAAAAAATGGAACATTTTCATGAAAAGATTTCGGCTTCAAAAAAGTTGAACATTTTCATGAAAAGATTTTGGTTTCAAAAAAGTTGAACATTTTCATGAAAAGATTTCTGCTTCAAAAAGTTGAAAATTTTCATGAAAAGATCTCGTTTTCAAAAAAGTTGAACATTTTCATGAAAAGATTTCTGCTTCAAAAAAGTTGAAAATTTTCATGATAGATTTCGGCTTCAAAAAAGTTGACAATTTTCATGAAAAGATTTCTGCTTCAAAAAAGTTGAAAATTTTCATGAAAAGATTTCCGCTTCAAAAAGTTGAAAATTTTCATGAAAAGATTTCGGTTTCAAAAAGCTGAAAATTTTCATGAAAAGATTTCGGCTTCAAAAAAGTTGAAAATTTTCATGAAGTATTTCGGCTTCAAAAAAATGGAACATTTTCATGAAAAGATTTCGGCTTCAAAAAAGTTGAAAGTTTTCATGAAAAGATTTTGGCTTCAAAAAAGTTGAAAATTTTCATGAAAAGATCTCGGCTTCAAAAAAGTTGAACATTTTCATGAAAAGATTTCAGCTTCAAAAAAGTTGAAAATTTTCATGGCAGGATTTTGGCTTTACAAAAAGTAAAAATGTTCATAAAGTATTTCTGCTTCAAAAAAGTTGAAAACTTTCATGAACTATTTCGGCTTCAAAAAAGTCGAAGATTTTCATGAAAAGATTTCGGCTTCAAAAAAGTTGACCATTTTCATGAAAAGATTTCGGTTTCAAAAAGTTGAAAATTTTCATGAAAAGATCTCGGCTTCAAAAAAGTTGAACATTTTCATGAAAAGATTTCGGCTTCAAAAAAGTTGAAAATTTTCATGAAAAGATTTCGGTTTCAAAAAGCTGAAAATTTTCATGAAAAGATTTCTGCTTCAAAAAAGTTGAAAATTTTCATGACAGGATTTTAGCTTTAAAAAAGGTAAAAATTTTCATGAAGTATTTCGGCTTCAAAAAGGTTGAAAACTTTCATGAAGTATTTCAGCTTCAAAAAAGTCGAAGATTTTCATGAAAAGATTTCTGCTTCAAAAAAGTTGAAAATTTTCATGACAGGATTTTTGCTTTAAAAAAAGTAGAAATTTTCATAGAGTATTTCTGCTTCAAAAAAGTTGAAAACTTTCATGAACTATTTCGGCTTCAAAAAAGTCGAAGATTTTCATGAAAAGATTTCGGCTTCAAAAAGTTGAAAATTTTCATGAAAAGATTTCGGCTTCAAAAAAGTTGAACATTTTCATGAAAAGATTTCGGCTTCAAAAAAGTTGAAAATTTTCATGAAGTATTTCGGCTTCAAAAAAATGGAACATTTTCATGAAAAGATTTTTGCTTCAAAAAAGTTGAAAATTTTCATGACAGGATTTTGGCTTTAAAAAAAGTAGAAATTTTCATAGAGTATTTCTGCTTCAAAAAAGTTGAAAATTTTCATGAAAAGATTTCGGCTTCAAAAAGTTGAAAATTTTCATGAAAAGATTTCGGCTTCAAAAAAGTTGAACATTTTCATGAAAAGATTTCGGCTTCAAAAAAGTTGAAAATTTTCATGAAGTATTTCGGCTTCAAAAAAATGGAACATTTTCATGAAAAGATTTAAGCGTCAAAAAAGTTGAAAATTTTCATGAAAAGATTTCGACTTCAAAAAAGTTGAAAATTTTCATGAAAAGATTTATGTTTCAAAAAAGATGAAAATTTTCATGAAAAGATTGCGGCTTCAAAAAGTTGAAAATTTTCATGAAAAGATTTCGGCATAAAAAAAGTTGACCATTTTCATGAAAAGATTTCGGTTTCAAAAAGTTAAAAATTTTCATGAAAAGATTTCGGCTTCAAAAAAGTTGAAAATTTTCATGAAGTATTTCGGCTTCAAAAAAATGGAACATTTTCATGAAAAGATTTCGGCTTCAAAAAAGTTGAACATTTTCATGAAAAGATTTTGGTTTCAAAAAAGTTGAACATTTTCATGAAAAGATTTCTGCTTCAAAAAGTTGAAAATTTTCATGAAAAGATCTCGTTTTCAAAAAAGTTGAACATTTTCATGAAAAGATTTCTGCTTCAAAAAAGTTGAAAATTTTCATGATAGATTTCGGCTTCAAAAAAGTTGACAATTTTCATGAAAAGATTTCTGCTTCAAAAAAGTTGAAAATTTTCATGAAAAGATTTCCGCTTCAAAAAGTTGAAAATTTTCATGAAAAGATTTCGGTTTCAAAAAGCTGAAAATTTTCATGAAAAGATTTCGGCTTCAAAAAAGTTGAAAATTTTCATGAAGTATTTCGGCTTCAAAAAAATGGAACATTTTCATGAAAAGATTTCGGCTTCAAAAAAGTTGAAAGTTTTCATGAAAAGATTTTGGCTTCAAAAAAGTTGAAAATTTTCATGAAAAGATCTCGGCTTCAAAAAAGTTGAACATTTTCATGAAAAGATTTCAGCTTCAAAAAAGTTGAAAATTTTCATGGCAGGATTTTGGCTTTACAAAAAGTAAAAATGTTCATAAAGTATTTCTGCTTCAAAAAAGTTGAAAACTTTCATGAACTATTTCGGCTTCAAAAAAGTCGAAGATTTTCATGAAAAGATTTCGGCTTCAAAAAAGTTGACCATTTTCATGAAAAGATTTCGGTTTCAAAAAGTTGAAAATTTTCATGAAAAGATCTCGGCTTCAAAAAAGTTGAACATTTTCATGAAAAGATTTCGGCTTCAAAAAAGTTGAAAATTTTCATGAAAAGATTTCGGTTTCAAAAAGCTGAAAATTTTCATGAAAAGATTTCTGCTTCAAAAAAGTTGAAAATTTTCATGACAGGATTTTAGCTTTAAAAAAGGTAAAAATTTTCATGAAGTATTTCGGCTTCAAAAAGGTTGAAAACTTTCATGAAGTATTTCAGCTTCAAAAAAGTCGAAGATTTTCATGAAAAGATTTCTGCTTCAAAAAAGTTGAAAATTTTCATGACAGGATTTTTGCTTTAAAAAAAGTAGAAATTTTCATAGAGTATTTCTGCTTCAAAAAAGTTGAAAACTTTCATGAACTATTTCGGCTTCAAAAAAGTCGAAGATTTTCATGAAAAGATTTCGGCTTCAAAAAGTTGAAAATTTTCATGAAAAGATTTCGGCTTCAAAAAAGTTGAACATTTTCATGAAAAGATTTCGGCTTCAAAAAAGTTGAAAATTTTCATGAAGTATTTCGGCTTCAAAAAAATGGAACATTTTCATGAAAAGATTTTTGCTTCAAAAAAGTTGAAAATTTTCATGACAGGATTTTGGCTTTAAAAAAAGTAGAAATTTTCATAGAGTATTTCTGCTTCAAAAAAGTTGAAAATTTTCATGAAAAGATTTCGGCTTCAAAAAGTTGAAAATTTTCATGAAAAGATTTCGGCTTCAAAAAAGTTGAACATTTTCATGAAAAGATTTCGGCTTCAAAAAAGTTGAAAATTTTCATGAAGTATTTCGGCTTCAAAAAAATGGAACATTTTCATGAAAAGATTTAAGCGTCAAAAAAGTTGAAAATTTTCATGAAAAGATTTCGACTTCAAAAAAGTTGAAAATTTTCATGAAAAGATTTATGTTTCAAAAAAGATGAAAATTTTCATGAAAAGATTGCGGCTTCAAAAAGTTGAAAATTTTCATGAAAAGATTTCGGCATAAAAAAAGTTGAACATTTTCATGAAAAGATTTCGGCTTCAAAAAAGTTGAAAATTTTCATGAACTATTTCGGCATCAAAAAAGTTGAAAATTTTCATGAAAAGATTTCGGCTTCAAAAAAGTTGACCATTTTCATGAAAAGATTTCAGCTTCAAAAAAGTTGAAAATTTTCATGAAAAGATTTCGGTTTCAAAAAGTTGAAAATTTTCATGAAAAGATTTCGGCTTCAAAAAAGTTGAAAATTTTCATGAAAAGATTTTGGTTTCAAAAAGTTGAAAATTTTCATGAAAAGATTTCAGCTTCAAAAAGGTTGAAAACTTTCATGAACTATTTCGACTTCAAAAAAGTCGAAAATTTTCATGAAAAGATTTCGGCTTAAAAAAGTTGAAAATTTTCATGAAGTATTTCGACTACAAAAAAGTTGAAAATTTTCATGAAAAGATTTATGTTTCAAAAAAGATGAAAATTTTCATGAAAAGATATGGGCTTCAAAAAGTTGAAAATTTTCATGAAAAGATTTCGGCATAAAAAAAGTTGAACATTTTCATGAAAAGATTTCGGCTTCAAAAAAGTTGAAAATTTTCATGAACTATTTCGGCATCAAAAAAGTTGAAAATTTTCATGAAAAGATTTCCGCTTAGAAAAAGTTGAAAATTTTCATGAAAAGATTTAGACTTCAAAAAAGTTGAATATTTTCATCAAGTATTTCGGCATCAAAAAAGTCTAAGATTTTCATGAAAAGATTTGGGCTTCAAAAAAGTTGAAAATTTTCATGAAAAGATTTATGTTTCAAAAAAGATGAAAATTTTCATGAAAAGATATGGGCTTCAAAAAGTTGAAAATTTTCATGAAAAGATTTCGGCATAAAAAAAGTTGAACATTTTCATGAAAAGATTTCGGCTTCAAAAAAGTTGAAAATTTTCATGAACTATTTCGGCATCAAAAAAGTTGAAAATTTTCATGAAAAGATTTCGGCTTCAAAAAAGTTGACCATTTTCATGAAAAGATTTCAGCTTCAAAAAAGTTGAAAATTTTCATGAAAAGATTTCGGTTTCAAAAAGTTGAAAATTTTCATGAAAAGATTTCGGCTTCAAAAAAGTTGAAAATTTTCATGAAAAGATTTTGGTTTCAAAAAGTTGAAAATTTTCATGAAAAGATTTCAGCTTCAAAAAGGTTGAAAACTTTCATGAACTATTTCGACTTCAAAAAAGTCGAACATTTTCATGAAAAGATTTCTGCTTCAAAAAAGTTGAAAATTTTCATGACAGGATTTTGGCTTTAAAAAAAGTAGAAATTTTCATAGAGTATTTCTGCTTCAAAAAAGTTGAAAATTTTCATGAAAAGATTTCGGCTTCAAAAAGTTGAAAATTTTCATGAAAAGATTTCGGCTTCAAAAAAGTTGAACATTTTCATGAAAAGATTTCGGCTTCAAAAAAGTTGAAAATTTTCATGAAGTATTTCGGCTTCAAAAAAATGGAACATTTTCATGAAAAGATTTCTGCTTCAAAAAAGTTGAAAATTTTCATGAAAAGATTTCGACTTCAAAAAAGTTGAAAATTTTCATGAAAAGATTTATGTTTCAAAAAAGATGAAAATTTTCATGAAAAGATATGGGCTTCAAAAAGTTGAAAATTTTCATGAAAAGATTTCGGCATAAAAAAAGTTGAACATTTTCATGAAAAGATTTCGGCTTCAAAAAAGTTGGAAATTTTCATGAAAAGATTTATGTTTCAAAAAAGATGAAAATTTTCATGAAAAGATATGGGCTTCAAAAAGTTGAAAATTTTCATGAAAAGATTTCGGCATAAAAAAAGTTGAACATTTTCATGAAAAGATTTCGGCTTCAAAAAAGTTGAAAATTTTCATGAACTATTTCGGCATCAAAAAAGTTGAAAATTTTCATGAAAAGATTTCGGCTTCAAAAAAGTTGACCATTTTCATGAAAAGATTTCAGCTTCAAAAAAGTTGAAAATTTTGATGAAAAGATTTCGGTTTCAAAAAGTTGAAAATTTTCATGAAAAGATTTCGGCTTCAAAAAAGTTGAAAATTTTCATGAAAAGATTTTGGTTTCAAAAAGTTGAAAATTTTCATGAAAAGATTTCGGCTTCAAAAAAGTTGAAAATTTTCATGAAAAGATTTTGGTTTCAAAAAGTTGAAAATTTTCATGAAAAGATTTCAGCTTCAAAAAGGTTGAAAACTTTCATGAACTATTTCGACTTCAAAAAAGTCGAAGATTTTCATGAAAAGATTTCGGCTTAGAAAAAGTTGAAAATTTTCATGAAAAGATTTAGACTTCAAAAAAGTTGAATATTTTCATGAAGTATTTCGGCATCAAAAAAGTCTAAGATTTTCATGAAAAGATTTGGGCTTCAAAAAAGTTGAAAATTTTCATGAAAAGATTTATGTTTCAAAAAAGATGAAAATTTTCATGAAAAGATATGGGCTTCAAAAAGTTGAAAATTTTCATGAAAAGATTTCGGCATAAAAAAAGTTGAACATTTTCATGAAAAGATTTCGGCTTCAAAAAAGTTGAAAATTTTCATGAACTATTTCGGCATCAAAAAAGTTGAAAATTTTCATGAAAAGATTTCGGCTTCAAAAAAGTTGACCATTTTCATGAAAAGATTTCGGCTTCAAAAAGTTGAAAATTTTCATGAAAAGATTTCAGCTTCAAAAAGGTTGAAAACTTTCATGAACTATTTCGACTTCAAAAAAGTCGAAGATTTTCATGAAAAGATTTCGGCTTCAAAAAAGTTGAAAATTTTCATGAACTATTTCGGCATCAAAAAAGTTGAAAATTTTCATGAAAAGATTTCGGCTTAGAAAAAGTTGAAAATTTTCATGAAAAGATTTAGACTTCAAAAAAGTTGAATATTTTCATCAAGTATTTCGGCATCAAAAAAGTCGAAGATTTTCATGAAAAGATTTGGGCTTCAAAAAAGTTGAAAATTTTCATGAAAAGATTTATGTTTAAAAAAAGATGAAAATTTTCATGAAAAGATATGGGCTTCAAAAAGTTGAAAATTTTCATGAAAAGATTTCGGCATAAAAAAAGTTGAACATTTTCATGAAAAGATTTCGGCTTCAAAAAAGTTGAAAATTTTCATGAACTATTTCGGCATCAAAAAAGTTGAAAATTTTCATGAAAAGATTTCGGCTTCAAAAAAGTTGACCATTTTCATGAAAAGATTTCAGCTTCCAAAAAGTTGAAAATTTTCATGAAAATATTTCGGTTTCAAAAAGTTGAAAATTTTCATGAAAAGATTTCGGCTTCAAAAAAGTTGAAAATTTTCATGAAAAGATTTTGGTTTCAAAAAGTTGAAAATTTTCATGAAAAGATTTCAGCTTCAAAAAGGTTGAAAACTTTCATGAACTATTTCGACTTCAAAAAAGTCGAAGATTTTCATGAAAAGATTTCGGCTTAAAAAAGTTGAAAATTTTCATGAAGTATTTCGACTACAAAAAAGTTGAAAATTTTCATGAAAAGATTTATGTTTCAAAAAAGATGAAAATTTTCATGAAAAGATATGGGCTTCAAAAAGTTGAAAATTTTCATGAAAAGATTTCGGCATAAAAAAAGTTGAACATTTTCATGAAAAGATTTCGGCTTCAAAAAAGTTGAAAATTTTCATGAACTATTTCGGCATCAAAAAAGTTGAAAATTTTCATGAAAAGATTTCGGCTTAGAAAAAGTTGAAAATTTTCATGAAAAGATTTAGACTTCAAAAAAGTTGAATATTTTCATCAAGTATTTCGGCATCAAAAAAGTCGAAGATTTTCATGAAAAGATTTCGGCTTCAAAAAAGTTGAACATTTTCATGAAAAGATTTCGACTTCAAAAAAGTCTAAGATTTTCATGAAAAGATTTGGGCTTCAAAAAAGTTGAAAATTTTCATGAAATAATTTCAGCTTCAGAAAAGTTGAAAATTTTCATGACAGGATTGTGGCTTTAAAACAGGTAAGAATTTTCATGAAGTATTTCGGCTTCAAAAAAGTTGAAAATTTTTATGAAAAGATTTCGGTTTCAAAAAAGTTGAAAATTTTCATAAAAAGATTCAAATTTCAAAAAAGTTAAAAATTTTCATGAAATAATTTCAGCTTCAGAAAAGTTGAAAATTTTCATGACAGGATTATGGCTTTAAAAAAGGTTAGAATTTTCATGAAGTATTTCGGCTTCAAAAAAGTTGAAAATGTTCATGAATTTTTTCGACTTCAAAAAAGTCTAAAATTTTCATGAAAAGATTTATGCTTCAAAAAAGATGAAAATTTTCATGAAAAGATTTCGGCTTCAAAAAGTTGAAAATTTTCATGAACAGATTTCGGCTTCAAGAATGTTGAAAATTTTCATGAAAAGATTTCGGCTTCAAAAAAGTCGTACATTTTCATGAAAAGATTTCGGCTTCAAAAAAGTTGAACATTTTCATGAACTATTTCGGCATCAAAAAAGTTGAAAATTTTCATGAAAAGATTTCGACTTCAAAAAAGTTGAAAATGTTCATGAAAAGATTTCGGCTTCAAAAAGTTGAAAATTTTCATGAAAAGATTTCGGCATCAAAAAAGTTGAAAATTTTCATGAAAAGATTTAGACTTCAAAAAAGTCGAAGATTTTCATGAAAAGATTTCGGCTTCAAAAAAGTTGAAAATTTTCATGACAGGATTTTGGCTTTAAAAAAAGTAGAAATTTTCATAATGTATTTCTGCTTCAAAAAAGTTGAAAATTTTCATGAAAAGATTTCGGCTTCAAAAAGTTGAAAATTTTCATGAAAAGATTTCGGCTTCAAAAAAGTTGAACATTTTCATGAAAAGATTTGGGCTTCAAAAAAGTTGAAAATTTTCATGAAGTATTTCGGCTTCAAAAAAATGGAACATTTTCATGAAAAGATTTCAGCTTCAAAAAAGTTGAAAATTTTCATGAAAAGATTGCGACTTCAAAAAAGTTGAAAATTTTCATGAAAAGATTTATGTTTCAAAAAAGATGAAAATTTTCATGAAAAGATTGCGACTTCAAAAAAGTTGAAAATTTTCATGAAAAGATTTAGACTTCAAAAAAGTTGAATATTTTCATCAAGTATTTCGGCATCAAAAAAGTCTAAGATTTTCATGAAAAGATTTCAGCTTCAAAACGGTTGAAAACTTTCATGAACTATTTCGACTTCAAAAAAGTCGAAGATTTTCATGAAAAGATTTCGGCTTCAAAAAAGTTGAAAATTTTCATGAACTATTTCGGCATCAAAAAAGTTGAAAATTTTCATGAAAAGATTTCGGCTTAGAAAAAGTTGAAAATTTTCATGAAAAGATTTAGACTTCAAAAAAGTTGAAAATTTTCATGACAGGATTTTGGCTTTAAAAAAAGTAGAAATTTTCATAATGTATTTCTGCTTCAAAAAAGTTGAAAATTTTCATGAAAAGATTTCGGCTTCAAAAAGTTGAAAATTTTCATGAAAAGATTTCGGCTTCAAAAAAGTTGAACATTTTCATGAAAAGATTTCGGCTTCAAAAAAGTTGAAAATTTTCATGAAGTATTTCGGCTTCAAAAAAATGGAACATTTTCATGAAAAGATTTCAGCTTCAAAAAAGTTAAAAATTTTCATGAAAAGATTGCGACTTCAAAAAAGTTGAAAATTTTCATGAAAAGATTTATGTTTCAAAAAAGATGAAAATTTTCATGAAAAGATATGGGCTTCAAAAAGTTGAAAATTTTCATGAAAAGATTTCGGCATAAAAAAAGTTGAACATTTTCATGAAAAGATTTCGGCTTCAAAAAAGTTGAAAATTTTCATGTAAAGATTTATGTTTCAAAAAAGATGAAAATTTTCATGAAAAGATATGGGCTTCAAAAAGTTGAAAATTTTCATGAAAAGATTTCGGCATAAAAAAAGTTGAACATTTTCATGAAAAGATTTCGGCTTCAAAAAAGTTGAAAATTTTCATGAACTATTTCGGCATCAAAAAAGTTGAAAATTTTCATGAAAAGATTTCGGCTTCAAAAAAGTTGACCATTTTCATGAAAAGATTTCAGCTTCAAAAAAGTTGAAAATTTTCATGAAAAGATTTCGGTTTCAAAAAGTTGAAAATTTTCATGAAAAGATTTCGGCTTCAAAAAAGTTGAAAATTTTCATGAAAAGATTTTGGTTTCAAAAAGTTGAAAATTTTCATGAAAAGATTTCAGCTTCAAAAAGGTTGAAAACTTTCATGAACTATTTCGACTTCAAAAAAGTCGAAGATTTTCATGAAAAGATTTCGGCTTAAAAAAGTTGAAAATTTTCATGAAGTATTTCGACTACAAAAAAGTTGAAAATTTTCATGAAAAGATTTATGTTTCAAAAAAGATGAAAATTTTCATGAAAAGATATGGGCTTCAAAAAGTTGAAAATTTTCATGAAAAGATTTCGGCATAAAAAACGTTGAACATTTTCATGAAAAGATTTCGGCTTCAAAAAAGTTGAAAATTTTCATGAACTATTTCGGCATCAAAAAAGTTGAAAATTTTCATGAAAAGATTTCGGCTTAGAAAAAGTTGAAAATTTTCATGAAAAGATTTAGACTTCAAAAAAGTTGAATATTTTCATCAAGTATTTCGGCATCAAAAAAGTCGAAGATTTTCATGAAAAGATTTCGGCTTCAAAAAAGTTGAACATTTTCATGAAAAGATTTCGACTTCAAAAAAGTCTAAGATTTTCATGAAAAGATTTGGGCTTCAAAAAAGTTGAAAATTTTCATGAAAAGATTTATGTTTCAAAAAAGATGAAAATTTTCATGAAAAGATATGGGCTTCAAAAAGTTGAAAATTTTCATGAAAAGATTTCGGCATAAAAAAGTTGAACATTTTCATGAAAAGATTTCGGCTTCAAAAAAGTTGAAAATTTTCATGAACTATTTCGGCATCAAAAAAGTTGAAAATTTTCATGAAAAGATTTCGGCTTCAAAAAAGTTGACCATTTTCATGAAAAGATTTCAGCTTCAAAAAAGTTGAAAATTGTCATGAAAAGATTTCGGTTTCAAAAAGTTGAAAATTTTCATGAAAAGATTTCGGCTTCAAAAAAGTTGAAAATTTTCATGAAAAGATTTTGGTTTCAAAAAGTTGAAAATTTTCATGAAAAGATTTCAGCTTCAAAAAGGTTGAAAACTTTCATGAACTATTTCGACTTCAAAAAAGTCGAAGATTTTCATGAAAAGATTTCGGCTTAAAAAAGTTGAAAATTTTCATGAAGTATTTCGACTACAAAAAAGTTGAAAATTTTCATGAAAAGATTTATGTTTCAAAAAAGATGAAAATTTTCATGAAAAGATATGGGCTTCAAAAAGTTGAAAATTTTCATGAAAAGATTTCGGCATGAAAAAAGTTGAACATTTTCATGAAAAGATTTCGGCTTCAAAAAAGTTGAAAATTTTCATGAACTATTTCGGCATCAAAAAAGTTGAAAATTTTCATGAAAAGATTTCGGCTTAGAAAAAGTTGAAAATTTTCATGAAAAGATTTAGACTTCAAAAAAGTTGAATATTTTCATCAAGTATTTCGGCATCAAAAAAGTCGAAGATTTTCATGAAAAGATTTCGGCTTCAAAAAAGTTGAACATTTTCATGAAAAGATTTCGACTTCAAAAAAGTCTAAGATTTTCATGAAAAGATTTGGGCTTCAAAAAAGTTTAAAATTTTCATGAAATAATTTCAGCTTCAGAAAAGTTGAAAATTTTCATGACAGGATTGTGGCTTTAAAACAGGTAAGAATTTTCATGAAGTATTTCGGCTTCAAAAAAGTTGAAAATTTTTATGAAAAGATTTCGGTTTCAAAAAAGTTGAAAATTTTCATAAAAAGATTCAAATTTCAAAAAAGTTAAAAATTTTCATGAAATAATTTCAGCTTCAGAAAAGTTGAAAATTTTCATGACAGGATTATGGCTTTAAAAAAAGTTAGAATTTTCATGAAGTATTTCGGCTTCAAAAAAGTTGAAAATGTTCATGAATTTTTTCGACTTCAAAAAAGTCTAAAATTTTCATGAAAAGATTTATGCTTCAAAAAAGATGAAAATTTTCATGAAAAGATTTCGGCTTCAAAAAGTTGAAAATTTTCATGAAAAGATTTCGGCTTCAAGAATGTTGAAAATTTTCATGAAAAGATTTCGGCTTCAAAAAAGTCGTACATTTTCATGAAAAGATTTCGGCTTCAAAAAAGTTGAACATTTTCATGAACTATTTCGGCATCAAAAAAGTTGAAAATTTTCATGAAAAGATTTCGACTTCAAAAAAGTTGAAAATGTTCATGAAAAGATTTCGGCTTCAAAAAGTTGAAAATTTTCATGAAAAGATTTCGGCATCAAAAAAGTTGAAAATTTTCATGAAAAGATTTAGACTTCAAAAAAGTCGAAGATTTTCATGAAAAGATTTCGGCTTCAAAAAAGTTGAAAATTTTCATGACAGGATTTTGGCTTTAAAAAAAGTAGAAATTTTCATAATGTATTTCTGCTTCAAAAAAGTTGAAAATTTTCATGAAAAGATTTCGGATTCAAAAAGTTGAAAATTTTCATGAAAAGATTTCGGCTTCAAAAAAGTTGAACATTTTCATGAAAAGATTTCGGCTTCAAAAAAGTTGAAAATTTTCATGAAGTATTTCGGCTTCAAAAAAATGGAACATTTTCATGAAAAGATTTCGGCTTCAAAAAAGTTGAACATTTTCATGAACTATTTCGGCATCAAAAAAGTTGAAAATTTTCATGAAAAGATTTCGGTTTCAAAAAGTTGAAAATTTTCATGAAAAGATTTCGGCTTCAAAAAAGTTGAAAATTTTCATGAAAAGATTTTGGTTTCAAAAAGTTGAAAATTTTCATGAAAAGATTTCAGCTTCAAAAAGGTTGAAAACTTTCATGAACTATTTCGACTTCAAAAAAGTCGAAGATTTTCATGAAAAGATTTCGGCTTCAAAAAGTTGAAAATTTTCATGAAGTATTTCGACTACAAAAAAGTTGAAAATTTTCATGAAAAGATTTATGTTTCAAAAAAGATGAAAATTTTCATGAAAAGATATGGGCTTCAAAAAGTTGAAAATTTTCATGAAAAGATTTCGGCATAAAAAAAGTTGAACATTTTCATGAAAAGATTTCGGCTTCAAAAAAGTTGAAAATTTTCATGAACTATTTCGGCATCAAAAAAGTTGAAAATTTTCATGAAAAGATTTCGGCTTAGAAAAAGTTGAAAATTTTCATGAAAAGATTTAGACTTCAAAAAAGTTGAATATTTTCATCAAGTATTTCGGCATCAAAAAAGTCGAAGATTTTCATGAAAAGATTTCGGCTTCAAAAAAGTTGAACATTTTCATGAAAAGATTTCGACTTCAAAAAAGTCTAAGATTTTCATGAAAAGATTTGGGCTTCAAAAAAGTTTAAAATTTTCATGAAATAATTTCAGCTTCAGAAAAGTTGAAAATTTTCATGACAGGATTGTGGCTTTAAAACAGGTAAGAATTTTCATGTAGTATTTCGGCTTCAAAAAAGTTGAAAATTTTTATGAAAAGATTTCGGTTTCAAAAAAGTTGAAAATTTTCATAAAAAGATTCAAATTTCAAAAAAGTTAAAAATTTTCATGAAATAATTTCAGCTTCAGAAAAGTTGAAAATTTTCATGACAGGATTATGGCTTTAAAAAAGGTTAGAATTTTCATGAAGTATTTCGGCTTCAAAAAAGTTGAAAATGTTCATGAATTTTTTCGACTTCAAAAAAGTCTAAAATTTTCATGAAAAGATTTATGCTTCAAAAAAGATGAAAATTTTCATGAAAAGATTTCGGTTTCAAAAAGTTGAAAATTTTCATGAAAAGATTTCGGCTTCAAAAAAGTTGAAAATTTTCATGAAAAGATTTTGGTTTCAAAAAGTTGAAAATTTTCATGAAAAGATTTCAGCTTCAAAAAGGTTGAAAACTTTCATGAACTATTTCAAATTCAAAAAAGTCGAAGATTTTCATGAAAAGATTTCGGCTTAAAAAAGTTGAAAATTTTCATGAAGTATTTCGACTACAAAAAAGTTGAAAATTTTCATGAAAAGATTTATGTTTCAAAAAAGATGAAAATTTTCATGAAAAGATATGGGCTTCAAAAAGTTGAAAATTTTCATGAAAAGATTTCGGCATAAAAAAAGTTGAACATTTTCATGAAAAGATTTCGGCTTCAAAAAAGTTGAAAATTTTCATGAACTATTTCGGCATCAAAAAAGTTGAAAATTTTCATGAAAAGATTTCGGCTTAGAAAAAGTTGAAAATTTTCATGAAAAGATTTAGACTTCAAAAAAGTTGAATATTTTCATCAAGTATTTCGGCATCAAAAAAGTCGAAGATTTTCATGAAAAGATTTCGGCTTCAAAAAAGTTGAACATTTTCATGAAAAGATTTCGACTTCAAAAAAGTCTAAGATTTTCATGAAAAGATTTGTGCTTCAAAAAAGTTTAAAATTTTCATGAAATAATTTCAGCTTCAGAAAAGTTGAAAATTTTCATGACAGGATTGTGGCTTCAAAACAGGTAAGAATTTTCATGAAGTATTTCGGCTTCAAAAAAGTTGAAAATTTTTATGAAAAGATTTCGGTTTCAAAAAAGTCTAAGATTTTCATAAAAAGATTCAAATTTCAAAAAAGTTAAAAATTTTCATGAAATAATTTCAGCTTCAGAAAAGTTGAAAATTTTCATGACAGGATTATGGCTTTAAAAAAGGTTAGAATTTTCATGAAGTATTTCGGCTTCAAAAAAGTTGAAAATGTTCATGAATTTTTTCGACTTCAAAAAAGTCTAAAATTTTCATGAAAAGATTTATGCTTCAAAAAAGATGAAAATTTTCATGAAAAGATTTCGGCTTCAAAAAGTTGAAAATTTTCATGAAAAGATTTCGGCTTCAAGAATGTTGAAAATTTTCATGAAAAGATTTCGGCTTCAAAAAAGTCGTACATTTTCATGAAAAGATTTCGGCTTCAAAAAAGTTGAAAATTTTCATGAACTATTTCGGCATCAAAAAAGTTGAAAATTTTCATGAAAAGATTTCGACTTCAAAAAAGTTGAAAATGTTCATGAAAAGATTTCGGCTTCAAAAAGTTGAAAATTTTCATGAAAAGATTTCGGCATCAAAAAAGTTGAAAATTTTCATGAAAAGATTTAGACTTCAAAAAAGTCGAAGATTTTCATGAAAAGATTTCGGCTTCAAAAAAGTTGAAAATTTTCATGACAGGATTTTGGCTTTAAAAAAAGTAGAAATTTTCATAATGTATTTCTGCTTCAAAAAAGTTGAAAATTTTCATGAAAAGATTTCGGCTTCAAAAAGTTGAAAATTTTCATGAAAAGATTTCGGCTTCAAAAAAGTTGAACATTTTCATGAAAAGATTTCGACTTCAAAAAAGTTGAAAATTTTCATGAAGTATTTCGGCTTCAAAAAAATGGAACATTTTCATGAAAAGATTTCAGCTTCAAAAAAGTCTAAGATTTTCATGAAAAGATTTCGAATTCAAAAAAGTTGAAAATTTTCATGAAGTATTTCTGGTTCAAAAAAATGGAACATTTTCATGAAAAGATTTCGGCTTCAAAAAAGTTGAACATTTTCATGAACTATTTCGGCATCAAAAAAGTTGAAAATTTTCATGAAAAGATTTCGACTTCAAAAAAGTTGAAAATGTTCATGAAAAGATTTCGGCTTCAAAAAGTTGAAAATTTTCATGAAAAGATTTCGGCATCAAAAAAGTTGAAAATTTTCATGAAAAGATTTAGACTTCAAAAAAGTCTAAGATTTTCATGAAAAGATTTCGGCTTCAAAAAAGTTGAAAATTTTCATGACAGGATTTTGGCTTTAAAAAAAGTAGAAATTTTCATAAAGTATTTCTGCTTCAAAAAAGTTGAAAATTTTCATGAAAAGATTTCGGCTTCAAAAAGTTGAAAATTTTCATGAAAAGATTTCGGCTTCAAAAAAGTTGAACATTTTCATGAAAAGATTTCGGCTTCAAAAAAGTTGAAAATTTTCATGAAGTATTTCGGCTTCAAAAAAATGGAACATTTTCATGAAAAGATTTCAGCTTCAAAAAAGTTGAAAATTTTCATGAAAAGATTTCGGCTTCAAAAAAGTTGAACATTTTCATGAACTATTTCGGCATCAAAAAAGTTGAAAATTTTCATGAAAAGATTTCGACTTCAAAAAAGTTGAAAATGTTCATGAAAAGATTTCGGCTTTAAAAAGTTGAAAATTTTCATGAAAAGATTTCGGCATCAAAAAATTTGAAAATTTTCATGAAAAGATTTCGGCTTCAAAAAAGTTGAAAATTTTCATGAACTATTTCGGCATCAGAAAAGTTGAAAATTTTCATGAAAAGATTTAGGTTTCAAAAAAGTTGAAAATTTACATTAAAAGATTTAGGCTAAAAAAAAGTCAACAATTTTCATGAAAAGATTTCGGCTTCAAAAAAGTTGAAAATTTTCATGACAGGATTATGGCTTTAAAACAGGTAAGAATTTTCATGAAGTATTTCGGCTTCAAAAAAGTTGAAAATTTTGATGAAAAGATTTCGGTTTCAAAAAAGTTGAAAATTTTCATAAAAAGATTCAGATTTCAAAAAAGTTGAAAATTTTCATGAAATAATTTCAGCTTCAGAAAAGTTGAAAATTTTCATGACAGGATTATGGCTTTAAAAAAGGTTAGAATTTTCATGAAGTATTTCGGCTTCAAAAAAGTTGAAAATGTTCATGAATTTTTTCGACTTCAAAAAAGTCTAAAATTTTCATGAAAAGATTTATGCTTCAAAAAAGATGAAAATTTTCATGAAAAGATTTCGGCTTCAAAAAGTTGAAAATTTTCATGAAATGATTTCGGCTTCAAAAAAGTTGAAAATTTTCATGAACTAATTCAGCATCAAAAAAGTTGAAAATTTTCATGAAAAGATTTAGGTTTCAAAAAAGATGAAAATTTTCATGAAAAGATTTCGGCTTCAAAAAATGTGAAAATTTACATGAAAAGATTTCGACTTCAAAAAAGTTGAAAATTTTCATGACAGGATTTTGGCTTCAAAAAAGTTGAAAATTTTCATGAAAAGATTTCGGCTTCATAAAAGTTGACCATTTTCATGAAAAGATTTCAGCTTCAAAAAAGTTGAAAATTTTCATGAAAAGATTTCGGTTTCAAAAAGTTGAAAATTTTCATGAAAAGATTTCGGCTTCAAAAAAGTTGAAAATTTTCATGAAAAGATTTTGTTTTCAAAAAGTTGAAAATTTTCATGAAAAGATTTCAGCTTCAAAAAGGTTGAAAACTTTCATGAAGTATTTCTGCTTTAAAAATGTCAAAGTGACCCGGTTGAGTTTTTATTTTCTACATCTTTGCAATAAATTCATCTCTTCATTCAGTATTCAAGGTATTCCTCAATTAACTTGTTTTTGATCATCATACATCCTTATTTTATTTTTTCCTTTCTTACTTTTTGAATAAAAAACATTTTTGTATCATTACCCTTCTAATGCACAACATGGGTCAAAAATGAATCCACTTTCTATGTTATTTCATGTATGGCTGAGTGTTTCTATGATATATCTTTGAAATAAATACATTTTATCATTTTCTTTTCCAAGTATGCAGTAAATATCTTGTTTTTGTTAAGCACAAATCATCATTTGTATTTTTCCTTTCTTACTTTATGAACGAGCACAGCTTTTGTATTTCTACATCAAGTCAGAAACGACCCCAGAAACGACCCACATGCATTTACTATAGCATTTGCTGTGAAACGTGGTTGTTTCAGACATTTCACAGCTCAGCACAGCTCCCTTGGAACATCTAATACATGTAAGTATTGTTTTTAAATTGTTCTAACATCACTTTAGAAAATATTTGATGACAATTGTGAAAGATAACTGTACATAACATTTGATTAGGTTTAGGTTACCTTGAGAGTGAGTACATTACTTGTCAGAAAGTTACAAGTAATTACTATTAGCTAGCTAGCTGTTGACACTTCTATTTTAGTTAGCTAATTCTATTGTAGTTAGCTAACTATTATGTAGATTGCTAGGCTACTTAGCAAAGTACTTAGCTAAGCTACTTAGCCAAGTCACCAAAATAAAACTCTATGTATGTGTATGTATATTGATGTGCATCTGATGCTGCAGGAAGAACCAGATGAGGAGGCAATTTGTCTTGATTCAGAGTCTGAAATTTCTGATGATGATGACCCAGAATATTTGCCAGAGGGTCAAGCTGGAGTTGTGGGTGTGTCTGGGAATCCATGAAGAAGACTCCTCTGATGATACAGAAGACTCATCTGATGAGTCCTCTGAAGAGGAAACTCAGACCCAGTCCAATAGATTGAGTAAAAACGGATCTTACTGGAATGAGAATCCCCCCATTCATGGCAGAACAAGAAGCCATAACATTCTGAGGAGCTGCCCAGGACCTACACCTGGATCACCAGCTGTTTCACCAAAAGATGCCTGGGATATGTTCATGAGTGACAACATCATTGAGGAGGTTCTAATATGTACCAACTTAGAGGGACGAAGAACAGCCACAGCAAAAGGGAAAGAGTGGAGAAGCATTGATAAAGAAGAATTGATGGCCTTCATCAATTCTTGCAGGGGGGAGAAGAGCTGGGATGTGGCCTTGCGGGAGCTGTTTGTGGATCCGCTGCAAAATCCAATTTACAAGGCCACCATGGGGCTTAGGAGATATGAAGATATCCGCCGCGTCATACGGTTTGACGACAAGAGGACCAGGGCTCTGCGACTGGAAACACACCACATGGCGACATTTAGGTACGTGTGGGACTGTTTCCTGGACAACTGCAGAAGAAAGTTCATCCCCAGTGACTGTGTCACCATAGATGAGCAGCTTGTGCCATTCCGAGGCAGGTGCAAGTTACGGCAACACATGCCCAGCAAGCCTGCAAAATATGGGATAAAAATCTTCTGGATGTGCGACGCAAGGGTACCTTATGCAATAGATGGAATTGTCTATACCGGGAGACAGCCAGGTTCAGAGGAACCTTGGAGAGAATGTCGTCCAGCAATTGTGCAGTGGAATCAGACAGACAGGTGAATGTAAAGTACAATAGAGAAACTAATGTATTAAGTTTTAGCACAATACCTACATACTTTTTCCCAATCTTTAATAATGTGTATTTTATTTTTTTATTTGATTTCTCTGTAAGCAAAATAGTAAAACAGAATAAAATGCAATGCAATGCAACAGATTATGGCGTTAGAGTTTAAAGAATTCCATGTTGAGTAAATTTACAATCTTTTCCCCCTCTCATAGGTCGCAACATCACAATTAGCAACTTCTTCACCAGTGTCCCGCTGGCTGAGAAGCTCCTCGAGAAGAACCTGACCATTGTTGGGACTCTTTGCCAGAACAAATCGGACATACCACCTATCATGAAGCCATCCAAATCACGGGAGATTCATAGCTCAGAATTCGGATTCAATGGCAACATGACCATGGTGAGCTATGTGCAGAAGAAGGGAAAAGCTGTTGTCCTCCTGAGCACTATGCATGATGACAAAGCAGTGGATGACAGCAGTCAGAAGAAGAAACAATGGGAAGATGTGGGTTTAAAAAACAAAACACAGCCACCACCCAGCCACAAGAGGACATCAGACAGGAGGGCCAAAGGAAGAGGAAGAGGTGCACGATCTGCCCAGTTACCAAAGACAGAAAAGTCAGCAGCTAGTGTTCCCAGTGCACCAGGCCTGTGTGCAAGGAGCACAAACTCTTAGTGATCATTTGTGAGGCATGTCAAAATTGAGATGGCAATTTGTGCTCTAGTGATGTGTTCAGTTGTATTTCATTTTGTTTGGTCACATTCACCAGTTTACAGTTGTTAAATTACAGATACAGTTCAGTTCAACAGCCGTGTTATCTGTTATCAGAGGTATGTGTATGTGTGACAAAATGACAAATAAACATGTTGCAAATATGAAATACATAAGTGTTTGGCTCCACTCACTGCTAAAGTAATTACTTGAAACAAATTATTATTATAGTATTAATTCATTTAATTTTAAATCACACTTGGATGTATGGGTCATTTTTGACCCATGTGTGTAAACTTGATGTAGTAATAAAAAAACTATTTTTGTTCATAAAGCATGAAAGTAAAAATGGAAAGAGTGATTGGTGGTAATCAAAAACAAGATATTTAAAGAATACTTGGAATATTCAATCATAAAATAAATTGCATGAAGAAAGTCGAAGATTTTCATGAAAATTTTCAACTTTTTTGAAGCCGAAATCTTTTCATGAAAGTTTTCAACTTTTTTAAAGCCGAAATCTTTTCATGAAAATTTTGAACTTTTTTGAAGCAGAAATCTTTTCATCAAAATTTTCAAATTTTTTGAAGCCGAAATACTTCATGAAAGTATTCAACCTTTTTGAAGCTGAAATACTTCATGAAAATTTTTACCTTTTTTAAAGCGAAAATCCTGTCATGAAAATTTTCAACTTTTTTGAAGCAGAAATCTTTTCATGTAAATTTTCAACTTTTTTGAAGCAGAAATCTTTTCATGAAAATTATCAACTTTTTTGAAGATGAAATTTTTTCATGAAAATGTTCAACTTTTTTGAAGCAGAAATCTTTTCATGAGAATTTTCAACTTTTTTGAAGCCTAAATCTTTTCATTAAAATTTTCAACTTTGTTGAAGCAGAAATCTTTTCATGAAAGTTTTCAACTTTTTTGAAGCCGAAAAACTTCATGAAAATTTTCAACTTTTTTGAAGCCAAAATCTATTCATGAAACTTTTCAACTTTTTTGAAGCAGAAATCTTTTCATGTAAATTTTTAACTTTTTTAAAGCCAAAATCCTGTCATGAAACTTTTCAACTTTTTTGAAGCCGAAATCTTTTCATGAAAATCTTCGACTTTTTTGAAGACTAAATCTTTTCATGAAAATTTTCAACTTTTTTGAAGCAGAAATCTTTTTATGAAAATTTTCAACTTTTTTAAATCCGAAATCTTTTCATGAAAATCTTTGACTTTTTTAATGCAGAAATATTTTCATGAAAATTTTCAAGCAGAAATCTTTTCATGAAAATTTTCAATTTTTTTAAGCAGAAATCTTTTCATGAAAATTTTCAACTTTTTTGAAGCCGAAATCTTTTCATGTAAATTTTCAACTTTTTTGAATCCGAAATCTTTTCATGAAAATTTTCAACTTTTTTGAAAATGTAGTCTGAAAAGTAAGTGTCACTTTATGTCCCAAAAACATGTTTCATGTCACTTTCGAGCTCAGCTTCGCAAGATACGCTCAATTTGATCACTAAAGCTGTTTATAGCGTTGTCAGGCTCAGGGAATGTTGATTTTGATGTCATTTCATGTAACTGCGCTCATTTGTGACCAGTACAGCTGTTTCATCTAATTTTGTCTGAATCACTCCTTCTAACAGCATTTTTACTTTTAAACGACACTTTGAGTTAGAAAATGTAGTCAGAACAGGTATTCACTGTAAGTGTCACTTTATGTCTGAAAAACATGTTTCATGTCACTTTCGAGCTCAGCTTCCCAAGTGTTAGGTGGGGGTTGTTTCTGTTTGTATAAATCCAATGAAGAAATCGTGAAACAGACTGGAGATTATAACACCGTTTAATCGGCCGAGGTCAGACAACTTCATCAAACAAGCATGCTTCCAAATCACTTGACTGACAAAGTGCTGACAAAGTAACAGTGTTCACAGTGCTGCTTATATTCTGTCAAAAAGGTGCAACCCACAAATTCCTTTCCATTTGGGTACATCACCATAAAACAATAAAGATGACATGACACTGATTTGTATACGTAACAACTGTAGACTCTCTGTCTAGCAAACAGTTGCTGACAATATATGGTTGGCTCCTATCCAAACATAGATCTGCTACTACTTAGGTGCTTCACTCATATAAGGTTACAGCTTCAGACACCTGAAGTAGGAGTGTTAACAGGTGGTAGGCAGACTTGATTAATACATTTCACGAAGTTACAAGATTAATGAATTTCATGAAAATTCGTACTAACACCAAGATACGCTCAATTTGATCACTAAAGCTGTTAATATCATTGTTTGTTACCAGTACAGCTGTTTCATCTAATTTTGTCTGAATCACTCCTTCTAACAGTACTTTTACTTTGAAACTACACTTTGAGTTAGAAAATGTAGAATATCAGTTTGAATAAAGTCGAAAATTTTCATGAAAAGATTTCTGCTTCAAAAAGGTGTACATTTTTCATTTCAGGATTTTGGCTTTAAAAAAGGTAAAAATTTTCATGAAGTCTTTCGGCTTCAAAAAAGTTGAAAAATTTCATGAAATATTTCGTCTTCAAAAAAGTTGAAAATGTCCATGAATTTTTTGGACTTCAAAAAAGTCTAAAATTTTCATGAAAAGATTTATGCTTCAAAAAAGATGAAAATTTTCATGAAAAGATTTCGGCTTCAAAAAAGTTGAAAATTTTCATGAACTATTTCGGCATCAAAAAAGTTGAAAATTTTCATGAAAAGATTTAGGTTTCAAAAAAGTTGAAAATTTTCATGAAGTATTTCGGCTTCAAAAAAGTTGAAAATTTACATTAAAAGATTTCGGCTTCAAAAAAGTTGAAAATTTTCATGAAGTATTTCGGCTTCAAAAAAGTTGAAAATTTTCATGAAAAGATTTCGGTTTCAAAAAAGTTGAACATTTTCATGAAAGGTTTTTCGGCTTCAAAAAAGTCGAAAATTTTCATTAACTATTTTCGGCTTCAAAAAAGTTGAGAATTTACATGAACTATTTCGGCATCAAAAAAGTTGAAAATTTTCATGAAAAGATTTATGTTACAAAAAAGTTGAAAATTTTCATGAAGTATTTCGGCTTCAAAAAAGTTGAAGATTTTCATAAAAAGATTCAGACATCAAAAAAGTTGAAGATTTTCATGAAAAGATTTCGGCTTCAAAAAAGTTGAATATTTTCATGAAATAATTTCAGCTTCAAAAAAGTTGAAAATTTTCATGACAGGATTATGGCTTTAAAAAAGGTAAGAATTTTCATGAAGTATTTCGGCTTCAAAAAAGTTGAAAATTTTCATGAAAAGATTTCGGCTTCAAAAAAGTTGAAAATTTTCATGAAGTATTTCGGCTTCAAAAAAGTTGAAAATTTTCATGAAAAGATTTCGGTTTCAAAAAAGTTGAACATTTTCATGAAAGGTTTTTCGGCTTCAAAAAAATGGAACATTTTCATGAAAAGATTTCTGCTTCAAAAAAGTTGAAAATTTTCATTAACTATTTTCGGCTTCAAAAAAGTTGAAAATTTTCATGAAAAGATTTAGGTTTCAAAAAAGTTGAAAATTTTCATGAAGTATTTCGGCTTCAAAAAAGTCTAACATTTTCATGAAAAGATTTCGGCTTCAAAAAACTTGAACATTTTCATGAAAAGATTTCGGTTTCAAAAAGTTGAAAATTTTCATGAAAAGATCTCGGCTTCAAAAAAGTTGACCATTTTCATGAAAAGATTTCGGCTTCAAAAAAGTTGAAAATTTTCATGAACAGATTTCGGTTTCAAAAAGTTGAAAATTTTCATGAAAAGATCTCGGCTTCAAAAAAGTTGAACATTTTCATGAAAAGATTTCGGCTTCAAAAAAGTTGAAAATTTTCATGAAAAGATTTTGGTTTCAAAAAGTTGAACATTTTCATGAAAAGATTTCGGCTTCAAAAAAGTTGAAAATTTTTATGAAGTATTTCGGCTTCAAAAAAATGGAACATTTTCATGAAAAGATTTCGGCTTCAAAAAAGTTGAACATTTTCATGAAAAGATTTCTGCTTCAAAAAAGTTGAAAATTTTCATGAAAAGATTTTGGTTTCAAAAAAGTCTAAAATTTTCATGAACTATTTCGGCTTCAAAAAAGTTGAACATTTTCATGAAAAGAGTTCTGCTTCAAAAAAGTTGAAAAATTACATGAAAAGATTTCGGCTTCAAAAAAGTTAAAGATTTTCATGAAAAGAGTTCTGCTTCAAAAAAGTTGAAAAATTACATGAAAAGATTTTGGTTTCAAAAAGTTGAAAATTTTCATGAAAAGATTTCGGCTTCAAAAAAGTTTAACATTTTCAGGAAAAGAGTTCTGCTTCAAAAAAGTTGAAAAATTACATGAAAAGATTTTGGTTTCAAAAAGTTGAAAATTTTCATGAAAAGATTTCGGCTTCAAAAAAGTTGAACATTTTCATGAAAAGATTTCGGCTTCAAAAAAGTTGAAAATTTTCATGAAAAGATTTAGACTTCAAAAAAGTTGAATATTTTCATCAAGTATTTCGGCTTCAAAAAAGTCGAAGATTTTCATGAAAAGATTTCTGGTTCAAAAAAGTTGAAAATTTTCATGAAAGGAATTTGGCTTCAAAAAAGTTGAAAATTTTCATGAAAAGATTTTGGTTTCAAAAAGTTGAAAATTTTCATGAAAAGATTTCGGCTTCAAAAAAGTTGACCATTTTCATGAAAAGATTTCACCTTCAAAAAAGTTGAAAATTTTCATGAAAAGATTTCGGTTTCAAAAATTTGAAAATTTTCATGAAAAGATCTCGGCTTCAAAAAAGTTGAACATTTTCATGAAAAGATTTCTGCTTCAAAAAAGTTGAAAAATTACATGAAAAGATTTTGGTTTCAAAAAGTTGAAAATTTTCATGAAAAGATTGCGGCTTCAAAAAAGTTGAACATTTTCATGAAAAGATTTCTGCTTCAAAAAAGTTGAAAATTTTCATGAAGTATTTCGGCTTCAAAAAAATGTAACATTTTCATGAAAAGATTTCGGCTTCAAAAAAGTTGAAAATTTTCATGAAAAGATTTCGGCTTCAAAAAAGTTGAACATTTTCATGAAGTATTTTGGCTTCAAAAAAATGGAACATTTTCATGAAAAGATTTCGGCTTCAAAAAAGTTGAACATTTTCATGAAAAGATTTCGGGTTGAAAAAAAGTTGAAAATTTTCATGAAATATTTCGGCATCAAAAAAGTTGAAAATTTTCATGAAAAGATTTATGTTTCAAAAAAGTTTAAAATTTTCATGAAGTATTTCGGCTCCAAAAAAGTCTAAAACTTTCATGAACTATTTCGGCTTCAAAAAAGTTGAAAATTTTCATGAAAAGATTTCGGCTCCAAAAAAGTCTAAAACTTTCATGAACTATTTCGGCTTCAAAAAAGTTGAAAATTTTCATGAAAAGATTTCTGCTTCAAAAAAGTTGAAAATTTTCATGAAAAGATTTATGCTTCAAAAAAGTTGAAAATTTTCATAAAAAGATTTCGGCTTCAAAAAAGTTGACCATTTTCATGAAAAGATTTCTGCTTCAAAAAAGTTGAAAATTTACATCAAAAGATTTTGGTTTCAAAAAGTTGAAAATTTTCATGAAAAGATTTCGGCTTCAAAAAAGTTGAACATTTTCATGAAAAGAGTTCTGCTTCAAAAAAGTTGAAAAATTACATGAAAAGATTTCGGCTTCAAAAAAGTTAAAGATTTTCATGAAAAGAGTTCTGCTTCAAAAAAGTTGAAAAATTACATGAAAAGATTTTGGTTTCAAAAAGTTGAAAATTTTCATGAAAAGATTTCGGCTTCAAAAAAGTTGAACATTTTCAGGAAAAGAGTTCTGCTTCAAAAAAGTTGAAAATTTTCATGAAAAGATTTAGACTTCAAAAAAGTTGAATATTTTCATCAAGTATTTCGGCTTCAAAAAAGTCGAAGATTTTCATGAAAAGATTTCTGCTTCAAAAAAGTTGAAAATTTTCATGACAGGAATTTGGCTTCAAAAAAGTTGAAAATTTTCATGAAAAGATTTTGGTTTCAAAAAGTTGAAAATTTTCATGAAAATATTTTGGTTTCAAAAAGTTGAAAATTTTCATGAAAAGATTTCGGCTTCAAAAAAGTTGACCATTTTTATGAAAAGATTTCACCTTCAAAAAAGTTGAAAATTTTCATGAAAAGATTTCGGTTTCAAAAAGTTGAAAATTTTCATGAAAAGATCTCGGCTTCAAAAAAGTTGAACATTTTCATGAAAAGATTTCTGCTTCAAAAAAGTTGAAAAATTACATGAAAAGATTTTGTTTTCAAAAAGTTGAAAATTTTCATGAAAAGATTTCGGCTTCAAAAAAGTTGAACATTTTCATGAAAAGATTTCGGCTTCAAAAAAGTTGAAAATTTTCATGAAGTATTTCGGCTTCAAAAAAATGTAACATTTTCATGAAAAGATTTCGGCTTCAAAAAAGTTGAACATTTTCATGAAAAGATTTCGGCTTCAAAAATGTTGAAAATTTTCATGAAGTATTTCGGCTTCAAAAAAATGGAACATTTTCATGAAAAGATTTCGGCTTCAAAAAAGTTGAAAATTTTCATGAAAAGATTTCGGTTTCAAAAAGATGAAGATTTTCATGAAGTATTTCGGCTTCAAAAAAATGGAGCATTTTCATGAAAAGATTTCGGCTTCAAAAAAGTTGAAAATTTTCATGAAAAGATTTCGGCTTCAAAAAAGTTGAACATTTTCATGAAAAGAGTTCTGCTTAAAAAAAGTTGAAAAATTACATGAAAAGATTTTGGTTTCAAAAAGTTGAAAATTTTAATGAAAAGATTTCGGCTTCAAAAAAGTTGAACATTTTCATGAAAAGATTTCGGCTTCAAAAAAGTTGAAAATTTTCATGAAGTATTTCGGCTTCAAAAAAATGTAACATTTTCATGAAAAGATTTTGGTTTCAAAAAGTTGAAAATTTTCATGAAAAGATTTTGGTTTCAAAAAGTTGAAAATTTTCATGAAAAGATTTTGGTTTCAAAAAGTTGAAAATTTTCATGAAAAGATTTCGGCTTCAAAAAAGTTGACCATTTTCATGAAAAGATCTCGGCTTCAAAAAAGTTGAACATTTTCATGAAAAGATTTCGGCTTCAAAAAACTTGAAAATTTTCATGAAAAGATTTTGGTTTCAAAAAGTTGAAAATTTTCATGAAAAGATTTCTGCTTCAAAAAAGTTGAAAATTTTCATGACAGGATTTTGGCTTCAAAAAAGTTGAAAATTTTCATGAAAAGATTTCGGCTTCAAAAAAGTTGAAAATTTTCATGAAAAGATTTTGGTTTCAAAAAGTTGAAAATTTTCATGAAAAGATTTTGGTTTCAAAAAGTTGAACATTTTCATGAAAAGATTTTGGTTTCAAAAAGTTGAAAATTTTCATGAAAAGATTTCGGCTTCAAAAAAGTTGACCATTTTCATGAAAAGATTTCAGCTTCAAAAAAGTTGAAAATTTTCATGAAAAGATTTCGGTTTCAAAAAGTTGAAAATTTTCATGAAAAGATCTCGGCTTCAAAAAAGTTGAACATTTTCATGAAAAGATTTCGGCTTCAAAAAAGTTGAAAATTTTCATGAAAAGATTTTGGTTTCAAAAAGTTGAAAATTTTCATGAAGTATTTCGGCTTCAAAAAAATGGAACATTTTCATGAAAAGATTTCGGCTTCAAAAAAGTTGAATAATTTCATCAAGTATTTCGGCGTCAAAAAAGTTGAAAATTTTCATGAAAAGATTTCGGCTTCAAAAAAGTTGAACATTTTCATGAAAAGATTTCAGCTTCAGAAAAGTTGAAAATTTTCATGAAAAGATTTCGGCTTCAAAAAAGTTGAAAATTTTCATGAAAAGATTTTGGTTTCAAAAAGTTGAAAATTTTCATGAAAAGATTTTGGTTTCAAAAAGTTGAAAATTTTCATGAAAAGATTTTGGTTTCAAAAAGTTGAAAATTTTCATGAAAAGATTTCGGCTTCAAAAAAGTTGACCATTTTCATGAAAAGATCTCGGCTTCAAAAAAGTTGAACATTTTCATGAAAAGATTTCGGCTTCAAAAAAGTTGAAAATTTTCATGAAAAGATTTTGGTTTCAAAAAGTTGAAAATTTTTCATGAAAAGATTTCTGCTTCAAAAAAGTTGAAAATTTTCATGACAGGATTTTGGCTTCAAAAAAGTTGAAAATTTTCATGAAAAGATTTCGGCTTCAAAAAAGTTGAAAATTTTCATGAAAAGATTTTGGTTTCAAAAAGTTGAAAATTTTCATGAAAAGATTTTGGTTTCAAAAAGTTGAACATTTTCATGAAAAGATTTTGGTTTCAAAAAGTTGAAAATTTTCATGAAAAGATTTCGGCTTCAAAAAAGTTGACCATTTTCATGAAAAGATTTCAGCTTCAAAAAAGTTGAAAATTTTCATGAAAAGATTTCGGTTTCAAAAAGTTGAAAATTTTCATGAAAAGATCTCGGCTTCAAAAAAGTTGAACATTTTCATGAAAAGATTTCGGCTTCAAAAAAGTTGAAAATTTTCATGAAAAGATTTTGGTTTCAAAAAGTTGAAAATTTTCATGAAGTATTTCGGCTTCAAAAAAATGGAACATTTTCATGAAAAGATTTCGGCTTCAAAAAAGTTGAATAATTTCATCAAGTATTTCGGCGTCAAAAAAGTTGAAAATTTTCATGAAAAGATTTCGGCATCAAAAAAGTTGAAAATTTTCATGAACTATTTCGGCTTCAAAAAAGTTGACCATTTTCATGAAAAGATTTCGGCTTCAAAAAAGTTGAAAATTTTCATGAAAAGATTTCGACTTCAAAAAAGTTGAAAATTTTCATGAAAAGATTTCTGCTTCAAAAAAGTTGAAAATTTTCATGACAGGATTTTGGCTTCAAAAAAGTTGAAAATTTTCATGAAAAGAGTTCTGCTTAAAAAAGTTGAAAAATTACATGAAAAGATTATGGTTTCAAAAAGTTGAAAATTTTAATGAAAAGATTTCGGCTTCAAAAAAGTTGAAAATTTTCATGAAAAGATTTCGGCTTCAAAAAAGTTGAAAATTTTCATGAAGTATTTCGGCTTCAAAAAAATGTAACATTTTCATGAAAAGATTTCGGCTTCAAAAAAGTTGAACATTTTCATGAAAAGATTTCGGCTTCAAAAAAGTTGAACATTTTCATGAAGTATTTTGGCTTCAAAAAAATGGAACATTTTCATGAAAAGATTTCGGCTTCAAAAAAGTTGAACATTTTCTTGAAAAGATTTCGGGTTCAAAAAAGTTGAAAATTTTCATGAACTATTTCGGCATCAAAAAAGTTGAAAATTTTCATGAAAAGATTTAGGTTTCAAAAAAGCTGAAAATTTTCATGAAGTATTTCGGCTTCAAAAAAGTCTAAAATTTTCATGAACTATTTCGGCTTCAAAAAAGTTGAAAAATTACATGAAAAGATTTTGGCTTCAAAAAAGTTGAAAATTTTCATGAAAAGATTTCGACTTCAAAAAAGTTGACCATTTTCATGAAAAGATTTCTGCTTCAAAAAAGTTGAAAATTTTCATGAAAAGATTTAGACTTCAAAAAAGTTGAATATTTTCATCAAGTATTTCGACTTCAAAAAAGTCGAAGATTTTCATGAAAAGATTTCTGCTTCAAAAAAGTTGAAAATTTTCATGAAAAGATTTTGGCTTCAAAAAAGTTGAAGATTTTCATGAAAAGATTTCGGCTTCAAAAAAGTTGAAAATTTTCATGAAAAGATTTAGACTTCAAAAAAGTTTAACATTTTCAACAAGTATTTCGGCTTCAAAAAAATGGAACATTTTCATGAAAAGATTTCGGCTTCAAAAAAGTTGAACATTTTCATGAAAAGATTTTGGCTTCAAAAAAGTTGAAAATTTTCATGAAAAGATTTCGACTTCAAAAAAGTTGACCATTTTCATGAAAAGATTTCTGCTTCAAAAAAGTTGAAAATTTTCATGAAAAGATTTAGACTTCAAAAAAGTTGAATATTTTCATCAAGTATTTCGACTTCAAAAAAGTCGAAGATTTTCATGAAAAGATTTCTGCTTCAAAAAAGTTGAAAATTTTCATGAAAAGATTTTGGCTTCAAAAAAGTTGAAGATTTTCATGAAAAGATTTCGGCTTCAAAAAGTTGAAAATTTTCATGAAAAGATTTCTGCTTCAAAAAAGTTGAAAATTTTCATGAAAAGATTTCGGCTTCAAAAAGTTGAAAATTTTCATGAAAAGATTTCTGCTTCAAAAAAGTTGAAAAATTACATGAAAAGATTTTGGTTTCAAAAAGTTGAACATTTTCATGAAAAGATTTCGGCTTCAAAAAGTTGAAAATTTTCATGAAAAGATTTCTGCTTCAAAAAAGTTGAAAAATTACATGAAAAGATTTTGGTTTCAAAAAGTTGACCATTTTCATGAAAAGATTTCGGCTTCAAAAAGTTGAAAATTTTCATGAAAAGATTTCTGCTTCAAAAAAGTTGAAAATTTTCATGAAAAGATTTCGGCTTCAAAAAAGTTGAAAATTTTCATGAAAAGATTTAGACTTCAAAAAAGTTTAACATTTTCAACAAGTATTTCGGCTTCAAAAAAATGGAACATTTTCATGAAAAGATTTCGGCTTCAAAAAAGTTGAACATTTTCATGAAGTATTTTGGCTTCAAAAAAATGGAACATTTTCATGAAAAGATTTCGGCTTCAAAAAAGTTGAACATTTTCATGAAAAGATTTCGGGTTCAAAAAAGTTGAAAATTTTCATGAACTATTTCGGCATCAAAAAAGTTGAAAATTTTCATGAAAAGATTTAGGTTTCAAAAAAGTCTAAAATTTTCATGAACTATTTCGGCTTCAAAAAAGTCTAAAATTTTCATGAACTATTTCGGCTTCCAAAAAGTTGAAAAATTACATGAAAAGATTTTGGTTTCAAAAAGTTGAAAATTTTCATGACAAGATTTCGGCTTCAAAAAGATGAAAATTTTCATGAAAAGATTTCGGCTTCAAAAAAGTTGACCATTTTCATGAAAAGATTTCAGCTTCAAAAAAGTTGAAAATTTTCATGAAAAGATTTCGACTTCAAAAAAGTTTAAGATTTTCATGAAAAGATTTCTGCTTCAAAAAAGTTGAAAACTTTCATGAAAAGATTTCGGCTTCAAAAAAGTTGAATATTTATATGAAAAGATTCCTGCTTCAAAAAAGTCTAAGATTTTCATGAAAAGATTTCTGCTTCAAAAAAGTTGAAAATTTTCATGAAAAGATTTCGGCTTCAAAAAGTTGAAAATTTTCATGAAAAGATTTCGGCTTCAAAAAAGATGAAAATTTTCACGAAGTATTTCGGCTACAAAAAAATGTAACATTTTCATGAAAAGATTTCGGCTTCAAAAAAGTTGAAAATTTTCATGAAGTATTTCGGCTTCAAAAAAATGGAACATTTTCATGAAAAGATTTCGGCTTCAAAAAAGTTGAACATTTTCATGAAAAGATTTCTGCTTCAAAAAAGTTGAAAATTTACATGAAAAGATTTCGACTTCAAAAAAGTCTAAAATTTTCATGAAGTATTTCGGCTTCAAAAAAGTTGAACATTTTCATGAAAAGATTTTGGCTTCAAAAAAGTTGAAAATTTTCATGAAAAGATTTCGGGTTCAAAAAAGTTGAAAATTTTCATGAACTATTTCGGCATCAAAAAAGTTGAACATTTTCATGAAAAGATTTTGGCTTCAAAAAAGTTGAAGATTTTCATGAAAAGATTTCTGCTTCAAAAAAGTTGAACATTTTCATGAAAAGATTTCGGCTTCAAAAAAGTTGAAAATTTTCATGAAGTATTTCGGCTTCAAAAAAATGGAACATTTTCATGAAAAGATTTCGGCTTCAAAAAAGTTGAAAATTTTCATGAAAAGATTTCTGCTTCAAAATAGTTGAAAATTTACATGAAACGATTTCTGCTTCAAAAAAGTTGAAAATTTTCATGAAAAGATTTCGGCTTCAAAAAGTTTGAAAACTTTCATGAACTATTTCGACTTCAAAAAGGTTGAAAACTTTCATGAACTATTTCGACTTCAAAAAGTCGAAGATTTTCATGAAAAGATTTTGGCTTCAAAAAAGTTGAAAATTTTCATGAAAAGATCTATGCTTCAAAAAAGATGAAAATTTTCATGAAAACATTTCGGCTTCAAAAAGTTGAAAATTTTCATGAAAAGATTTCGGCTCCAAAAAAGTTGAAATTTTTCATGAAGTATTTCGGCTTCAAAAAAGTCAAAAATTTTCATGAACTATTTCGGCATCAAAAAAGTTGAAAATTTTCATGAAAAGATTTAGGTTTCAAAAAAGTTGAACATTTTCATGAAGTATTTCGGCTTCAAAAAAGTCGAAAATTTTCATGAACTATTTCGGCATCAAAAAAGTTGAAAATTTTCATGAAAAGATTTAGGTTTCAAAAAAGTTGAAAATTTTCATGAAGTATTTCGGCTTCAAAAAAGTCTAAAATTTTCATGTACTATTTCGGCTTCAAAAAAGTTGAACATTTTCATGAAAAGATTTCTGCTTCAAAAAAGTTGAAAATTTTCATGAAAAGATTTCGGCTTCAAAAAAGTTGAAAATTTTCATGAAAAGATTTAGACTTCAAAAAAGTTGAATATTTTCATCAATTATTTCGGCTTCAAAAAAGTCGAAGATTTTCAAGAAAAGATTTCTGCTTCAAAAAAGTTGAAAATTTTCATGACAGGATTTTGGCTTCAAAAAAGTTGAAAATTTTCATGAAAAGATTTCGGCTTCAAAAAAGTTGACCATTTTCATGAAAAGATTTCAGCTTCAAAAAAGTTGAAAATTTTCATGAAAAGATTTAGACTTCAAAAAAGTTGAATATTTTCATCAAGTATTTCGACTTCAAAAAAGTCGAAGATTTTCATGAAAAGATTTCGACTTCAAAAAAGTTGACCATTTTCATGAAAAGATTTCTGCTTCAAAAAAGTTGAAAATTTTCATGAAAAGATTTTGGCTTCAAAAAAGTTGAAGATTTTCATGAAAAGATTTCGGCTTCAAAAAGTTGAAAATTTTCATGAAAAGATTTCTGCTTCAAAAAAGTTGAAAATTTTCATGAAAAGATTTCGGCTTCAAAAAGTTGAAAATTTTCATGAAAATATTTAGACTTCAAAAAAGTTTAACATTTTCATGACAGGATTTTGGCTTCAAAAAAGTTGAAAATTTTCATGAAAAGATTTCTGCTTCAAAAAAGTTGAAAATTTTCATGAAGTATTTCGGCTTCAAAAAAATGTAACATTTTCATGAAAAGATTTCTGCTTCAAAAAAGTTGAAAATTTTCATGAAGTATTTCGGCTTCAAAAAAATGGAACATTTTCATGAAAAGATTTCAGCTTCAAAAAAGTTGAAAATTTTCATGAAAAGATTTCTGCTTCAAAAAAGTTGAAAATTTTCATGAAAAGATTTCGGCTTCAAAAAAGTTGACCATTTTCATGAAAAGATTTCAGCTTCAAAAAAGTTGAAAATTTACATGAAAAGATTTCGACTTCAAAAAAGTTGAAAATTTTCATGAAGTATTTCGGCTTAAAAAAAAATAGAACATTTTCATGAAAAGATTTCTGCTTCAAAAAAGTTGAAAATTTTCATGAAAAGATTTTGGCTTCAAAAAAGTTGAAGATTTTCATGAAAAGATTTCGGCTTCAAAAAGTTGAAAATTTTCATGAAAAGATTTCTGCTTCAAAAAAGTTGAAAATTTTCATGAAAAGATTTCGGCTTCAAAAAAGTTGAAAATTTTCATGAAAAGATTTAGACTTCAAAAAAGTTTAACATTTTCAACAAGTATTTCGGCTTCAAAAAAATGGAACATTTTCATGAAAAGATTTCGGCTTCAAAAAAGTTGAACATTTTCATGAAAAGATTTCGGCTTCAAAAAAGTTGAACATTTTCATGAAGTATTTTGGCTTCAAAAAAATGGAACATTTTCATGAAAAGATTTCGGCTTCAAAAAAGTTGAACATTTTCATGAAAAGATTTCGGGTTCAAAAAAGTTGAAAATTTTCATGAACTATTTCGGCATCAAAAAAGTTGAAAATTTTCATGAAAAGATTTAGGTTTCAAAAAAGTCTAAAATTTTCATGAACTATTTCGGCTTCAAAAAAGTCTAAAATTTTCATGAACTATTTCGGCTTCAAAAAAGTTGAAAAATTACATGAAAAGATTTTGGTTTCAAAAAGTTGAAAATTTTCATGACAAGATTTCGGCTTCAAAAAGATGAAAATTTTCATGAAAAGATTTCGGCTTCAAAAAAGTTGACCATTTTCATGAAAAGATTTCAGCTTCAAAAAAGTTGAAAATTTTCATGAAAAGATTTCGACTTCAAAAAAGTTTAAGATTTTCATGAAAAGATTTCTGCTTCAAAAAAGTTGAAAACTTTCATGAAAAGATTTCGGCTTCAAAAAGTTGACCATTTTCATGAAAAGATTTCGGCTTCAAAAAAGTTGAAAATTTTCATGAAAAGATTTCGTTTTCAAAAAGTTGAAAATTTTCATGAAGTATTTCGGCTTCAAAAAAATGGAACATTTTCACGAAAAGATTTCGGCTTCAAAAAAGTTGAACATTTTCATGAAAAGATTTCTGCTTCAAAAAAGTTGAAAATTTACATGAAAAGATTTCGACTTCAAAAAAGTAGAAAATTTTCATGAAGTATTTCGGCTTCAAAAAAATGGAACATTTTCATGAAAAGATTTCGGCTTCAAAAAAGTTGAACATTTTCATGAAAAGATTTCGGCTTGAAAAAAGTTGAAAATTTACATGAAAAGATTTCGGCTTCAAAAAGTTGAACATTTTCATGAAAAGATTTCTGCTTCAAAAAAGTTGAAAATTTTCATGAAAAGATTTCGGCTTCAAAAAAGTTGACCATTTTCATGAAAAGATTTCAGCTTCAAAAAAGTTGAAAATTTACATGAAAAGATTTCGACTTCAAAAAAGTTGAAAATTTTCATGAAGTATTTCGGCTTAAAAAAAAATAGAACATTTTCATGAAAAGATTTCTGCTTCAAAAAAGTTGAAAATTTTCATGAAAAGATTTTGGCTTCAAAAAAGTTGAAGATTTTCATGAAAAGATTTCGGCTTCAAAAAGTTGAAAATTTTCATGAAAAGATTTCTGCTTCAAAAAAGTTGAAAATTTTCATGAAAAGATTTCGGCTTCAAAAAAGTTGAAAATTTTCATGAAAAGATTTAGACTTCAAAAAAGTTTAACATTTTCAACAAGTATTTCGGCTTCAAAAAAATGGAACATTTTCATGAAAAGATTTCGGCTTCAAAAAAGTTGAACATTTTCATGAAAAGATTTCGGCTTCAAAAAAGTTGAACATTTTCATGAAGTATTTTGGCTTCAAAAAAATGGAACATTTTCATGAAAAGATTTCGGCTTCAAAAAAGTTGAACATTTTCATGAAAAGATTTCGGGTTCAAAAAAGTTGAAAATTTTCATGAACTATTTCGGCATCAAAAAAGTTGAAAATTTTCATGAAAAGATTTAGGTTTCAAAAAAGTCTAAAATTTTCATGAACTATTTCGGCTTCAAAAAAGTCTAAAATTTTCATGAACTATTTCGGCTTCAAAAAAGTTGAAAAATTACATGAAAAGATTTTGGTTTCAAAAAGTTGAAAATTTTCATGACAAGATTTCGGCTTCAAAAAGATGAAAATTTTCATGAAAAGATTTCGGCTTCAAAAAAGTTGACCATTTTCATGAAAAGATTTCAGCTTCAAAAAAGTTGAAAATTTTCATGAAAAGATTTCGACTTCAAAAAAGTTTAAGATTTTCATGAAAAGATTTCTGCTTCAAAAAAGTTGAAAACTTTCATGAAAAGATTTCGGCTTCAAAAAGTTGACCATTTTCATGAAAAGATTTCGGCTTCAAAAAAGTTGAAAATTTTCATGAAAAGATTTCGTTTTCAAAAAGTTGAAAATTTTCATGAAGTATTTCGGCTTCAAAAAAATGGAACATTTTCACGAAAAGATTTCGGCTTCAAAAAAGTTGAACATTTTCATGAAAAGATTTCTGCTTCAAAAAAGTTGAAAATTTACATGAAAAGATTTCGACTTCAAAAAAGTAGAAAATTTTCATGAAGTATTTCGGCTTCAAAAAAATGGAACATTTTCATGAAAAGATTTCGGCTTCAAAAAAGTTGAACATTTTCATGAAAAGATTTCGGCTTGAAAAAAGTTGAAAATTTACATGAAAAGATTTCGGCTTCAAAAAGTTGAACATTTTCATGAAAAGATTTCTGCTTCAAAAAAGTTGAAAATTTTCATGAAAAGATTTCGGCTTCAAAAAAGTTGACCATTTTCATGAAAAGATTTCAGCTTCAAAAAAGTTGAAAATTTACATGAAAAGATTTCGACTTCAAAAAAGTTGAAAATTTTCATGAAGTATTTCGGCTTAAAAAAAAATAGAACATTTTCATGAAAAGATTTCTGCTTCAAAAAAGTTGAAAATTTTCATGAAAAGATTTTGGCTTCAAAAAAGTTGAAGATTTTCATGAAAAGATTTCGGCTTCAAAAAGTTGAAAATTTTCATGAAAAGATTTCTGCTTCAAAAAAGTTGAAAATTTTCATGAAAAGATTTCGGCTTCAAAAAAGTTGAAAATTTTCATGAAAAGATTTAGACTTCAAAAAAGTTTAACATTTTCAACAAGTATTTCGGCTTCAAAAAAATGGAACATTTTCATGAAAAGATTTCGGCTTCAAAAAAGTTGAACATTTTCATGAAAAGATTTCGGCTTCAAAAAAGTTGAACATTTTCATGAAGTATTTTGGCTTCAAAAAAATGGAACATTTTCATGAAAAGATTTCGGCTTCAAAAAAGTTGAACATTTTCATGAAAAGATTTCGGGTTCAAAAAAGTTGAAAATTTTCATGAACTATTTCGGCATCAAAAAAGTTGAAAATTTTCATGAAAAGATTTAGGTTTCAAAAAAGTCTAAAATTTTCATGAACTATTTCGGCTTCAAAAAAGTCTAAAATTTTCATGAACTATTTCGGCTTCAAAAAAGTTGAAAAATTACATGAAAAGATTTTGGTTTCAAAAAGTTGAAAATTTTCATGACAAGATTTCGGCTTCAAAAAGATGAAAATTTTCATGAAAAGATTTCGGCTTCAAAAAAGTTGACCATTTTCATGAAAAGATTTCAGCTTCAAAAAAGTTGAAAATTTTCATGAAAAGATTTCGACTTCAAAAAAGTTTAAGATTTTCATGAAAAGATTTCTGCTTCAAAAAAGTTGAAAACTTTCATGAAAAGATTTCGGCTTCAAAAAGTTGACCATTTTCATGAAAAGATTTCGGCTTCAAAAAAGTTGAAAATTTTCATGAAAAGATTTCGTTTTCAAAAAGTTGAAAATTTTCATGAAAAGATCTCGGCTTCAAAAAAGTTGAACATTTTCATGAAAAGATTTCGGCTTCAAAAAAGTTGAACATTTTCATGAAGTATTTCGGCTTCAAAAAAATGGAACATATTCATGAAAAGATTTCGGCTTCAAAAAAGTTGAACATTTTCATGAAAAGATTTCGGCTTCAAAAAAGTTGAAGATTTTCATGAAAAGATTTCGGCTTCAAAAAAGTTGAATATTTATATGAAAAGATTCCTGCTTCAAAAAAGTCTAAGATTTTCATGAAAAGATTTCTGCTTCAAAAAAGTTGAAAATTTTCATGAAAAGATTTCGGCTTCAAAAAGTTGAAAATTTTCATGAAAAGATTTCGGCTTCAAAAAAGATGAAAATTTTCACGAAGTATTTCGGCTACAAAAAAATGTAACATTTTCATGAAAAGATTTCGGCTTCAAAAAAGTTGAAAATTTTCATGAAGTATTTCGGCTTCAAAAAAATGGAACATTTTCATGAAAAGATTTCGGCTTCAAAAAAGTTGAACATTTTCATGAAAAGATTTCTGCTTCAAAAAAGTTGAAAATTTACATGAAAAGATTTCGACTTCAAAAAAGTCTAAAATTTTCATGAAGTATTTCGGCTTCAAAAAAATGGAACATTTTCATGAAAAGATTTCGGCTTCGAAAAAGTTGAAAATTTTCATGAAAAGATTTCGGGTTCAAAAAAGTTGAAAATTTTCATGAACTATTTCGGCATCAAAAAAGTTGAACATTTTCATGAAAAGATTTTGGCTTCAAAAAAGTTTAAGATTTTCATGAAAAGATTTCTGCTTCAAAAAAGTTGAACATTTTCATGAAAAGATTTCGGGTTCAAAAAAGTTGAAAATTTTCATGAAAAGATTTTGGTTTCAAAAAAGTTGACCATTTTCATGAAAAGATTTCGCCTTCAAAAAAGTTGAAAATTTTCATGAAGTATTTCGGCTTCAAAAAAATGGAACATTTTCATGAAAAGATTTCGGCTTCAAAAAACTTGAACATTTTCATGAAAAGATTTCTGCTTCAAAAAAGTTGAAAATTTTCATGAAAAGATTTTGGTTTCAAAAAGTTGAAAATTTTCATGAAAAGATTAAGGCTTCAAAAAAGTTGAACATTTTCATGAAAAGATTTCGGCTTCAAAAAAGTTGAAAATTTTCATGAAAAGATTTCTGCTTCAAAATAGTTGAAAATTTACATGAAACGATTTCTGCTTCAAAAAAGTTGAAAATTTTCATGAAAAGATTTCGGCTTCAAAAAGTTTGAAAACTTTCATGAACTATTTCGAATTCAAAAAGGTTGAAAACTTTCATGAACTATTTCGACTTCAAAAAGTCGAAGATTTTCATGAAAAGATTTTGGCTTCAAAAAAGTTGAAAATTTTCATGAAAAGATCTATGCTTCAAAAAAGATGAAAATTTTCATGAAAACATTTCGGCTTCAAAAAGTTGAAAATTTTCATGAAAAGATTTCGGCTTCAAAAAAGTTGAAAATTTTCATGAAGTATTTCGGCTTCAAAAAAGTCAAAAATTTTCATGAACTATTTCGGCATCAAAAAAGTTGAAAATTTTTATGAAAAGATTTAGGTTTCAAAAAAGTTGAAAATTTTCATGAAGTATTTCGGCTTCAAAAAAGTCGAAAATTTTCATGAACTATTTCGGCATCAAAAAAGTTGAAAATTTTCATGAAAAGATTTAGGTTTCAAAAAAGTTGAACATTTTCATGAAGTATTTCGGCTTCAAAAAAGTCTAAAATTTTCATGTACTATTTCGGCTTCAAAAAAGTTGAACATTTTCATGAAAAGATTTCTGCTTCAAAAAAGTTGAAAATTTTCATGAAAAGATTTCGGCTTCAAAAAAGTTGAAAATTTTCATGAAAAGATTTAGACTTCAAAAAAGTTGAATATTTTCATCAATTATTTCGGCTTCAAAAAAGTCGAAGATTTTCAAGAAAAGATTTCTGCTTCAAAAAAGTTGAAAATTTTCATGACAGGATTTTGGCTTCAAAAAAGTTGAAAATTTTCATGAAAAGATTTCGGCTTCAAAAAAGTTGACCATTTTCATGAAAAGATTTCAGCTTCAAAAAAGTTGAAAATTTTCATGAAAAGATTTAGACTTCAAAAAAGTTGAATATTTTCATCAAGTATTTCGACTTCAAAAAAGTCGAAGATTTTCATGAAAAGATTTCGACTTCAAAAAAGTTGACCATTTTCATGAAAAGATTTCTGCTTCAAAAAAGTTGAAAATTTTCATGAAAAGATTTTGGCTTCAAAAAAGTTGAAGATTTTCATGAAAAGATTTCGGCTTCAAAAAGTTGAAAATTTTCATGAAAAGATTTCTGCTTCAAAAAAGTTGAAAATTTTCATGAAAAGATTTCGGCTTCAAAAAGTTGAAAATTTTCATGAAAAGATTTAGACTTCAAAAAAGTTTAACATTTTCATGACAGGATTTTGGCTTCAAAAAAGTTGAAAATTTTCATGAAAAGATTTCTGCTTCAAAAAAGTTGAAAATTTTCATGAAGTATTTCGGCTTCAAAAAAATGTAACATTTTCATGAAAAGATTTCGGCTTCAAAAAAGTTGAAAATTTTCATGAAGTATTTCGGCTTCAAAAAAATGGAACATTTTCATGAAAAGATTTCGGCTTCAAAAAAGTTGAACATTTTCATGAAAAGATTTCGGCTTGAAAAAAGTTGAAAATTTACATGAAAAGATTTCGGCTTCAAAAAGTTGAACATTTTCATGAAAAGATTTCTGCTTCAAAAAAGTTGAAAATTTTCATGAAAAGATTTCGGCTTCAAAAAAGTTGACCATTTTCATGAAAAGATTTCAGCTTCAAAAAAGTTGAAAATTTACATGAAAAGATTTCGACTTCAAAAAAGTTGAAAATTTTCATGAAGTATTTCGGCTTCAAAAAAATGGAACATTTTCATGAAAAGATTTCTGCTTCAAAAAAGTTGAAAATTTTCATGAAAAGATTTTGGCTTCAAAAAAGTTGAAGATTTTCATGAAAAGATTTCGGCTTCAAAAAGTTGAAAATTTTCATGAAAAGATTTCTGCTTCAAAAAAGTTGAAAATTTTCATGAAAAGATTTCGGCTTCAAAAAGTTGAAAATTTTCATGAAAAGATTTCTGCTTCAAAAAAGTTGAAAAATTACATGAAAAGATTTTGGTTTCAAAAAGTTGACCATTTTCATGAAAAGATTTTGGCTTCAAAAAGTTGAAAATTTTCATGAAAAGATTTCTTCTTCAAAAAAGTTGAAAATTTTCATGAAAAGATTTCGGCTTCAAAAAAGTTGAAAATTTTCATGAAAAGATTTAGACTTCAAAAAAGTTTAACATTTTCAACAAGTATTTCGGCTTCAAAAAAATGGAACATTTTCATGAAAAGATTTCGGCTTCAAAAAAGTTGAACATTTTCATGAAAAGATTTCGGCTTCAAAAAAGTTGAAAATTTTCATGAAATAATTTCAGCTTCAGAAAAGTTGAAAATTTTCATGAAAAGATTTCGACTTCAAAAAAGTTGAAAACTTTCATGAAAAGATTTCGGCTTCAAAAAGTTGACCATTTTCATGAAAAGATTTCGGCTTCAAAAAAGTTGAAAATTTTCATGAAAAGATTTCGACTTCAAAAAAGTTTAAGATTTTCATGAAAAGATTTCTGCTTCAAAAAAGTTGAAAACTTTCATGAAAAGATTTCGGCTTCAAAAAGTTGACCATTTTCATGAAAAGATTTCGGCTTCAAAAAAGTTGAAAATTTTCATGAAAAGATTTCGTTTTCAAAAAGTTGAAAATTTTCATGAAAAGATCTCGGCTTCAAAAAAGTTGAACATTTTCATGAAAAGATTTCGGCTTCAAAAAAGTTGAACATTTTCATGAAGTATTTCGGCTTCAAAAAAATGGAACATATTCATGAAAAGATTTCGGCTTCAAAAAAGTTGAACATTTTCATGAAAAGATTTCGGATTCAAAAAAGTTGAAGATTTTCATGAAAAGATTTCGGCTTCAAAAAAGTTGAATATTTATATGAAAAGATTCCTGCTTCAAAAAAGTCTAAGATTTTCATGAAAAGATTTCTGCTTCAAAAAAGTTGAAAATTTTCATGAAAAGATTTCGGCTTCAAAAAGTTGAAAATTTTCATGAAAAGATTTCGGCTTCAAAAAAGATGAAAATTTTCACGAAGTATTTCGGCTACAAAAAAATGTAACATTTTCATGAAAAGATTTCGGCTTCAAAAAAGTTGAAAATTTTCATGAAGTATTTCGGCTTCAAAAAAATGGAACATTTTCATGAAAAGATTTCGGCTTCAAAAAAGTTGAACATTTTCATGAAAAGATTTCTGCTTCAAAAAAGTTGAAAATTTACATGAAAAGATTTCGACTTCAAAAAAGTCTAAAATTTTCATGAAGTATTTCGGCTTCAAAAAAATGGAACATTTTCATGAAAAGATTTCGACTTCAAAAAAGTTGAATATTTTCATCAATTATTTCGGCTTCAAAAAAGTCGAAGATTTTCAAGAAAAGATTTCTGCTTCAAAAAAGTTGAAAATTTTCATGACAGGATTTTGGCTTCAAAAAAGTTGAAAATTTTCATGAAAAGATTTCGGCTTCAAAAAAGTTGACCATTTTCATGAAAAGATTTCAGCTTCAAAAAAGTTGAAAATTTTCATGAAAAGATTTAGACTTCAAAAAAGTTGAATATTTTCATCAAGTATTTCGACTTCAAAAAAGTCGAAGATTTTCATGAAAAGATTTCGACTTCAAAAAAGTTGACCATTTTCATGAAAAGATTTCTGCTTCAAAAAAGTTGAAAATTTTCATGAAAAGATTTTGGCTTCAAAAAAGTTGAAGATTTTCATGAAAAGATTTCGGCTTCAAAAAGTTGAAAATTTTCATGAAAAGATTTCTGCTTCAAAAAAGTTGAAAATTTTCATGAAAAGATTTCGGCTTCAAAAAGTTGAAAATTTTCATGAAAAGATTTAGACTTCAAAAAAGTTTAACATTTTCATGACAGGATTTTGGCTTCAAAAAAGTTGAAAATTTTCATGAAAAGATTTCTGCTTCAAAAAAGTTGAAAATTTTCATGAAGTATTTCGGCTTCAAAAAAATGTAACATTTTCATGAAAAGATTTCGGCTTCAAAAAAGTTGAAAATTTTCATGAAGTATTTCGGCTTCAAAAAAATGGAACATTTTCATGAAAAGATTTCGGCTTCAAAAAAGTTGAACATTTTCATGAAAAGATTTCGGCTTGAAAAAAGTTGAAAATTTACATGAAAAGATTTCGGCTTCAAAAAGTTGAACATTTTCATGAAAAGATTTCTGCTTCAAAAAAGTTGAAAATTTTCATGAAAAGATTTCGGCTTCAAAAAAGTTGACCATTTTCATGAAAAGATTTCAGCTTCAAAAAAGTTGAAAATTTACATGAAAAGATTTCGACTTCAAAAAAGTTGAAAATTTTCATGAAGTATTTCGGCTTCAAAAAAATGGAACATTTTCATGAAAAGATTTCTGCTTCAAAAAAGTTGAAAATTTTCATGAAAAGATTTTGGCTTCAAAAAAGTTGAAGATTTTCATGAAAAGATTTCGGCTTCAAAAAGTTGAAAATTTTCATGAAAAGATTTCTGCTTCAAAAAAGTTGAAAATTTTCATGAAAAGATTTCGGCTTCAAAAAGTTGAAAATTTTCATGAAAAGATTTCTGCTTCAAAAAAGTTGAAAAATTACATGAAAAGATTTTGGTTTCAAAAAGTTGACCATTTTCATGAAAAGATTTCGGCTTCAAAAAGTTGAAAATTTTCATGAAAAGATTTCTGCTTCAAAAAAGTTGAAAATTTTCATGAAAAGATTTCGGCTTCAAAAAAGTTGAAAATTTTCATGAAAAGATTTAGACTTCAAAAAAGTTTAACATTTTCAACAAGTATTTCGGCTTCAAAAAAATGGAACATTTTCATGAAAAGATTTCGGCTTCAAAAAAGTTGAACATTTTCATGAAAAGATTTCGGCTTCAAAAAAGTTGAACATTTTCATGAAGTATTTTGGCTTCAAAAAAATGGAACATTTTCATGAAAAGATTTCGGCTTCAAAAAAGTTGAACATTTTCATGAAAAGATTTCGGGTTCAAAAAAGTTGAAAATTTTCATGAACTATTTCGGCATCAAAAAAGTTGAAAATTTTCATGAAAAGATTTAGGTTTCAAAAAAGTCTAAAATTTTCATGAACTATTTCGGCTTCAAAAAAGTCTAAAATTTTCATGAACTATTTCGGCTTCAAAAAAGTTGAAAAATTACATGAAAAGATTTTGGTTTCAAAAAGTTGAAAATTTTCATGACAAGATTTCGGCTTCAAAAAGATGAAAATTTTCATGAAAAGATTTCGGCTTCAAAAAAGTTGACCATTTTCATGAAAAGATTTCAGCTTCAAAAAAGTTGAAAATTTTCATGAAAAGATTTCGACTTCAAAAAAGTTTAAGATTTTCATGAAAAGATTTCTGCTTCAAAAAAGTTGAAAACTTTCATGAAAAGATTTCGGCTTCAAAAAGTTGACCATTTTCATGAAAAGATTTCGGCTTCAAAAAAGTTGAAAATTTTCATGAAAAGATTTCATTTTCAAAAAGTTGAAAATTTTCATGAAAAGATCTCGGCTTCAAAAAAGTTGAACATTTTCATGAAAAGATTTCGGCTTCAAAAAAGTTGAACATTTTCATGAAGTATTTCGGCTTCAAAAAAATGGAACATATTCATGAAAAGATTTCGGCTTCAAAAAAGTTGAACATTTTCATGAAAAGATTTCGGCTTCAAAAAAGTTGAAGATTTTCATGAAAAGATTTCGGCTTCAAAAAAGTTGAATATTTATATGAAAAGATTCCTGCTTCAAAAAAGTCTAAGATTTTCATGAAAAGATTTCTGCTTCAAAAAAGTTGAAAATTTTCATGAAAAGATTTCGGCTTCAAAAAGTTGAAAATTTTCATGAAAAGATTTCGGCTTCAAAAAAGATGAAAATTTTCACGAAGTATTTCGGCTACAAAAAAATGTAACATTTTCATGAAAAGATTTCGGCTTCAAAAAAGTTGAAAATTTTCATGAAGTATTTCGGCTTCAAAAAAATGGAACATTTTCATGAAAAGATTTCGGCTTCAAAAAAGTTGAACATTTTCATGAAAAGATTTCTGCTTCAAAAAAGTTGAAAATTTACATGAAAAGATTTCGACTTCAAAAAAGTCTAAAATTTTCATGAAGTATTTCGGCTTCAAAAAAATGGAACATTTTCATGAAAAGATTTCGGCTTCAAAAAAGTTGAAAATTTTCATGAAAAGATTTCGGGTTCAAAAAAGTTGAAAATTTTCATGAACTATTTCGGCATCAAAAAAGTTGAACATTTTCATGAAAAGATTTTGGCTTCAAAAAAGTTGAAGATTTTCATGAAAAGATTTCTGCTTCAAAAAAGTTGAACATTTTCATGAAAAGATTTCGGGTTCAAAAAAGTTGAAAATTTTCATGAAAAGATTTTGGTTTCAAAAAAGTTGAACATTTTCATGAAAAGATTTCGCCTTCAAAAAAGTTGAAAATTTTCATGAAGTATTTCGGCTTCAAAAAAATGGAACATTTTCATGAAAAGATTTCGGCTTCAAAAAACTTGAACATTTTCATGAAAATATTTCTGCTTCAAAAAAGTTGAAAATTTTCATGAAAAGATTTTGGTTTCAAAAAGTTGAACATTTTCATGAAAAGATTTCGGCTTCAAAAAAGTTGAAAATTTTCATGAAGTATTTCGGCTTCAAAAAAATGGAACATTTTCATGAAAAGATTTCGGCTTCAAAAAAGTTGAAAATTTTCATGAAAAGATTTCTGCTTCAAAATAGTTGAAAATTTACATGAAACGATTTCTGCTTCAAAAAAGTTGAAAATTTTCATGAAAAGATTTCGGCTTCAAAAAGTTTGAAAACTTTCATGAACTATTTCGACTTCAAAAAGGTTGAAAACTTTCATGAACTATTTCGACTTCAAAAAGTCGAAGATTTTCATGAAAAGATTTTGGCTTCAAAAAAGTTGAAAATTTTCATGAAAAGATCTATGCTTCAAAAAAGATGAAAATTTTCATGAAAACATTTCGGCTTCAAAAAGTTGAAAATTTTCATGAAAAGATTTCGGCTTCAAAAAAGTTGAAAATTTTCATGAAGTATTTCGGCTTCAAAAAAGTCAAAAATTTTCATGAACTATTTCGGCATCAAAAAAGTTGAAAATTTTTATGAAAAGATTTAGGTTTCAAAAAAGTTGAAAATTTTCATGAAGTATTTCGGCTTCAAAAAAGTCGAAAATTTTCATGAACTATTTCGGCATCAAAAAAGTTGAAAATTTTCATGAAAAGATTTAGGTTTCAAAAAAGTTGAAAATTTTCATGAAGTATTTCGGCTTCAAAAAAGTCTAAAATTTTCATGTACTATTTCGGCTTCAAAAAAGTTGAACATTTTCATGAAAAGATTTCTGCTTCAAAAAAGTTGAAAATTTTCATGAAAAGATTTCGGCTTCAAAAAAGTTGAAAATTTTCATGAAAAGATTTAGACTTCAAAAAAGTTGAATATTTTCATCAATTATTTCGGCTTCAAAAAAGTCGAAGATTTTCAAGAAAAGATTTCTGCTTCAAAAAAGTTGAAAATTTTCATGACAGGATTTTGGCTTCAAAAAAGTTGAAAATTTTCATGAAAAGATTTCGGCTTCAAAAAAGTTGACCATTTTCATGAAAAGATTTCAGCTTCAAAAAAGTTGAAAATTTTCATGAAAAGATTTAGACTTCAAAAAAGTTTAATATTTTCATCAAGTATTTCGACTTCAAAAAAGTCGAAGATTTTCATGAAAAGATTTCGACTTCAAAAAAGTTGACCATTTTCATGAAAAGATTTCTGCTTCAAAAAAGTTGAAAATTTTCATGAAAAGATTTTGGCTTCAAAAAAGTTGAAGATTTTCATGAAAAGATTTCGGCTTCAAAAAGTTGAAAATTTTCATGAAAAGATTTCTGCTTCAAAAAAGTTGAAAATTTTCATGAAAAGATTTCGGCTTCAAAAAGTTGAAAATTTTCATGAAAAGATTTAGACTTCAAAAAAGTTTAACATTTTCATGACAGGATTTTGGCTTCAAAAAAGTTGAAAATTTTCATGAAAAGATTTCTGCTTCAAAAAAGTTGAAAATTTTCATGAAGTATTTCGGCTTCAAAAAAATGTAACATTTTCATGAAAAGATTTCGGCTTCAAAAAAGTTGAAAATTTTCATGAAGTATTTCGGCTTCAAAAAAATGGAACATTTTCATGAAAAGATTTCGGCTTCAAAAAAGTTGAACATTTTCATGAAAAGATTTCGGCTTGAAAAAAGTTGAAAATTTACATGAAAAGATTTCGGCTTCAAAAAGTTGAACATTTTCATGAAAAGATTTCTGCTTCAAAAAAGTTGAAAATTTTCATGAAAAGATTTCGGCTTCAAAAAAGTTGACCATTTTCATGAAAAGATTTCAGCTTCAAAAAAGTTGAAAATTTACATGAAAAGATTTCGACTTCAAAAAAGTTGAAAATTTTCATGAAGTATTTCGGCTTCAAAAAAATGGAACATTTTCATGAAAAGATTTCTGCTTCAAAAAAGTTGAAAATTTTCATGAAAAGATTTTGGCTTCAAAAAAGTTGAAGATTTTCATGAAAAGATTTCGGCTTCAAAAAGTTGAAAATTTTCATGAAAAGATTTCTGCTTCAAAAAAGTTGAAAATTTTCATGAAAAGATTTCGGCTTCAAAAAGTTGAAAATTTTCATGAAAAGATTTCTGCTTCAAAAAAGTTGAAAAATTACATGAAAAGATTTTGGTTTCAAAAAGTTGACCATTTTCATGAAAAGATTTCGGCTTCAAAAAGTTGAAAATTTTCATGAAAAGATTTCTGCTTCAAAAAAGTTGAAAATTTTCATGAAAAGATTTCGGCTTCAAAAAAGTTGAAAATTTTCATGAAAAGATTTAGACTTCAAAAAAGTTTAACATTTTCAACAAGTATTTCGGCTTCAAAAAAATGGAACATTTTCATGAAAAGATTTCGGCTTCAAAAAAGTTGAACATTTTCATGAAAAGATTTCGGCTTCAAAAAAGTTGAACATTTTCATGAAGTATTTTGGCTTCAAAAAAATGGAACATTTTCATGAAAAGATTTCGGCTTCAAAAAAGTTGAACATTTTCATGAAAAGATTTCGGGTTCAAAAAAGTTGAAAATTTTCATGAACTATTTCGGCATCAAAAAAGTTGAAAATTTTCATGAAAAGATTTAGGTTTCAAAAAAGTCTAAAATTTTCATGAACTATTTCGGCTTCAAAAAAGTCTAAAATTTTCATGAACTATTTCGGCTTCAAAAAAGTTGAAAAATTACATGAAAAGATTTTGGTTTCAAAAAGTTGAAAATTTTCATGACAAGATTTCGGCTTCAAAAAGATGAAAATTTTCATGAAAAGATTTCGGCTTCAAAAAAGTTGACCATTTTCATGAAAAGATTTCAGCTTCAAAAAAGTTGAAAATTTTCATGAAAAGATTTCGACTTCAAAAAAGTTTAAGATTTTCATGAAAAGATTTCTGCTTCAAAAAAGTTGAAAACTTTCATGAAAAGATTTCGGCTTCAAAAAGTTGACCATTTTCATGAAAAGATTTCGGCTTCAAAAAAGTTGAAAATTTTCATGAAAAGATTTCGTTTTCAAAAAGTTGAAAATTTTCATGAAAAGATCTCGGCTTCAAAAAAGTTGAACATTTTCATGAAAAGATTTCGGCTTCAAAAAAGTTGAACATTTTCATGAAGTATTTCGGCTTCAAAAAAATGGAACATATTCATGAAAAGATTTCGGCTTCAAAAAAGTTGAACATTTTCATGAAAAGATTTCGGCTTCAAAAAAGTTGAAGATTTTCATGAAAAGATTTCGGCTTCAAAAAAGTTGAATATTTATATGAAAAGATTCCTGCTTCAAAAAAGTCTAAGATTTTCATGAAAAGATTTCTGCTTCAAAAAAGTTGAAAATTTTCATGAAAAGATTTCGGCTTCAAAAAGTTGAAAATTTTCATGAAAAGATTTCGGCTTCAAAAAAGATGAAAATTTTCACGAAGTATTTCGGCTACAAAAAAATGTAACATTTTCATGAAAAGATTTCGGCTTCAAAAAAGTTGAAAATTTTCATGAAGTATTTCGGCTTCAAAAAAATGGAACATTTTCATGAAAAGATTTCGGCTTCAAAAAAGTTGAACATTTTCATGAAAAGATTTCTGCTTCAAAAAAGTTGAAAATTTACATGAAAAGATTTCGACTTCAAAAAAGTCTAAAATTTTCATGAAGTATTTCGGCTTCAAAAAAATGGAACATTTTCATGAAAAGATTTCGGCTTCAAAAAAGTTGAAAATTTTCATGAAAAGATTTCGGGTTCAAAAAAGTTGAAAATTTTCATGAACTATTTCGGCATCAAAAAAGTTGAACATTTTCATGAAAAGATTTTGGCTTCAAAAAAGTTGAAGATTTTCATGAAAAGATTTCTGCTTCAAAAAAGTTGAACATTTTCATGAAAAGATTTCAGCTTCAAAAAAGTTGAAAATTTTCATGAAAAGATTTCGACTTCAAAAAAGTTTAAGATTTTCATGAAAAGATTTCTGCTTCAAAAAAGTTGAAAACTTTCATGAAAAGATTTCGGCTTCAAAAAGTTGACCATTTTCATGAAAAGATTTCGGCTTCAAAAAAGTTGAAAATTTTCATGAAAAGATTTCGTTTTCAAAAAGTTGAAAATTTTCATGAAAAGATCTCGGCTTCAAAAAAGTTGAACATTTTCATGAAAAGATTTCGGCTTCAAAAAAGTTGAACATTTTCATGAAGTATTTCGGCTTCAAAAAAATGGAACATATTCATGAAAAGATTTCGGCTTCAAAAAAGTTGAACATTTTCATGAAAAGATTTCGGCTTCAAAAAAGTTGAAGATTTTCATGAAAAGATTTCGGCTTCAAAAAAGTTGAATATTTATATGAAAAGATTCCTGCTTCAAAAAAGTCTAAGATTTTCATGAAAAGATTTCTGCTTCAAAAAAGTTGAAAATTTTCATGAAAAGATTTCGGCTTCAAAAAGTTGAAAATTTTCATGAAAAGATTTCGGCTTCAAAAAAGATGAAAATTTTCATGAAGTATTTCGGCTTCAAAAAAATGGAACATTTTCATGAAAAGATTTCGGCTTCAAAAAAGTTGAACATTTTCATGAAAAGATTTCTGCTTCAAAAAAGTTGAAAATTTACATGAAAAGATTTCGACTTCAAAAAAGTCTAAAATTTTCATGAAGTATTTCGGCTTCAAAAAAATGGAACATTTTCATGAAAAGATTTCGGCTTCAAAAAAGTTGAAAATTTTCATGAAAAGATTTCGGGTTCAAAAAAGTTGAAAATTTTCATGAACTATTTCGGCATCAAAAAAGTTGAACATTTTCATGAAAAGATTTTGGCTTCAAAAAAGTTGAAGATTTTCATGAAAAGATTTCTGCTTCAAAAAAGTTGAACATTTTCATGAAAAGATTTCGGGTTCAAAAAAGTTGAAAATTTTCATGAAAAGATTTTGGTTTCAAAAAAGTTGAAAATTTTCATGAAGTATTTCGGCTTCAAAAAAATGGAACATTTTCATGAAAAGATTTCGGCTTCAAAAAACTTGAACATTTTCATGAAAAGATTTCTGCTTCAAAAAAGTTGAAAATTTTCATGAAAAGATTTTGGTTTCAAAAAGTTGAAAATTTTCATGAAAAGATTAAGGCTTCAAAAAAGTTGAACATTTTCATGAAAAGATTTCGGCTTCAAAAAAGTTGAAAATTTTCATGAAGTATTTCGGCTTCAAAAAAATGGAACATTTTCATGAAAAGATTTCGGCTTCAAAAAAGTTGAAAATTTTCATGAAAAGATTTCTGCTTCAAAATAGTTGAAAATTTACATGAAACGATTTCTGCTTCAAAAAAGTTGAAAATTTTCATGAAAAGATTTCGGCTTCAAAAAGTTTGAAAACTTTCATGAACTATTTCGACTTCAAAAAGGTTGAAAACTTTCATGAACTATTTCGACTTCAAAAAGTCGAAGATTTTCATGAAAAGATTTTGGCTTCAAAAAAGTTGAAAATTTTCATGAAAAGATCTATGCTTCAAAAAAGATGAAAATTTTCATGAAAACATTTCGGCTTCAAAAAGTTGAAAATTTTCATGAAAAGATTTCGGCTTCAAAAAAGTTGAAAATTTTCATGAAGTATTTCGGCTTCAAAAAAGTCAAAAATTTTCATGAACTATTTCGGCATCAAAAAAGTTGAAAATTTTTATGAAAAGATTTAGGTTTCAAAAAAGTTGAAAATTTTCATGAAGTATTTCGGCTTCAAAAAAGTCGAAAATTTTCATGAACTATTTCGGCATCAAAAAAGTTGAAAATTTTCATGAAAAGATTTAGGTTTCAAAAAAGTTGAAAATTTTCATGAAGTATTTCGGCTTCAAAAAAGTCTAAAATTTTCATGTACTATTTCGGCTTCAAAAAAGTTGAACATTTTCATGAAAAGATTTCTGCTTCAAAAAAGTTGAAAATTTTCATGAAAAGATTTCGGCTTCAAAAAAGTTGAACATTTTCATGAAAATATTTAGACTTCAAAAAAGTTGAATATTTTCATCAATTATTTCGGCTTCAAAAAAGTCGAAGATTTTCAAGAAAAGATTTCTGCTTCAAAAAAGTTGAAAATTTTCATGACAGGATTTTGGCTTCAAAAAAGTTGAAAATTTTCATGAAAAGATTTAGACTTCAAAAAAGTTGAATATTTTCATCAAGTATTTCGACTTCAAAAAAGTCGAAGATTTTCATGAAAAGATTTCGACTTCAAAAAAGTTGACCATTTTCATGAAAAGATTTCTGCTTCAAAAAAGTTGAAAATTTTCATGAAAAGATTTTGGCTTCAAAAAAGTTGAAGATTTTCATGAAAAGATTTCGGCTTCAAAAAGTTGAAAATTTTCATGAAAAGATTTCTGCTTCAAAAAAGTTGAAAATTTTCATGAAAAGATTTCGGCTTCAAAAAGTTGAAAATTTTCATGAAAAGATTTAGACTTCAAAAAAGTTTAACATTTTCATGACAGGATTTTGGCTTCAAAAAAGTTGAAAATTTTCATGAAAAGATTTCTGCTTCAAAAAAGTTGAAAATTTTCATGAAGTATTTCGGCTTCAAAAAAATGTAACATTTTCATGAAAAGATTTCGGCTTCAAAAAAGTTGAAAATTTTCATGAAGTATTTCGGCTTCAAAAAAATGGAACATTTTCATGAAAAGATTTCGGCTTCAAAAAAGTTGAAAATTTACATGAAAAGATTTCGACTTCAAAAAAGTAGAAAATTTTCATGAAGTATTTCGGCTTCAAAAAAATGGAACATTTTCATGAAAAGATTTCGGCTTCAAAAAAGTTGAACATTTTCATGAAAAGATTTCGGCTTGAAAAAAGTTGAAAATTTACATGAAAAGATTTCGGCTTCAAAAAGTTGAACATTTTCATGAAAAGATTTCGGCTTCAAAAAAGTTGACCATTTTCATGAAAAGATTTCTGCTTTAAAAAAGTTGAAAATTTTCATGAAAAGATTTCGGCTTCAAAAAGTTGACCATTTTCATGAAAAGATTTCTGCTTCAAAATAGTTGAAAATTTACATGAAAAGATTTCGACTTCAAAAAAGTCTAAGATTTTCATGAAAAGATTTCGGCTTGAAAAAAGTTGAAAATTTACATGAAAAGATTTCGGCTTCAAAAAGTTGAACATTTTCATGAAAAGATTTCTGCTTCAAAAAAGTTGAAAATTTTCATGAAAAGATTTCGGCTTCAAAAAGATGAAAATTTTCATGAAAAGATTTCGGCTTCAAAAAAGTTGACCATTTTCATGAAAAGATTTCAGCTTCAAAAAAGTTGAAAATTTTCATGAAAAGATTTCGACTTCAAAAAAGTTTAAGATTTTCATGAAAAGATTTCGGCTTCAAAAAAGTTGAAAATTTTCATGAAAAGATCTCGGCTTCAAAAAAGTTGAACATTTTCATGAAAAGATTTCGGCTTCAAAAAAGTTGAACATTTTCATGAAGTATTTCGGCTTCAAAAAAATGGAACATATTCATGAAAAGATTTCGGCTTCAACAAAGTTGAACATTTTCATGAAAAGATTTCGGCTTCAAAAAAGTTGAAGATTTTCATGAAAAGATTTCGGCTTCAAAAAAGTTGAATATTTATATGAAAAGATTCCTGCTTCAAAAAAGTCTAAGATTTTCATGAAAAGATTTCTGCTTCAAAAAAGTTGAAAATTTTCATGAAAAGATTTCGGCTTCAAAAAGTTGAAAATTTTCATGAAAAGATTTCGGCTTCAAAAAAGATGAAAATTTTCACGAAGTATTTCGGCTACAAAAAAATGTAACATTTTCATGAAAAGATTTCGGCTTCAAAAAAGTTGAAAATTTTCATGAAAAGATTTCGTTTTCAAAAATTTGAAAATTTTCATGAAAAGATTTCGTTTTCAAAAATTTGAAAATTTTCATGAAAAGATCTCGGCTTCAAAAAAGTTTAAGATTTTCATGAAAAGATTTCGGCTTCAAAAAAGTTGAAAATTTTCATGAAAAGATTTCGTTTTCAAAAATTTGAAAATTTTCATGAAAAGATCTCGGCTTCAAAAAAGTTGAACATTTTCATGAAAAGATTTCGGCTTCAAAAAAGTTGAACATTTTCATGAAGTATTTCGGCTTCAAAAAAATGGAACATATTCATGAAAAGATTTCGGCTTCAAAAAAGTTGAACATTTTCATGAAAAGATTTCGGCTTCAAAAAAGTTGAAGATTTTCATGAAAAGATTTCGGCTTCAAAAAAGTTGAATATTTATATGAAAAGATTCCTGCTTCAAAAAAGTCTAAGATTTTCATGAAAAGATTTCTGCTTCAAAAAAGTTGAAAATTTTCATGAAAAGATTTCGGCTTCAAAAAGTTGAAAATTTTCATGAAAAGATTTCGGCTTCAAAAAAGATGAAAATTTTCATGAAGTATTTCGGCTTCAAAAAAATGGAACATTTTCATGAAAAGATTTCGGCTTCAAAAAAGTTGAACATTTTCATGAAAAGATTTCTGCTTCAAAAAAGTTGAAAATTTACATGAAAAGATTTCGACTTCAAAAAAGTCTAAAATTTTCATGAAGTATTTCGGCTTCAAAAAAATGGAACATTTTCATGAAAAGATTTCGGCTTCAAAAAAGTTGAAAATTTTCATGAAAAGATTTCGGGTTCAAAAAAGTTGAAAATTTTCATGAACTATTTCGGCATCAAAAAAGTTGAACATTTTCATGAAAAGATTTTGGCTTCAAAAAAGTTGAAGATTTTCATGAAAAGATTTCTGCTTCAAAAAAGTTGAACATTTTCATGAAAAGATTTCGGGTTCAAAAAAGTTGAAAATTTTCATGAAAAGATTTTGGTTTCAAAAAAGTTGAACATTTTCATGAAAAGATTTCGCCTTCAAAAAAGTTGAAAATTTTCATGAAGTATTTCGGCTTCAAAAAAATGGAACATTTTCATGAAAAGATTTCGGCTTCAAAAAACTTGAACATTTTCATGAAAAGATTTCTGCTTCAAAAAAGTTGAAAATTTTCATGAAAAGATTTTGGTTTCAAAAAGTTGAAAATTTTCATGAAAAGATTAAGGCTTCAAAAAAGTTGAACATTTTCATGAAAAGATTTCGGCTTCAAAAAAGTTGAAAATTTTCATGAAGTATTTCGGCTTCAAAAAAATGGAACATTTTCATGAAAAGATTTCGGCTTCAAAAAAGTTGAAAATTTTCATGAAAAGATTTCTGCTTCAAAATAGTTGAAAATTTACATGAAACGATTTCTGCTTCAAAAAAGTTGAAAATTTTCATGAAAAGATTTCGGCTTCAAAAAGTTTGAAAACTTTCATGAACTATTTCGACTTCAAAAAGGTTGAAAACTTTCATGAACTATTTCGACTTCAAAAAGTCGAAGATTTTCATGAAAAGATTTTGGCTTCAAAAAAGTTGAAAATTTTCATGAAAAGATCTATGCTTCAAAAAAGATGAAAATTTTCATGAAAACATTTCGGCTTCAAAAAGTTGAAAATTTTCATGAAAAGATTTCGGCTTCAAAAAAGTTGAAAATTTTCATGAAGTATTTCGGCTTCAAAAAAGTCAAAAATTTTCATGAACTATTTCGGCATCAAAAAAGTTGAAAATTTTCATGAAAAGATTTCGGTTTCAAAAAGTTGAAAATTTTCATGAAAAGATCTCAGCTTCAAAAAAGTTGAACATTTTCATGAAAAGATTTCGGGTTCAAAAAAGTTGAAAATTTTCATGAAAAGATTTTGGTTTCAAAAAAGTTGAACATTTTCATGAAAAGATTTCGCCTTCAAAAAAGTTGAAAATTTTCATGAAGTATTTCGGCTTAAAAAAAAAGGAACATTTTCATGAAAAGATTTCGGCTTCAAAAAACTTGAACATTTTCATGAAAAGATTTCTGCTTCAAAAAAGTTGAAAATTTTCATGAAAAGATTTTGGTTTCAAAAAGTTGAAAATTTTCATGAAAAGATTAAGGCTTCAAAAAAGTTGAACATTTTCATGAAAAGATTTCGGCTTAAAAAAAGATGAAAATTTTCATGAAGTATTTCGGCTTCAAAAAAATGTAACATTTTCATGAAAAGATTTCGGCTTCAAAAAAGTTGAAAATTTTCATGAAGTATTTCGGCTTCAAAAAAATGGAACATTTTCATGAAAAGATTTCGGCTTCAAAAAAGTTGAACATTTTCATGAAAAGATTTCGACTTCAAAAAAGTCTAAAATTTTCATGAAGTATTTCGGCTTCAAAAAAATGGAACATTTTCATGAAAAGATTTCGGCTTCAAAAAAGTTGACCATTTTCATGAAAAGATTTCTGCTTTAAAAAAGTTGAAAATTTTCATGAAAAGATTTCGGCTTCAAAAAGTTGACCATTTTCATGAAAAGATTTCTGCTTCAAAATAGTTGAAAATTTACATGAAAAGATTTCGACTTCAAAAAAGTCTAAGATTTTCATGAAAAGATTTCGGCTTGAAAAAAGTTGAAAATTTACATGAAAAGATTTCGGCTTCAAAAAGTTGAACATTTTCATGAAAAGATTTCTGCTTCAAAAAAGTTGAAAATTTTCATGAAAAGATTTCGGCTTCAAAAAGATGAAAATTTTCATGAAAAGATTTCGGCTTCAAAAAAGTTGACCATTTTCATGAAAAGATTTCAGCTTCAAAAAAGTTGAAAATTTTCATGAAAAGATTTCGACTTCAAAAAAGTTTAAGATTTTCATGAAAAGATTTCGGCTTCAAAAAAGTTGAAAATTTTCATGAAAAGATTTCGTTTTCAAAAATTTGAAAATTTTCATGAAAAGATCTCGGCTTCAAAAAAGTTGAACATTTTCATGAAAAGATTTCGGCTTCAAAAAAGTTGAACATTTTCATGAAGTATTTCGGCTTCAAAAAAATGGAACATATTCATGAAAAGATTTCGGCTTCAACAAAGTTGAACATTTTCATGAAAAGATTTCGGCTTCAAAAAAGTTGAAGATTTTCATGAAAAGATTTCGGCTTCAAAAAAGTTGAATATTTATATGAAAAGATTCCTGCTTCAAAAAAGTCTAAGATTTTCATGAAAAGATTTCTGCTTCAAAAAAGTTGAAAATTTTCATGAAAAGATTTCGGCTTCAAAAAGTTGAAAATTTTCATGAAAAGATTTCGGCTTCAAAAAAGATGAAAATTTTCACGAAGTATTTCGGCTACAAAAAAATGTAACATTTTCATGAAAAGATTTCGGCTTCAAAAAAGTTTAAGATTTTCATGAAAAGATTTCGGCTTCAAAAAAGTTGAAAATTTTCATGAAAAGATTTCGTTTTCAAAAATTTGAAAATTTTCATGAAAAGATTTCGTTTTCAAAAATTTGAAAATTTTCATGAAAAGATCTCGGCTTCAAAAAAGTTTAAGATTTTCATGAAAAGATTTCGGCTTCAAAAAAGTTGAAAATTTTCATGAAAAGATTTCGTTTTCAAAAATTTGAAAATTTTCATGAAAAGATCTCGGCTTCAAAAAAGTTGAACATTTTCATGAAAAGATTTCGGCTTCAAAAAAGTTGAACATTTTCATGAAGTATTTCGGCTTCAAAAAAATGGAACATATTCATGAAAAGATTTCGGCTTCAAAAAAGTTGAACATTTTCATGAAAAGATTTCGGCTTCAAAAAAGTTGAAGATTTTCATGAAAAGATTTCGGCTTCAAAAAAGTTGAATATTTATATGAAAAGATTCCTGCTTCAAAAAAGTCTAAGATTTTCATGAAAAGATTTCTGCTTCAAAAAAGTTGAAAATTTTCATGAAAAGATTTCGGCTTCAAAAAGTTGAAAATTTTCATGAAAAGATTTCGGCTTCAAAAAAGATGAAAATTTTCATGAAGTATTTCGGCTTCAAAAAAATGGAACATTTTCATGAAAAGATTTCGGCTTCAAAAAAGTTGAACATTTTCATGAAAAGATTTCTGCTTCAAAAAAGTTGAAAATTTACATGAAAAGATTTCGACTTCAAAAAAGTCTAAAATTTTCATGAAGTATTTCGGCTTCAAAAAAATGGAACATCTTCATAAAAAGATTTCGGCTTCAAAAAAGTTGAAAATTTTCATGAAAAGATTTCGGGTTCAAAAAAGTTGAAAATTTTCATGAACTATTTCGGCATCAAAAAAGTTGAACATTTTCATGAAAAGATTTTGGCTTCAAAAAAGTTGAAGATTTTCATGAAAAGATTTCTGCTTCAAAAAAGTTGAACATTTTCATGAAAAGATTTCGGGTTCAAAAAAGTTGAAAATTTTCATGAAAAGATTTTGGTTTCAAAAAAGTTGAACATTTTCATGAAAAGATTTCGCCTTCAAAAAAGTTGAAAATTTTCATGAAGTATTTCGGCTTCAAAAAAATGGAACATTTTCATGAAAAGATTTCGGCTTCAAAAAACTTGAACATTTTCATGAAAAGATTTCTGCTTCAAAAAAGTTGAAAATTTTCATGAAAAGATTTTGGTTTCAAAAAGTTGAAAATTTTCATGAAAAGATTAAGGCTTCAAAAAAGTTGAACATTTTCATGAAAAGATTTCGGCTTCAAAAAAGTTGAAAATTTTCATGAAGTATTTCGGCTTCAAAAAAATGGAACATTTTCATGAAAAGATTTCGGCTTCAAAAAAGTTGAAAATTTTCATGAAAAGATTTCTGCTTCAAAATAGTTGAAAATTTACATGAAACGATTTCTGCTTCAAAAAAGTTGAAAATTTTCATGAAAAGATTTCGGCTTCAAAAAGTTTGAAAACTTTCATGAACTATTTCGACTTCAAAAAGGTTGAAAACTTTCATGAACTATTTCGACTTCAAAAAGTCGAAGATTTTCATGAAAAGATTTTGGCTTCAAAAAAGTTGAAAATTTTCATGAAAAGATCTATGCTTCAAAAAAGATGAAAATTTTCATGAAAACATTTCGGCTTCAAAAAGTTGAAAATTTTCATGAAAAGATTTCGGCTTCAAAAAAGTTGAAAATTTTCATGAAGTATTTCGGCTTCAAAAAAGTCAAAAATTTTCATGAACTATTTCGGCATCAAAAAAGTTGAAAATTTTCATGAAAAGATTTCGGTTTCAAAAAGTTGAAAATTTTCATGAAAAGATCTCAGCTTCAAAAAAGTTGAACATTTTCATGAAAAGATTTCGGGTTCAAAAAAGTTGAAAATTTTCATGAAAAGATTTTGGTTTCAAAAAAGTTGAACATTTTCATGAAAAGATTTCGCCTTCAAAAAAGTTGAAAATTTTCATGAAGTATTTCGGCTTCAAAAAAATGGAACATTTTCATGAAAAGATTTCGGCTTCAAAAAAGTTGAAAATTTTCATGAAAAGATTTCTGCTTCAAAATAGTTGAAAATTTACATGAAAAGATTTCTGCTTCAAAAAAGTTGAAAATTTTCATGAAAAGAATTCGGCTTCAAAAAGTTTGAAAACTTTCATGAACTATTTCGACTTCAAAAAGGTTGAAAACTTTCATGAACTATTTCGACTTCAAAAAAGTCGAAGATTTTCATGAAAAGATTTTGGCTTCAAAAAAGTTGAAAATTTTCATGAAAAGATTTCGGCTTTAAAAAAGTTGAACATTTTCATGAAAAGATTTCGGGTTCAAAAAAGTTGAAAATTTTCATGAACTATTTCGGCATCAAAAAAGTTGAAAATTTTCATGAAAAGATTTAGGTTTCAAAAAAGTTGAAAATTTTCATGAAGTATTTCGGCTTCAAAAAAGTCTAAAATTTTCATGTACTATTTCGGCTTCAAAAAAGTTGAACATTTTCATGAAAAGATTTCTGCTTCAAAAAAGTTGAAAATTTTCATGAAAAGATTTCGGCTTCAAAAAAGTTGAAAATTTTCATGAAAAGATTTATTCTTCAAAAAAGTTGAATATTTTCATCAATTATTTCGGCTTCAAAAAAGTCGAAGATTTTCAAGAAAAGATTTCTGCTTCAAAAAAGTTGAAAATTTTCATGACAGGATTTTGGCTTCAAAAAAGTTGAAAATTTTCATGAAAAGATTTCGGCTTCAAAAAAGTTGAACATTTTCATGAAAAGATTTCTGCTTCAAAAAGTTGAAAATTTTCATGAAGTATTTCGGCTTCAAAAAAATAGAACATTTTCATGAAAAGATTTCGGCTTCAAAAAAGTTGAACATTTTCATGAAAAGATTTCTGCTTTAAAAAAGTTGAAAATTTACATGAAAAGATTTCGGCTTCAAAAAAGTTGAAAATTTTCATGAAAAGATTTCTGCTTCAAAAAAGTTGAAAAATTACATGAAAAGATTTTGGTTTCAAAAATTTGAAAATTTTCATGAAAAGATTTCGGCTTCAAAAAAGTTGAACATTTTCATGAAAAGATTTCTGCTTCAAAAAAGTTGAAAATTTTCATGAAAAGACTTCGGCTTCAAAAAAGTTGAAAATTTTCATGAAGTATTTCGGCTTCAAAAAAATGTAACATTTTCATGAAAAGATTTCTGCTTCAAAAAAGTTGAAAATTTTCATGAAGTATTTCGGCTTCAAAAAAATGGAACATTTTCATGAAAAGATTTCGGCTTCAAAAAAGTTGACCATTTTCATGAAAAGATTTCTGCTTCAAAATAGTTGAAAATTTACATGAAAAGATTTCTGCTTCAAAAAAGTTGAAAATTTTCATGAAAAGAATTCGGCTTCAAAAAGTTTGAAAACTTTCATGAACTATTTCGACTTCAAAAAGGTTGAAAACTTTCATGAACTATTTCGACTTCAAAAAAGTTTAAGATTTTCATGAAAAGATTAAGGCTTCAAAAAAGTTGAACATTTTCATGAAAAGATTTCGGCTTCAAAAAAGATGAAAATTTTCATGAAGTATTTCGGCTTCAAAAAAATGTAACATTTTCATGAAAAGATTTCGGCTTCAAAAAAGTTGACCATTTTCATGAAAAGATTTCTGCTTCAAAATAGTTGAAAATTTACATGAAAAGATTTCTGCTTCAAAAAAGTTGAAAATTTTCATGAAAAGAATTCGGCTTCAAAAAGTTTGAAAACTTTCATGAACTATTTCGACTTCAAAAAGGTTGAAAACTTTCATGAACTATTTCGACTTCAAAAAAGTTTAAGATTTTCATGAAAAGATTAAGGCTTCAAAAAAGTTGAACATTTTCATGAAAAGATTTCGGCTTCAAAAAAGATGAAAATTTTCATGAAGTATTTCGGCTTCAAAAAAATGTAACATTTTCATGAAAAGATTTCGGCTTCAAAAAAGTTGAAAATTTTCATGAAGTATTTCGGCTTCAAAAAAATGGAACATTTTCATGAAAAGATTTCGGCTTCAAAAAAGTTGAACATTTTCATGAAAAGATTTCTGCTTCAAAAAAGTTGAAAATTTTCATGAAAAGATTTCTGCTTCAAAAAAGTTGAAAATTTTCATGAAGTATTTCGGCTTCAAAAAAATGTAACATTTTCATGAAAAGATTTCTGCTTCAAAAAAGTTGAAAATTTTCATGAAGTATTTCGGCTTCAAAAAAATTGACCATTTTCATGAAAAGATTTCGGCTTCAAAAAAGTTGACCATTTTCATGAAAAGATTTCAGCTTCAAAAAAGTTGAAAATTTTCATGAAAAGATTTTGGTTTCAAAAAAGTTGAACATTTTCATGAAAAGATTTCAGCTTCAAAAAGGTTGAAAACTTTCATGAACTATTTCGACTTCAAAAAAGTCGAAGATTTTCATGAAAAGATTTCGGCTTCAAAAAGTTGAAAATTTTCATGAAAAGATTTCGGCTGCAAAAAAGTCTAAAATTTTCATGAAAAGATCTATGCTTCAAAAAAGATGAAAATTTTCATGAAAACATTTCGGCTTCAAAAAGTTGAAAATTTTCATGAAAAGATTTCGGCTTCAAAAAAGTTGAAAATTTTCATGAAGTATTTCGGCTTCAAAAAAGTCAAAAATTTTCATGAACTATTTCGGCATCAAAAAAGTTGAAAATTTTTATGAAAAGATTTAGGTTTCAAAAAAGTTGAAAATTTTCATGAAGTATTTCGGCTTCAAAAAAGTCGAAAATTTTCATGAACTATTTCGGCATCAAAAAAGTTGAAAATTTTCATGAAAAGACTTCTGCTTCAAAAAAGTTGAAAATTTTCATGAAAAGATTTCGGCTTCAAAAAAATTGACCATTTTCATGAAAAGATTTCGGCTTCAAAAAAGTTGAAAATTTTCATGAAAAGATTTCGGTTTCAAAAAGTTGAAAATTTTCATGAAAAGATTTCTGCTTCAAAAAAGTTGAAAATTTTCATGAACTATTTCGGCTTCAAAAAAGTCGAAGATTTTCATGAAAAGATTTCGGCTTCAAAAAAGTTCAAAATTTTCATGAAGTATTTCGGCTTCAAAAAAATGGAACATTTTCATGAAAAGATTTCTGCTTCAAAAAAGTTGAAAATTTTCATGAAAAGATTTCGGCATCAAAAAGTTGAAAATTTTCATGAAAAGATTTCGGTTTCAAAAAGTTGAAAATTTTCATGAAAAGATTTCGGCTTCAAAAAAGTTGAACATTTTCATGAAGTATTTCGGCTGCAAAAAAATGGAACATTTTCATGAAAAGATTTCTGCTTCAAAAAAGTTGAAAATTTTCATGAAAAGATTTCGGCATCAAAAAGTTGAAAATTTTCATGAAAAGATTTCTGCTTCAAAAAAGTTGAAAAATTTCATGACAGGATTTTGGCTTCAAAAAGGGTTGAAAACTTTCATGAACTATTTCGACTTCAAAAAAGTCGAAGATTTTTATGAAAAGATTTCGGCTCCAAAAAAGTTGAACATTTTCATGAAGTATTTCGTCTTCAAAAAAATGGAACATTTTCATGAAAAGATTTCGGCTTCAAAAAAGTTGAAAATTTTCATGAAAAGATTTCTGCTTCAAAAAAGTTGAAAATTTTCATGACAGGATTTTGGCTTCAAAAAGGGTTGAAAACTTTCATGAACTATTTCGACTTCAAAAAAGTCGAAGATTTTTATGAAAAGATTTCGGCTCCAAAAAAGTTGAACATTTTCATGAAGTATTTCGTCTTCAAAAAAATGGAACATTTTCATGAAAAGATTTCGGCTTCAAAAAAGTTGAAAATTTTCATGAAAAGATTTCTGCTTCAAAAAAGTTGAAAATTTTCATGACAGGATTTTGGCTTCAAAAAGGGTTGAAAACTTTCATGAACTATTTCGACTTCAAAAAAGTTGAAAATTTTCATGAAAAGATTTAGGCTTCAAAAAGTTGAACATTTTCATGAAAAGATTTCGGCTTCAAAAAAGTTGAAAACTTTCATGAAAAGATTTCGGCATCAAAAAGTTGAAAATTTTCATGAAAAGATCTCGGCTTCAAAAAAGTTGAAAATTTTCATGACAGGATTTTGGCTTCAAAAAGGGTTGAAAACTTTCATGAACTATTTCGACTTCAAAAAAGTCGAAGATTTTTATGAAAAGATTTCGGCTTCAAAAAAGTTGAAAATTTACATGAAAAGATTTCGACTTCAAAAAAGTCTAAGATTTTCATGAAAAGATTTCTGCTTCAAAAAAGTTGACCATTTTCATGAAAAGATTTCGGCTTCAAAAAAGTTGAAAATTTTCATGAAAAGATTTCGGCTTCAAAAAAGTTTAACATTTTCATGAAAAGATTTCTGCTTCAAAAAAGTTGAAAATTTTCATGAAAAGATTTCGGCTTCAAAAAGTTGAAAATTTTCATGAAAAGATTTATGTTTCAAAAAAGATGAAAATTTTCATGAAAAGATTTGGGCTTCAAAAAGGTGAAAATTTTCATGAAAAGATTTCGGCATCAAAAAAGTTGAAAATTTTCATGAAAAGATTTCGGCTTCAAAAAAGTTGAAAATTTTCATGAACTATTTCGGCATCAAAAAAGTTGAAAATTTTCATAAAAGATATAGGTTTCAAAAAAGTTGAAAATTTTCATAAAAGATTTAGGTTTCAAAAAAGTTGAACATTTTCATGAAGTATTTCAGCTTCAAAAAAGTCGAAAATTTTCATTAACTATTTCGGCATCAAAAAAGTTGAAAATTTTCATGAAAAGATTTCTGCTTCAAAAAAGTTGAAAATTTTCATGAAAAGATTTGGGCTTCAAAAAAGTTGACAATTTTCATGAAAAGATTTAGACTTCAAAAAAGTTGAATATTTTCATCAAGTATTTCGGCTTCAAAAAAGTCGAAGATTTTCATGAAAAGATTTCGGCTTCAAAAAAGTTGAACATTTTCATGAAAAGATTTTGGTTTCAAAAAGTTGAAAATTTTTTATGAAAAGATTTCGGCTTCAAAAAAGTTGAACATTTTCATGAAAAGATTTCGGCTTCAAAAAAGTTAAAAATTTTCATGAAAAGATTTCGACTTCAAAAAAGTTGAAAATTTTCATGAAAAGATTTCTGCTTCAAAAAAGTTGAAAATTTTCATGAAGTATTTCGGCTTCAAAAAAATGGAACATTTTCATGAAAAGACTTCGGCTTCAAAAAAGTTGAACATTTTCATGAAAAGATTTCGACTTCAAAAAAGTTGAACATTTTCATGAAAAGTGTTCGGCTTCAAAAAATTTGAAAATTTTCATGAAAAGATTTAGGTTTCAAAAAAGTTGAAAATTTTCATGAACTATTTCGACTACAAAAAAGTCTAAAATTTTCATGAAAAGATTTATGTTTCAAAAAAGATGAAAATTTTCATGAAAAGATTTGGGCTTCAAAAAGTTGAAAATTTTCATGAAAAGATTTAGGTTTCAAAAAAGTTGAAAATTTTCATGAAGAATTTCGGCTTCAAAAAAGTCGAAAATTTTCATGAACTATTTCGGCATCAAAAAAGTTGAAAATTTTCATGAAAAGATTTCGGCTTCAAAAAAGTTGAAACTTTTCATGAAAAGATTTAGACTTCAAAAAAGTTGAATATTTTCATGAAGTATTTCGGCTTCAAAAAAGTTGAAGATTTTCATGAAAAGATTTTGGCTTCAAAAAAGTTGAAAATTTTCATGAAGTATTTCGGCTGCAAAAAAGTCGAAGATTTTCATGAAAAGATTTCGGCTTCAAAAAAGTTGAACATTTTCATGAAAAGATTTCGGATTCAAAAAAGTTGAAAATTTTCATGAAAAGATTTTGTTTTCAAAAAGTTGAAAATTTTCATGAAGTATTTCGGCTTCAAAAAAATTTAACATTTACATGAAAAGATTTCGACTTCAAAAAAGTTGAAAATTTTCATGAAAAGATTTCGGGTTCAAAAAAGTTGAAAATTTTCATGAACTATTTCGGCATCAAAAAAGTTGAAAATTTTCATGAAAAGATTTAGTTTTCAAAAAAGTTGAAAATTTTCATGAAGTACTTCGGCTTCAAAAAAGTTGAAAATTTTCATGAAGTATTTCGGCTTCAAAAAACTCTAAAATTTTCATGAAAAGATTTAGACTTCAAAAAAGTCTAAGATTTTCATGAAAAGATTTCTGCTTCAAAAAAGTTGAAAATTTTCATGAAAAGATTTCTGCTTCAAAAAAGTTGAAAATTTACATAAAAGTTTTCGACTTCAAAAAAGTCTAAGATTTTCATGAAAAGATATCTGCTTCAAAAAAGTTGAAAATTTTCATGAAAAGATTTCGGCTTCAAAAAGTTGAACATTTTCATGAAAAGATTTCGGCTTCAAAAAGGTTGAAAACTTTCATGAACTATTTCGACTTCAAAAAAGTCGAAGATTTTCATGAAAAGATTTCTGCTTCAAAAAAGTCGAAAATTTTCATGAAGTATTTCGGCTGCAAAAAAATGGAACATTTTCATGAAAAGATTTCTGCTTCAAAAAAGTTGAAAATTTTCATGAAAAGATTTCGGCATCAAAAAATTGAAAATTTTCATGAAAAGATTTCGGTTTCAAAAAGTTGAAAATTTTCATGAAAAGATCTCGGCTTCAAAAAAGTTGAACATTTTCATGAAGTATTTCGTCTTCAAAAAAATGGAACATTTTCATGAAAACATTTCGGCTTCAAAAAAGTTGAAAATTTTCATGACAGGATTTTGGCCTCAAAAAGGGTTGAAAACTTTCATGAACTATTTCGACTTCAAAAAAGTAGAAGATTTTCATGAAAAGATTTCGGCTTCAAAAAAGTTGAAAATTTACATGAAAAGATTTCGACTTCAAAAAAGTCTAAGATTTTCATGAAAAGATTTCTGCTTCAAAAAAGTTGAACATTTTCATGAAAAGATTTCTGCTTCAAAAAAGTTGAAAATTTACATGAAAAGATTTCGACTTCAAAAAAGTCTAAGATTTTCATGAAAAGATTTCTGCTTCAAAAAAGTTGAAAATTTTCATGAAAAGATTTCGGCATCAAAAAGTTGAAAATTTTCTTGAAAAGATTAAGGTTTCAAAAAGTTGAAAATTTTCATGAAAAGATCTCGGCTTCAAAAAAGTTGAACATTTTCATGAAGTATTTCGTCTTCAAAAAAATGGAACATTTTCATGAAAAGATTTCGGCTTCAAAAAAGTTGAAAATTTTCATGACAGGATTTTGGCCTCAAAAAGGGTTGAAAACTTTCATGAACTATTTCGACTTCAAAAAAGTCGAAGATTTTCATGAAAAGATTTCGGCTTCAAAAAAGTTGAAAATTTACATGAAAAGATTTCGACTTCAAAAAAGTCTAAGATTTTCATGAAAAGATTTCTGCTTCAAAAAAGTTGAACATTTTCATGAAAAGATTTCTGCTTCAAAAAAGTTGAAAATTTACATGAAAAGATTTCGACTTCAAAAAAGTCTAAGATTTTCATGAAAAGATTTCGGCTTCAAAAAAGTTGAAAATTTTCATGAAAAGATTTCGGCTTCAAAAAAGTTGAAAATTTTCATGAAAAGATTTAGACTTCAAAAAAGTTGAATATTTTCATCAAGTATTTCGGCTTCAAAAAAGTCAAAGATTTTCATGAAAAGATTTCTGCTTCAAAAAAGTTGAAAATTTACATGAAAAGATTTAGACTTCAAAAAAGTCTAAGATTTTCATGAAAAGATTTCTGCTTTAAAAAAGTTGAAAATTTTCATGAAAAGATTTAGGTTTCAAAAAAGTTGAAAATTTTCATGAAGTACTTCGGCTTCAAAAAAGTTGAAAATTTTCATGAAGTATTTCGGCTGCAAAAAAATGGAACATTTTCATGAAAAGATTTCTGCTTCAAAAAAGTTGAAAATTTACATGAAAAGATTTCGACTTCAAAAAAGTCTAAGATTTTCATGAAAAGATTTCTGCTTCAAAAAAGTTGAAAATTTTCATGAAAAGATTTCGGCTTTAAAAAGTTGAACATTTTCATGAAAAGATTTCGGTTTCAAAAAGTTGAAAATTTTCATGAAAAGATTTCGACTTCAAAAAAGTCTAAGATTTTCATGAATAGATATCTGCTTCAAAAAAGTTGAAAATTTTCATGAAAAGAATTCGGCTTCAAAAAAGTTGAAAATTTTCATGAAGTATTTCGGCTGCAAAAAAGTCTAAAATTTTCATGAAAAGATTTATGCTTCAAAAAAGTTGAAAATTTTCATGAAAAGATTTCGGCTTCAAAAAAGTTGACCATTTTCATGAAAAGATTTCTGCTTCAAAAAAGTTGAAAATTTTCATGACAGGATTTTGGCTTCAAAAAGGTTGAAAACTTTCATGAACTATTTCGACTTCAAAAAAGTCGAAGATTTTCATGAAAAGATTTCGGCATCAAAAAAGTTGAAAATTTTCATGAAGTATTTCGGCTGCAAAAAAATGGAACATTTTCATGAAAAGATTTCTGCTTCAAAAAAGTTGAAAATTTACATGAAAAGATTTCGACTTCAAAAAAGTCTAAGATTTTCATGAAAAGATTTCTGCTTCAAAAAAGTTGAAAATTTTCATGAAAAGATTTCGGCTTCAAAAAGTTGAAAATTTTCATGAAAAGATTTCGGCTTCAAAAAGTTGAAAATTTTCATGAAAAGATTTCGGCTTCAAAAAGGTTGAAAACTTTTATGAACTATTTCGACTTCAAAAAAGTCGAAGATTTTCATGAAAAGATTTCGGCTTCAAAAAAGTTGAAAATTTTCATGAAGTATTTCGGCTGCAAAAAAATGGAACATTTTCATGAAAAGATTTCTGCTTCAAAAAAGTTGAAAATTTACATGAAAAGATTTCGACTTCAAAAAAGTCTAAGATTTTCATGAAAAGATTTCTGCTTCAAAAAAGTTGAAAATTTTCATGAAAAGATTTCGGCTTCAAAAAGTTGAACATTTTCATGAAAAGATTTCGGTTTCAAAAAGTTGAAAATTTTCATGAAAAGATCTCGGCTTCAAAAAAGTTTAACATTTTCATGAAGTATTTCGTCTTCAAAAAAGTTGAATATCTTCATGAAAAGATTTCTGCTTCAAAAAAGTTGAAAATTTACATGAAAAGATTTCGACTTCAAAAAAGTCTAAGATTTTCATGAATAGATATCTGCTTCAAAAAAGTTGAAAATTTTCATGAAAAGATTTCGGTTTCAAAAAAGTTGAAAATTTTCATGAAGTATTTCGGCTGCAAAAAAGTCTAAAATTTTCATGAAAAGATTTATGCTTCAAAAAAGATGAAAATTTTCATGAAAAGATTTCGGCTTCAAAAAAGTTGAAAATTTTCATGAAAAGATTTCGGCTTCAAAAAAGTTGACCATTTTCATGAAAAGATTTCGGCTTCAAAAAAGTTGAAAATTTTCATGAAAAGATTTCTGCTTCAAAAAAGTTGAAAATTTTCATGACAGGATTTTGGCTTCAAAAAGGTTGAAAACTTTCATGAACTATTTCGACTTCAAAAAAGTCGAAGATTTTCATGTAAAGATTTCGGCATCAAAAAAATGGAACATTTTCATGAAAAGATTTCTGCTTCAAAAAAGTTGAAAATTTACATGAAAAGATTTCGACTTCAAAAAAGTCTAAGATTTTCATGAAAAGATTTCTGCTTCAAAAAAGTTGAAAATTTTCATGAAAAGATTTCGGCTTCAAAAAAGTTGAAAATTTTCATGAAAAGATTTAGACTTCAAAAAAGTTGAATATTTTCATCAAGTATTTCGGCTTCAAAAAAGTCAAAGATTTTCATGAAAAGATTTCTGCTTCAAAAAAGTTGAAAATTTACATGAAAAGATTTAGACTTCAAAAAAGTCTAAGATTTTCATGAAAAGATTTCTGCTTTAAAAAAGTTGAAAATTTTCATGAAAAGATTTAGGTTTCAAAAAAGTTGAAAATTTTCATGAAGTACTTCGGCTTCAAAAAAGTTGAAAATTTTCATGAAGTATTTCGGCTGCAAAAAAATGGAACATTTTCATGAAAAGATTTCTGCTTCAAAAAAGTTGAAAATTTACATGAAAAGATTTCGACTTCAAAAAAGTCTAAGATTTTCATGAAAAGATTTCTGCTTCAAAAAAGTTGAAAATTTTCATGAAAAGATTTCGGCTTTAAAAAGTTGAACATTTTCATGAAAAGATTTCGGTTTCAAAAAGTTGAAAATTTTCATGAAAAGATTTCGACTTCAAAAAAGTCTAAGATTTTCATGAATAGATATCTGCTTCAAAAAAGTTGAAAATTTTCATGAAAAGAATTCGGCTTCAAAAAAGTTGAAAATTTTCATGAAGTATTTCGGCTGCAAAAAAGTCTAAAATTTTCATGAAAAGATTTATGCTTCAAAAAAGTTGAAAATTTTCATGAAAAGATTTCGGCTTCAAAAAGTTGAAAATTTTCATGAAAAGATTTCGGCTTCAAAAAGTTGAAAATTTTCATGAAAAGATTTCGGCTTCAAAAAGGTTGAAAACTTTTATGAACTATTTCGACTTCAAAAAAGTCGAAGATTTTCATGAAAAGATTTCGGCTTCAAAAAAGTTGAAAATTTTCATGAAGTATTTCGGCTGCAAAAAAATGGAACATTTTCATGAAAAGATTTCTGCTTCAAAAAAGTTGAAAATTTACATGAAAAGATTTCGACTTCAAAAAAGTCTAAGATTTTCATGAAAAGATTTCTGCTTCAAAAAAGTTGAAAATTTTCATGAAAAGATTTCGGCTTCAAAAAGTTGAACATTTTCATGAAAAGATTTCGGTTTCAAAAAGTTGAAAATTTTCATGAAAAGATCTCGGCTTCAAAAAAGTTTAACATTTTCATGAAGTATTTCGTCTTCAAAAAAGTTGAATATCTTCATGAAAAGATTTCTGCTTCAAAAAAGTTGAAAATTTACATGAAAAGATTTCGACTTCAAAAAAGTCTAAGATTTTCATGAATAGATATCTGCTTCAAAAAAGTTGAAAATTTTCATGAAAAGATTTCGGTTTCAAAAAAGTTGAAAATTTTCATGAAGTATTTCGGCTGCAAAAAAGTCTAAAATTTTCATGAAAAGATTTATGCTTCAAAAAAGATGAAAATTTTCATGAAAAGATTTCGGCTTCAAAAAAGTTGAAAATTTTCATGAAAAGATTTCGGCTTCAAAAAAGTTGACCATTTTCATGAAAAGATTTCGGCTTCAAAAAAGTTGAAAATTTTCATGAAAAGATTTCTGCTTCAAAAAAGTTGAAAATTTTCATGACAGGATTTTGGCTTCAAAAAGGTTGAAAACTTTCATGAACTATTTCGACTTCAAAAAAGTCGAAGATTTTCATGTAAAGATTTCGGCATCAAAAAAATGGAACATTTTCATGAAAAGATTTCTGCTTCAAAAAAGTTGAAAATTTACATGAAAAGATTTCGACTTCAAAAAAGTCTAAGATTTTCATGAAAAGATTTCTGCTTCAAAAAAGTTGAAAATTTTCATGAAAAGATTTCGGCTTCAAAAAGTTGAAAATTTTCATGAAAAGATTTCGGCTTCAAAAAGTTGAAAATTTTCATGAAAAGATTTCGGTTTCAAAAAGTTGAAAATTTACATGAAAAGATCTCGGCTTCAAAAAAGTTGAAAATTTACATGAAAAGATTTCGAATTCAAAAAAGTCTAAGATTTTCATGAATAGAGATCTGCTTCAAAAAAGGTGAAAATTTTCATGAAAAGATTTCGGCTTCAAAAATGTTGAAAATTTTCATGAAGTATTTCGGCTTCAAAAAAGTTGACCATTTTCATGAAAAGATTTCAGCTTCAAAAAAGTTGAAAATTTTCATGAAAAGATTTCGGTTTCAAAAAGTTGAAAATTTTCATGAAAAGATTTCGGCTTCAAAAAAGTTGAAAATTTTCATGAAAAGATTTTGTTTTCAAAAAGTTGAAAATTTTCATGAAAAGATTTCAGCTTCAAAAAGGTTGAAAACTTTCATGAACTATTTCGACTTCAAAAAAGTCGAAGATTTTCATGAAAAGATTTCGGCTTCAAAAAAGTTGAAAATTTTCAAGAAAAGATTTCGGCTTCAAAAAGTTGAAAATTTTCATGAAAAGATTTCGGCTTCAAAAAGTTGACCATTTTCATAAAAAGATTTCGGCTTCAAAAAAGTTGAAAATTTTCATGAAAAGATTTCGGTTTCAAAAAGTTGAAAATTTTCATGAAAAGATTTCGGCTTCAAAAAAGTTGAACATTTTCATGAAAAGATTTTGGTTTCAAAAAAGTTGAACATTTTCATGAAAAGATTTCTGCTTCAAAAAAGTTGAACATTTTCATGAAAAGATTTCTGCTTCAACAAGTTGAAAATTTTCATGAAAAGATTTCTGCTTCAACAAGTTGAAAATTTTCATGAAAAGATTTCGGTTTCAAAAAAGTTGAAAATTTACATGAAAAGATTTCGACTTCAAAAAAGTCTAAGATTTTCATGAATAGATATCTGCTTCAAAAAAGTTGAAAATTTTCATGAAAAGATTTCGGCTTCAAAAAAGTTGAAAATTTTCATGAAGTATTTCGGCTGCAAAAAAGTCTAAAATTTTCATGAAAAGATTTATGCTTCAAAAAGTTGAAAATTTTCATGAAAAGATTTCTGCTTCAAAAAAGTTGAAAATTTACATGAAAAGATTTCGACTTCAAAAAATGTTAAGATTTTCATGAAAAGATTTCTGCTTCAAAAAAGTTGAACATTTTCATGAAAAGATATCTGCTTCAAAAAAGTTGAAAATTTTCATGAAAAGATTTCGGCTTCAAATAAGTTGAAAATTTTCATGAAAAGATTTCGGTTTCAAAAAGTTGAAAATTTTCATGAAAAGATCTCGGCTTCAAAAAAGTTGAACATTTTCATGAAGTATTTCGGCTTCAAAAAGTTGAACATTTTCATGAAAAGATTTCGGCTTCAAAAAAGTTGACCATTTTCATGAAAAGATTTCGGTTTCAAAAAGTTGAACATTTTCATGAAAAGATTTCGGCTTCAAAAAAGTTGAACATTTTCATGAAAAGATTTCGGCTTCAAAAAAGTTGAAAATTTTCATGAAAAGATTTCGGTTTCAAAAAGTTGAAAATTTTCATGAAAAGATCTCGGCTTCAAAAAACTTGAACATTTTCATGAAAAGATTTCGGGTTCAAAAAAGTTGACCATTTTCATGAAGTATTTCGGCTGCAAAAAAGTCTAAAATTTTCATGAAAAGATTTATGCTTCAAAAAGTTGAAAATTTTCATGAAAAGATTTCTGCTTCAAAAAAGTTGAAAATTTACATGAAAAGATTTCGACTTCAAAAAATGTTAAGATTTTCATGAAAAGATTTCTGCTTCAAAAAAGTTGAACATTTTCATGAAAAGATATCTGCTTCAAAAAAGTTGAAAATTTTCATGAAAAGATTTCGGCTTCAAATAAGTTGAAAATTTTCATGAAAAGATTTCGGTTTCAAAAAGTTGAAAATTTTCATGAAAAGATCTCGGCTTCAAAAAAGTTGAACATTTTCATGAAGTATTTCGGCTTCAAAAAGTTGAACATTTTCATGAAAAGATTTCGGCTTCAAAAAAGTTGACCATTTTCATGAAAAGATTTCGGTTTCAAAAAGTTGAACATTTTCATGAAAAGATTTCGGCTTCAAAAAAGTTGAACATTTTCATGAAAAGATTTCGGCTTCAAAAAAGTTGAAAATTTTCATGAAAAGATTTCGGCTTCAAAAAGTTGAAAATTTTCATGAAAAGATTTCGGCTTCAAAAAAGTTGACCATTTTCATGAAAAGATTTCGGCTTCAAAAAAGTTGAAAATTTTCATGAAAAGATTTCGGTTTCAAAAAGTTGAAAATTTTCATGAAAAGATTTCGGCTTCAAAAAAGTTGATCATTTTCATGAAAAGATTTCGGCTTCAAAAAAGTTGAAAATTTTCATGAAAAGATTTCGGTTTCAAAAAGTTGAAAATTTTCATGAAGTATTTTGGCTTCAAAAAAATGGAACATTTTCATGAAAAGATTTCGGCTTCAAAAATTTCAAAATTTTCATGAAAAGATTTCGGCTTCAAAAAGTTGAAAATTTTCATGAAAAGATTTCGGCTTCAAAAAAGTTGACCATTTTCATGAAAAGATTTCGGCTTCAAAAAAGTTGAAAATTTTCATGAAAAGATTTCGGTTTCAAAAAGTTGAAAATTTTCATGAAAAGATTTCTGCTTCAAAAAAGTTGAACATTTTCATGACAGGATTTTGGCTTCAAAAATAGTTGAAAACTTTCATGAACTATTTCGACTTCAAAAAAGTCGAAGATTTTCATGAAAAGATTTCGGCTTCAAAAAAGTTGACCATTTTCATGAAAAGATTTCGGCTTCAAAAAAGTTGAAAATTTTCATGAAAAGATTTCGGTTTCAAAAAGTTGAATATTTTCATGAAAAGATTTTGGCTTCAAAAAAGTTGACCATTTTCATGAAAAGATTTCGGCTTCAAAAAAGTTGAAAATTTTCATGAAAAGATTTCGGTTTCAAAAAGTTGAAAATTTTCATGAAAAGATCTCGGCTTCAAAAAAGTTGAAAATTTTCATAAAGTATTTTGGCTTCAAAAAAATGGAACATTTTCATGAAAAGATTTCGGTTTCAAAAAGTTGAAAATTTTCATGAAAAGATTTCGGCTTCAAAAAAGTTGACCATTTTCATGAAAAGATTTCGGCTTCAAAAAAGTTGAAAATTTTCATGAAAAGATTTCGGTTTCAAAAAGTTGAAAATTTTCATGAATAGATTTCTGCTTCAAAAAAGTTGAACATTTTCATGAAAAGATTTCGGCTTCAAAAAGTTGAAAATTTTCATGAAAAGATTTCGGCTTCAAAAAGTTGAAAATTTTCATGAAAAGATTTCGGCTTCAAAAAGTTGAAAATTTTCATGAAAAGATTTCGACTTCAAAAAGTTGAAAATTTTCATGAAAAGATCTCGTTTTCAAAAAAGTTGAACATTTTCATGAAAAGATTTCGGCTTCAAAAAAGTTGAAAATTTTCATGAAAAGATTTTTGTTTCAAAAAAGTTGAACATTTTCATGAAAAGATTTCTGCTTCAAAAAAGTTGAAAATTTTCATGAAGTATTTCGGCTTCAAAAAAATGGAACATTTTCATAAAAAGATTTCGACTTCAAAAAAGTCTAAGATTTTCATGAAGTATTTCGGCTTCAAAAAAATGGAACATTTTCATGAAAAGATTTCGGCTTCAAAAAAGTTGAACATTTTCATGAAAAGATTTTGGTTTCAAAAAGTTGAAAATTTTCATGAAAAGATTTCGGCTTCAAAAAAATGGAACATTTTCATGAAAAGATTTCGGCTTCAAAAAAGTTGAACATTTTCATGAAAAGATTTTGGTTTCAAAAAAGTTGAACATTTTCATGAAAAGATTTCTGCTTCAAAAAGTTCAAAATTTTCATGAAAAGATTTCGGTTTCAAAAAGTTGAAAATTTTCATGAAAAGATCTCGTTTTCAAAAAAGTTGAACATTTTCATGAAAAGATTTCGGCTTCAAAAAAGTTGAAAATTTTCATGAAAAGATTTTTGTTTCAAAAAAATGGAACATTTTCATGAGAAGATTTCGACTTCAAAAAAGTCTAAGATTTTCATGAAGTATTTCGGCTTCAAAAAAATGGAACATTTTCATGAAAAGATTTCGGCTTCAAAAAAGTTGAACATTTTCATGAAAAGATTTTGGTTTCAAAAAAGTTGAACATTTTCATGAAAAGATTTCTGCTTCAAAAAGTTGAAAATTTTCATGAAAAGATTTCGGTTTCAAAAAGTTGAATATTTTCATGAAAAGATCTCGTTTTCAAAAATTTGAACATTTTCATGAAAAGATTTCTGCTTCAAAAAAGTTGAACATTTTCATGAAGTATTTCGGCTTCAAAAAAATGGAACATTTTCATGAAAAGATTTCGGCATCAAAAAACTTGAACATTTTCATGAAAATATTTCTGCTTCAAAAAAGTTGAAAATTTTCATGACAGGATTTTGGCTTCAAAAATGGTTGAAAACTTTCATGAACTATTTCGACTTTAAAAAAGTCGAAGATTTTCATGAGAAGATTTCGGCTTCAAAAAAGTTGAAAATTTTCATGAAGTATTTCGGCTTCAAAAAAGTTGACCATTTTCATGAAAAGATTTCGGTTTCAAAAAGTTGAAAATTTTTATGAAAAGATTTCGGCTTCAAAAAAGTTGAAAATTTTCATGAAAAGATTTCGGCTTCAAAAAGTTGACCATTTTAATGAAAAGATTTCGGCTTCAAAAAAGTTGACCATTTTCATGAAAAGATTTCGGTTTCAAAAAGTTGAAAATTTTCATGAAAAGATTTCGGCTTCAAAAAAGTTGAAAATTTTCATGAAGTATTTCGGCTTCAAAAAAATGGAACATTTTCATGAAAAGATTTCGGCTTCAAAAAAGTTGAAAATTTTCATGAAAAGATTTTGGTTTCAAAAAAGTTGAACATTTTCATGAAAAGATTTCTGCTTCAAAAAGTTGAAAATTTTCATGAAAAGATTTCTGCTTCAAAAAAGTTGAAAATTTTCATGAAGTATTTCGGCTTCAAAAAAATGGAACATTTTCATGAAAAGATTTCGGCTTCAAAAAAGTTGAACATTTTCATGAAAAGATTTTGGTTTCAAAAAAGTTGAACATTTTCATGAAAAGATTTCTGCTTCAAAAAACTTGAACATTTCATGAAAAGATTTCTGCTTCAAAAAAGTTGAAAATTTTCATGACAGGATTTTGGCTTCAAAAAAGTTGAAAATTTTCATGAAGTATTTCGGCTTCAAAAAAATGGAACATTTTCATGAAAAGATTTCGGTTTCAAAAAGTTGAAAATTTTCATGAAAAGATTTCGGCTTCAAAAAAGTTGAAAATTTTCATGAAGTATTTCGGCTTCAAAAAAATGGAACATTTTCATGAAAAGATTTCGGCTTCAAAAAAGTTGAACATTTTCATGAAAAGATTTTGGTTTCAAAAAAGTTGAACATTTTCATGAAAAGATTTCGGCTTCAAAAATTTCAAAATTTTCATGAAAAGATTTCGGCTTCAAAAAGGTTGAAAACTTTCATGAACTATTTTGACTTCAAAAAAGTCGAAGATTTTCATGAAAAGATTTCTGCTTTAAAAAAGTTGAAAATTTTCATGAAGTATTTCGACTACAAAAAAGTCTAAAATTTTCATGAAAAGATTTATGTTTCAAAAAAGATGAAAATTTTCATGAAAAGATTTGGGCTTCAAAAAGTTGAAAATTTTCATGAAAAGATTTCTGCATCAAAAAAGTTGAACATTTTCATGAAAAGATTTCGGCTTCAAAAAAGTTGAAAATTTTCATGAAAAGATTTCGGTTTCAAAAAGTTGAAAATTTTTATGAAAAGATTTCGGCTTCAAAAAAGTTGAAAATTTTCATGAAAAGATTTCGGCTTCAAAAAGTTGACCATTTTCATGAAAAGATTTCGGCTTCAAAAAAGTTGACCATTTTCATGAAAAGATTTCGGTTTCAAAAAGTTGAAAATTTTCATGAAAAGATTTCGGCTTCAAAAAAGTTGAAAATTTTCATGAAGTATTTCGGCTTCAAAAAAATGGAACATTTTCATGAAAAGATTTCGGCTTCAAAAAAGTTGAAAATTTTCATGAAAAGATTTTGGTTTCAAAAAAGTTGAACATTTTCATGAAAAGATTTCTGCTTCAAAAAAGTTGAAAATTTTCATGAAGTATTTCGGCTTCAAAAAAATGGAACATTTTCATGAAAAGATTTCGGCTTCAAAAAAGTTGAACATTTTCATGAAAAGATTTTGGTTTCAAAAAAGTTGAACATTTTCATGAAAAGATTTCTGCTTCAAAAAACTTGAACATTTCATGAAAAGATTTCTGCTTCAAAAAAGTTGAAAATTTTCATGACAGGATTTTGGCTTCAAAAAAGTTGAAAATTTTCATGAAGTATTTCGGCTTCAAAAAAATGGAACATTTTCATGAAAAGATTTCGGTTTCAAAAAGTTGAAAATTTTCATGAAAAGATTTCGGCTTCAAAAAAGTTGAAAATTTTCATGAAGTATTTCGGCTTCAAAAAAATGGAACATTTTCATGAAAAGATTTCGGCTTCAAAAAAGTTCAAAATTTTCATGAAAAGATTTCGGTTTCAAAAAGTTGAAAATTTTCATGAAAAGATCTCGTTTTCAAAAAAGTTGAACATTTTCATGAAAAGATTTCGGCTTCAAAAAAGTTGAAAATTTTCATGAAAAGATTTTTGTTTCAAAAAAGTTGAAAATTTTCATGAAAAGATTTCTGCTTCAAAAAAGTTGAAAATTTTCATGAAGTATTTCGGCTTCAAAAAAATGGAACATTTTCATGAAAAGATTTCGGCTTCAAAAAAGTTGAACATTTTCATGAAAAGATTTTGGTTTCAAAAAAGTTGAACATTTTCATGAAAAGATTTCTGCTTCAAAAAACTTGAACATTTCATGAAAAGATTTCTGCTTCAAAAAAGTTGAAAATTTTCATGACAGGATTTTGGCTTCAAAAAAGTTGAAAATTTTCATGAAGTATTTCGGCTTCAAAAAAATGGAACATTTTCATGAAAAGATTTCGGTTTCAAAAAGTTGAAAATTTTCATGAAAAGATTTCGGCTTCAAAAAAGTTGAAAATTTTCATGAAGTATTTCGGCTTCAAAAAAATGGAACATTTTCATGAAAAGATTTCGGCTTCAAAAAAGTTGAACATTTTCATGAAAAGATTTTGGTTTCAAAAAAGTTGAACATTTTCATGAAAAGATTTCGGCTTCAAAAATTTCAAAATTTTCATGAAAAGATTTCGGCTTCAAAAAAGTTGACCATTTTCATGAAAAGATTTCAGCTTCAAAAAGGTTGAAAACTTTCATGAACTATTTTGACTTCAAAAAAGTCGAAGATTTTCATGAAAAGATTTCTGCTTTAAAAAAGTTGAAAATTTTCATGAAGTATTTCGACTACAAAAAAGTCTAAAATTTTCATGAAAAGATTTATGTTTCAAAAAAGATGAAAATTTTCATGAAAAGATTTGGGCTTCAAAAAGTTGAAAATTTTCATGAAAAGATTTCTGCATCAAAAAAGTTGAACATTTTCATGAAAAGATTTCGGCTTCAAAAAAGTTGAAAATTTTCATGAACTATTTCGGCTTCAAAAAAGTTGAAAATTTTCATGAAAAGATTTAGACTTCAAAAAAGTTGAAAATTTTCATGAAAAGATTTCGGTTTCAAAAAGTTGAAAATTTTCATGAAAAGATTTCGGTTTCAAAAAGTTGAAAATTTTCATGAAAAGATTTCGGCTTCAAAAGAGTTGACCATTTTCATGAAAAGATTTCGGTTTCAAAAAGTTGAAAATTTTTATGAAAAGATTTCTGCATTAAAAAAGTTGAAAATTTTCATGAAGTATTTCGACTACAAAAAAGGCTAAAATTTTCATGAAAAGATTTATGTTTCAAAAAAGATGAAAATTTTCATGAAAAGATTTGGGCTTCAAAAAGTTGAAAATTTTCATGAAAAGATTTCTGCATCAAAAAAGTTGAACATTTTCATGAAAAGATTTCGGCTTCAAAAAAGTTGAAAATTTTCATGAACTATTTCGGCATCAAAAAAGTTGAAAATTTTCATGAAAAGATTTAGACTTCAAAAAAGTTGAATATTTTCATGAAAAGATTTCGGCTTCAAAAAGTTGAAAATTTTCATGAAAAGATTTCGGCTTCAAAAGAGTTGACCATTTTCATGAAAAGATTTCGGTTTCAAAAAGTTGAAAATTTTTATGAAAAGATTTCGGCTTCAAAAAAGTTGAAAATTTTCATGAATTATTTCGGCTTCAAAAAACTCGAAGATTTTCATGAAAAGATTTCGGCTTCAAAAAAGTTGAAAATTTTCATGAAAAGATTTCGGTTTCAAAAAGTTGAAAATTTTCATGAAAAGATTTCGGCTTCAAAAGAGTTGACCATTTTCATGCAAAGATTTTGGTTTCAAAAAGTTGAACATTTTCATGAAAAGATTTTGGTTTCAAAAAAAGTTGAACATTTTCATGAAAAGATTTCTGCTTCAAAAAGTTGAAAATTTTCATGAAAAGATTTCGGTTTCAAAAAGTTGAAAATTTTCATGAAAAGATCTCGTGTTCAAAAAAGTTGAACATTTTCATGAAAAGATTTCGGCTTCAAAAAAAGGGAACATTTTCATGGAAAGATTTCGGCTTCAAAAAAGTTGAACATTTTCATGAAAAGATTTTGGTTTCAAAAAAGTTGAACATTTTCATGAAAAGATTTCTGCTTCAAAAAGTTGAAAATTTTCATGAAAAGATTTCGGTTTCAAAAAGTTGAATATTTTCATGAAAAGATCTCGTTTTCAAAAAAGTTGAACATTTTCATGAAAAGATTTCTGCTTCAAAAAAGTTGAAAATTTTCATGAAAAGATATCTGCTTCAAAAAAATGGAACATTTTCATGAAAAGATTTCGGCATCAAAAAACTTGAACATTTTCATGAAAAGATTTCTGCTTCAAAAAAGTTTAAGATTTTCATGAAAAGATTTCTGCTTCAAAAAATTTGAACATTTTCATGAAAAGATTTCGGCTTCAAAAAAGTTGAAAATTTTCATGAAAAGATTTCGGTTTCAAAAAGTTGAAAATTTTCATGAAAAGATTTCGGCTTCAAAAAAGTTGACCATTTTCATGAAAAGATTTCGGCTTCAAAAAAGGTGAAAATTTTCATGAAAAGATTTGGGCTTCAAAAAGTTGAAAATTTTCATGAAAAGATTTCTGCATCAAAAAAGTTGAACATTTTCATGAAAAGATTTCGGCTTCAAAAAAGTTTAAGATTTTCATGAAAAGATTTCTGCTTCAAAAAATTTGAACATTTTCATGAAAAGATTTCGGCTTCAAAAAAGTTGAAAATTTTCATGAAAAGATTTCGGCTTCAAATAAGTTGAAAATTTTCATGAAAAGATTTCGGTTTCAAAAAAGTTGGACATTTTCATGAAGTATTTCGGCTTCAAAAAGTTGAAAATTTTCATGAAAAGATTTCGGCTTCAAAAAAGTTGACCATTTTCATGAAAAGATTTCGGCTTCAAAAAAGTTGAAAATTTTCATGAAAAGATTTGGGTTCAAAAATGGTTGAAAACTTTCATGAACTATTTCGACTTCAAAAAAGTCGAAGATTTTCATGAAAAGATTTCGGCTTCAAAAAAGTTGAAAATTTTCATGAAGTATTTCGGCTGCAAAAAAATGGAACATTTTCATGAAAAGATTTCGGTTTCAAAAAAGTTGAAAATTTTCATGAAAAGATTTCGGCTTCAAAAAAGTTGAAAATTTTCATGAAGTATTTTGGCTTCAAAAAAATGGAACATTTTCATGAAAAGATTTCGGCTTCAAAAAAGTTGAACATTTTCATGAAAAGATTTTGGTTTCAAAAAAGTTGAACATTTTCATGAAAAGATTTCGGCTTCAAAAATTTCAAAATTTTCATGAAAAGATTTCGGCTTCAAAAAGTTGAAAATTTTCATGAAAAGATTTCGGCTTCAAAAAAGTTGACCATTTTCATGAAAAGATTTCGGCTTCAAAAAAGTTGAAAATTTTCATGAAAAGATTTCGGTTTCAAAAAGTTGAAAATTTTCATGAAAAGATTTCGGCTTCAAAAAAGTTGACCATTTTCATGAAAAGATTTCGGCTTCAAAAAAGGTGAAAATTTTCATGAAAAGATTTGGGCTTCAAAAAGTTGAAAATTTTCATGAAAAGATTTCTGCATCAAAAAAGTTGAACATTTTCATGAAAAGATTTCGGCTTCAAAAAATTTGAAAATTTTAATGAACTATTTCGGCATCAAAAAAGTTGAACATTTTCATAAAAAGATTTCGGCTTCAAAAAATTTGAAAATTTTAATGAACTATTTCGGCATCAAAAAAGTTGAAAATTTTCATGAAAAGATTTAGGTTTCAAAAAAGTTGAAAATTTTCATGAAGTATTTCGGCTTCAAAAAAGTCGAAAATTTTCATGAACTATTTCGGCATCAAAAAAGTTGAAAATTTTCATGAAAAGATTTAGACTTCAAAAAAGTTGAATATTTTCATCAAGTATTTCGGCTTCAAAAAAGTCGAAGATTTTCATGAAAAGATTTCGGCTTCAAAAAAGTTGAACATTTTCATGAAAAGATTTCTTCTTCAAAAAAGTTTAAAATTTACATGAAAAGATTTCGACTTCAAAAAAGTCTAAGATTTTCATGAAAAGATTTCGGCTTCAAAAAAGTTGAACATTTTCATGAAAAGATTTCGGCTTCAAAAAAGTTGAAAATTTTCATGAATTATTTCGGCTTTAAAAAAATGGAACATTTTCATGAAAAGATTTCGGCTTCAAAAAAGTTGAACATTTTCATGAAAAGATTTTGGTTTCAAAAGGTTGAAAATTTTCATGAAAAGATTTCGGCTTCAAAAAAGTTGAACATTTTCATGAAAAGATTTCGGCTTCAAAAAAGGTGTACATTTTCATGAAAAGATTTCGGCTTCAAAAAAGTTGAAAATTTTCATGAAAAGATTTCGGTTTAAAAAATTGGAAATTTTCATGAAAAGATCTCGGCTTCAAAAAAGTTGAACATTTTCATGAAGTATTTCGTCTTCAAAAAAGTTTAAAATTTACATGAAAAGATTTCGACTTCAAAAAAGTCTAAGATTTTCATGAAAAGATTTCTGCTTCAAAAAAGTTGAAAATTTTCATGAAAAGATTTTGGTTTCAAAAAGTTGAAAATTTTCATGAAAAGATTTCGGCTTCAAAAAAGTTGAAAATTTTCATGAAAAGATATCTGCTTCAAAAAAGTTGAAAATTTTCATGAAAAGATTTCGGCTTCAAATAAGTTGAAAATTTTCATGAAAAGATTTCGGTTTCAAAAAGTTGAAAATTTTCATGAAAAGATCTCGGCTTCAAAAAAGTTGAACATTTTCATGAAGTATTTCGGCTTCAAAAAGTTCAAAATTTTCATGAAAAGATTTCGGCTTCAAAAAAGTTGACCATTTTCATGAAAAGATTTCGGCTTCAAAAAAGTTGAAAATTTTCATGAAAAGATTTGGGTTCAAAAATGGTTGAAAACTTTCATGAACTATTTCGACTTCAAAAAAGTCGAAGATTTTCATGAAAAGATTTCGGCTTCAAAAAAGTTGAAAATTTTCATGAAGTATTTCGGCTGCAAAAAATTGGAACATTTTCATGAAAAGATTTCGGTTTCAAAAAAGTTGAAAATTTTCATGAAAAGATTTCGGCTTCAAAAAAGTTGAAAATTTTCATGAAGTATTTTGGCTTCAAAAAAATGGAACATTTTCATGAAAAGATTTCGGCTTCAAAAAAGTTGAACATTTTCATGAAAAGATTTTGGTTTCAAAAAAGTTGAACATTTTCATGAAAAGATTTCGGCTTCAAAAATTTCAAAATTTTCATGAAAAGATTTCGGCTTCAAAAAGTTGAAAATTTTCATGAAAAGATTTCGGCTTCAAAAAAGTTGACCATATTCATGAAAAGATTTCGGCTTCAAAAAAGTTGAAAATTTACATGAAAAGATTTCGACTTCAAAAAAGTCTAAGATTTTCATGAATAGATATCGGCTTCAAAAAAGTTGAAAATTTTCATGAAAAGATTTCGGCTTCAAAAAAGTTGAAAATTTTCATGAAGTTTTTCGGCTGCAAAAAAGTCTAAAATTTTCATGAAAAGATTTATGCTTCAAAAAAGATGAAAATTTTCATGAAAAGATTTCGGCTTCAAAAAGTTGAAAATTTTCATGAAGTATTTCGGCTGCAAAAAAATGGAACATTTTCATGGACTATTTCGGCTTCAAAAAAGTTGAAAATTTTCATGAAAAGATTTCTGCTTCAAAAAAGTCTAAGATTTTCATGAAAATATTTCGGCTTCAAAAAAGTTGAACATTTTCATGAAAAGATTTCGGCTTCAAAAAAGTTAAAAATTTTCATGAAAAGATTTCGGCTTCAAAAAAGTTGAACATTTTCATGAAGTATTTCGGCTTCAAAAAAGTTGAAAATTTTCATGAAGTATTTCGGCTTCAAAAAGGTTGAAAACTTTCATGAAGTATTTCAGCTTCAAAAAAGTCGAAGATTTTCATGAAAAGATTTCTGCTTCAAAAAAGTTGAAAATTTTCATGACAGGATTTTGGCTTTAAAAAAAGTAGAAATTTTCATAAAGTATTTCTGCTTCAAAAAAGTTGAAAATTTTCATGAAAAGATTTCGGCTTCAAAAAGTTGAAAATTTTCATGAAAAGATTTCGGCTTCAAAAAAGTTGAACATTTTCATGAAAAGATTTCGGCTTCAAAAAAGTTGAAAATTTTCATGAAGTATCTCGGCTTCAAAAAAATGGAACATTTTCAAGAAAAGATTTCTGCTTCAAAAAAGTTGAAAATTTACATGAAAAGATTTCGACTTCAAAAAAGTTGAACATTTTCATGAAGTATTTCTGCTTCAAAAAAATGGAACATTTTCATGAAAAGATTTCGGCTTCAAAAAAGTTGAAGATTTTCATGAAAAGATTTCTGCTTCAAAAAAGTTGAACATTTTCATGACAGGATTTTGGCATCAAAAAAGTTGAAAATTTTCATGAAAAGATTTTGGTTTCAAAAAGTTGAAAATTTTCATGAAAAGATTTCAGCTTCAAAAAGGTTGAAAACTTTCATGAACTATTTCGACTTCAAAAAAGTCGAAGATTTTCATGAAAAGATTTCGGCTTTAAAAAAGTTGAAAATTTTCATGAAGTATTTCGACTACAAAAAAGTCTAAAATTTTCATGAAAAGATTTATGTTTCAAAAAAGATGAAAATTTTCATGAAAAGATTTGGGCTTCAAAAAGGTGAAAATTTTCATGAACTATTTCGGCATCAAAAAAGTTGAAAATTTTCATAAAAGATTTAGGTTTCAAAAAAGTTGAAAATTTTCATAAAAGATTTAGGTTTCAAAAAAGTTGAAAATTTTCATGAAGTATTTCAGCTTCAAAAAAGTTGAAAATTTTCATTAACTATTTCGGCATCAAAAAAGTTGAAAATTTTCATGAAAAGATTTCGGCTTCAAAAAAGTTGAAACTTTTCATGAAAAGATTTAGACTTCAAAAAAGTTGAATATTTTCATGAAGTATTTCGGCTTCAAAAAAGTTGAACATTTTCATGAAAAGATTTCGGCTTCAAAAAAGTTGAAAATTTTCATGAAGTATTTCGGCTGCAAAAAAGTCGAAGATTTTCATGAAAAGATTTCGGCTTCAAAAAAGTTGAACATTTTCATGAAAAGATTTCGGCTTCAAAAAAGTTGAAAATTTTCATGAAAAGATTTTGTTTTCAAAAAGTTGAAAATTTTCGTGAAGTATTTCGGCTTCAAAAAAATTTAACATGAAAAGATTTCGACTTCAAAAAAGTTGAAAATTTTCATGAAAAGATTTCGGGTTCAAAAAAGTTGAAAATTTTCATGAACTATTTCGGCATCAAAAAAGTTGAAAATTTTCATGAAAAGATTTAGGTTTCAAAAAAGTTGAAAATTTTCATGAAGTACTTCGGCTTCAAAAAAGTTGAAAATTTTCATGAAGTATTTCGGCTTCAAAAAAGTCTAAAATTTTCATGAAAAGATTTAGACTTCAAAAAAGTCTAAGATTTTCATGAAAAGATTTCTGCTTCAAAAAAGTTGAAAATTTTCATGAAAAGATTTCTGCTTCAAAAAAGTTGAAAATTTACATAAAAGTTTTCGACTTCAAAAAAGTCTAAGATTTTCATGAAAAGATGTCTGCTTCAAAAAAGTTGAAAATTTTCATGAAAAGATTTCGGCTTCAAAAAGTTGAACATTTTCATGAAAAGATTTCGGCTTCAAAAAGGTTGAAAACTTTCATGAACTATTTTGACTTCAAAAAAGTCGAAGATTTTCATGAAAAGATTTCGGCTTCAAAAAAGTTGAAAATTTTCATGAAGTATTTCGGCTGCAAAAAAATGGAACATTTTCTTGAAAAGATTTCGGCTTCAAAAAGTTGAACATTTTCATGAAAAGATTTCGGCTTCAAAAAGGTTGAAAACTTTCATGAACTATTTCGACTTCAAAAAAGTCGAAGATTTTCATGAAAAGATTTCGGCTTCAAAAAAGTTGAAAATTTTCATGAAGTATTTCGGCTGCAAAAAAATGGAACATTTTCATGAAAAGATTTCTGCTTCAAAAAGGTTGAAAACTTTCATGAAAAGATTTCGGCATCAAAAAGTTGAAAATTTTCATGAAAAGATTTCGGTTTCAAAAAGTTGAAAATTTTCATGAAAAGATCTCGGCTTCAAAAAAGTTGAACATTTTCATGAAGTATTTCGTCTTCAAAAAAATTGAACATTTTCATGAAAAGATTTCGGCTTCAAAAAAGTTGAAAATTTTCATGACAGGATTTTGGCCTCAAAAAGGGTTGAAAACTTTCATGAACTATTTCGACTTCAAAAAAGTCGAAGATTTTCATGAAAAGATTTCGGCTTCAAAAAAGTTGAAAATTTACATGAAAAGATTTCGACTTCAAAAAAGTCTAAGATTTTCATGAAAAGATTTCTGCTTCAAAAAAGTTGAACATTTTCATGAAAAGATTTCTGCTTCAAAAAAGTTGAAAATTTTCATGAAAAGATTTCGGCATCAAAAAGTTGAAAATTTTCATGAAAAGATTTCGGCATCAAAAAGTTGAAAATTTTCATGAAAAGATCTCGGCTTCAAAAAAGTTGAACATTTTCATGAAGTATTTCGTCTTCAAAAAAATGGAACATTTTCATGAAAAGATTTCGGCTTCAAAAAAGTTGAAAATTTTCATGACAGGATTTTGGCCTCAAAAAGGGTTGAAAACTTTCATGAACTATTTCGAATTCAAAAAAGTCGAAGATTTTCATGAAAAGATTTCGGCTTCAAAAAAGTTGAAAATTTACATGAAAAGATTTCGACTTCAAAAAAGTTGAAAATTTACATGAAAAGATTTCGACTTCAAAAAAGTCTAAGATTTTCATGAAAAGATTTCAGCTTCAAAAAAGTCGAAGATTTTCATGAAAAGATTTCTGCTTCAAAAAAGTTGAAAATTTTAATGAAAAGATTACGGCTTCAAAAAGTTGAAAATTTTCATGAAAATATCTCGTTTTCAAAAAAGTTGAAAATTTTCATGAAAAGATTTCGGCTTCAAAAAGGTTGAAAACTTTTATGAACTATTTCGACTTCAAAAAAGTCGAAGATTTTCATGAAAAGATTTCGGCTTCAAAAAAGTTGAAAATTTTCATGAAGTATTTCGGCTTCAAAAAAGTTGAACATTTTCATGAAAAGATTTCTGCTTCAAAAAAGTTGAAAATTTACATGAAAAGATTTCGACTTCAAAAAAGTCTAAGATTTTCATGAAAAGATTTCTGCTTCAAAAAAGTTGAAAATTTTCATGAAAAGATTTCGGCTTCAAAAAGTTGAACATTTTCATGAAAAGATTTCGGTTTCAAAAAGTTGAAAATTTTCATGAAAAGATCTCGGCTTCAAAAAAGTTGAACATTTTCATGAAGTATTTCGTCTTCAAAAAAGTTGAACATCTTCATGAAAAGATTTCTGCTTCAAAAAAGTTGAAAATTTACATGAAAAGATTTCGACTTCAAAAAAGTCTAAGATTTTCATGAATAGATATTTGCTTCAAAAAAGTTGAAAATTTTCATGAAAAGATTTCGGCTTCAAAAAAGTTGAAAATTTTCATGAAGTATTTCGGCTGCAAAAAAGTCTAAAATTTTCATGAAAAGATTTATGCTTCAAAAAAGTTGAAAATTTTCATGAAAAGATTTCGGCTTCAAAAAAGTTGACCATTTTCATGAAAAGATTTCGGCTTCAAAAAAGTTGAAAATTTTCATGAAAAGATTTCTGCTTCAAAAAAGTTGAAAATTTTCATGACAGGATTTTGGCTTCAAAAAGGTTGAAAAGTTTTATGAACTATTTCGACTTCAAAAAAGTCGAAGATTTTCATGAAAAGATTTCGGCTTCAAAAAAGTTGAAAATTTTCATGAAGTATTTCGGCTGCAAAAAAATGGAACATTTTCATGAAAAGATTTCTGCTTCAAAAAAGTTGAAAATTTACATGAAAAGATTTCGACTTCAAAAAAGTCTAAGATTTTCATGAAAAGATTTCTGCTTCAAAAAAGTTGAAAATTTTCATGAAAAGATTTCGGCTTCAAAAAGTTGAACATTTTCATGAAAAGATTTCGGTTTCAAAAAGTTGAAAATTTTCATGAAAAGATCTCGGCTTCAAAAAAGTTGAACATTTTCATGAAGTATTTCGTCTTCAAAAAAGTTGAATATCTTCATGAAAAGATTTCTGCTTCAAAAAAGTTGAAAATTTTCATGAAAAGATTTCGGCTTCAAAAAGTTGAACATTTTCATGAAAAGATTTCGGTTTCAAAAAGTTGAACATTTTCATGAAAAGATCTCGGCTTCAAAAAAGTTGAACATTTTCATGAAGTATTTCGTCTTCAAAAAAGTTGAATATCTTCATGAAAAGATTTCTGCTTCAAAAAAGTTGAAAATTAACATGAAAAGATTTCGACTTCAAAAAAGTCTAAGATTTTCATGAATAGATATCTGCTTCAAAAAAGTTGAAAATTTTCATGAAAAGATTTCGGCTTCAAAAAAGTTGAAAATTTTCATGAAGTATTTCGGCTGCAAAAAAGTCTAAAATTTTCATGAAAAGATTTATGCTTCAAAAAAGATGAAAATTTTCATGAAAAGATTTCGGCTTCAAAAAGTTGAAAATTTTCATGAAAAGATTTCGGCTTCAAAAAAGTTGACCATTTTCATGAAAAGATTTCGGCTTCAAAAAAGTTGAAAATTTTCATGAAAAGATTTCTGCTTCAAAAAAGTTGAAAATTTTCATGACAGGATTTTGGCTTCAAAAAGGTTGAAAACTTTCATGAACTATTTCGACTTCAAAAAAGTCGAAGATTTTCATGAAAAGATTTCGGCATCAAAAAAGTTGAAAATTTTCATGAAGTATTTCGGCTGCAAAAAAATGGAACATTTTCATGAAAAGATTTCTGCTTCAAAAAAGTTGAAAATTTACATGAAAAGATTTCGACTTCAAAAAAGTCTAAGATTTTCATGAAAAGATTTCTGCTTCAAAAAAGTTGAAAATTTTCATGAAAAGATTTCGGCTTCAAAAAGTTGAAAATTTTCATGAAAAGATTTCGGTTTCAAAAAGTTGAAAATTTTCATGAAAAGATCTCGGCTTCAAAAAAGTTGAACATTTTCATGAAGTATTTCGTCTTCAAAAAAGTTGAACATCTTCATGAAAAGATTTCTGCTTCAAAAAAGTTGAAAATTTACATGAAAAGATTTCGACTTCAAAAAAGTCTAAGATTTTCATGAATAGAGATCTGCTTCAAAAAAGTTGAAAATTTTCATGAAAAGATTTCGGCTTCAAAAAAGTTGACCATTTTCATGAAAAGATTTCGGCTTCAAAAAGTTGAAAATTTTCATGAAAAGATTTCGGCTTCAAAAAAGTTGAAAATTTTCATGAAAAGATTTTGTTTTCAAAAAGTTGAAAATTTTCATGAAAAGATTTCAGCTTCAAAAAGGTTGAAAACTTTCATGAACTATTTCGACTTCAAAAAAGTCGAAGATTTTCATGAAAAGATTTCGGCTTCAAAAAAGTTGAAAATTTTCATGAAAAGATTTCGGCTTCAAACAGTTGAAAATTTTAATGAAAAGATTTCGGCTTCAAAAAGTTGACCATTTTCATAAAAAGATTTCGGCTTCAAAAAAGTTGAACATTTTCATGAAAAGATTTTGGTTTCAAAAAAGTCTAAAATTTTCATGAAAAGATTTATGCTTCAAAAAAGATGAAAATTTTCATGAAAAGATTTCGGCTTCAAAAAGTTGAAAATTTTCATGAAAAGATTTCGGCTTCAAAAAAGTTGAAAATTTTCATGAAAAGATTTCTGCTTCAAAAAAGTTGAAAATTTTCATGACAGGATTTTGGCTTCAAAAAGGTTGAAAACTTTCATGAACTATTTCGACTTCAAAAAAGTCGAACATTTTCATGAAAAGATTTCGGCTTAAAAAGTTGAAAATTTTCATGAAAAGATTTCGGCTTCAAAAAAGTTGAAAATTTTCATGAAGTATTTCGGCTTCAAAAAAATGGAACATTTTCATGAAAAGATTTCGGCTTCAAAAAAGTTGAACATTTTCATGAAAAGATTTCTGCTTCAAAAAAGTTGAAAATTTTCATGAAGTATTTCGGCTTCAAAAAAATGGAACATTTTCATGAAAAGATTTCGGCTTCAAAAAAGTTGAACATTTTCATGAAAAGATTTCTGCTTCAAAAAAGTTGAAAATTTTCATGAAGTATTTCGGCTTCAAAAAAATGGAACATTTTCATGAAAAGATTTCGGCTTCAAAAAAGTTAAAAATTTTCATGAAAAGATTTTGGTTTCAAAAAAGTTGAACATTTTCATGAAAAGATTTCTGCTTCAAAAAGTTGAAAATTTTCATGAAAAGATTTTGGTTTCAAAAAGTTGAAAATTTTCATGAAAAGATCTCGTTTTCAAAAAAGTTGAACATTTTCATGAAAATATTTCTGCTTCAAAAAAGTTGAAAATTTTCATGAAGTATTTCGGCTTCAAAAAAATGGAACATTTTCATGAAAAGATTTCGGCTTCAAAAAACTTGAACATTTTCATGAAAAGATTTCTGCTTCAAAAAAGTTGAAAATTTTAATGAAAAGATTACGGCTTCAAAAAGTTGAAAATTTTCATGAAAATATCTCGTTTTCAAAAAAGTTGAAAATTTTCATGAAAAGATTTCGGCTTCAAAAAGGTTGAAAACTTTTATGAACTATTTCGACTTCAAAAAAGTCGAAGATTTTCATGAAAAGATTTCGGCTTCAAAAAAGTTGAAAATTTTCATGAAGTATTTCGGCTTCAAAAAAGTTGAACATTTTCATGAAAAGATTTCTGCTTCAAAAAAGTTGAAAATTTACATGAAAAGATTTCGACTTCAAAAAAGTCTAAGATTTTCATGAAAAGATTTCTGCTTCAAAAAAGTTGAAAATTTTCATGAAAAGATTTCGGCTTCAAAAAGTTGAACATTTTCATGAAAAGATTTCGGTTTCAAAAAGTTGAAAATTTTCATGAAAAGATCTCGGCTTCAAAAAAGTTGAACATTTTCATGAAGTATTTCGTCTTCAAAAAAGTTGAACATCTTCATGAAAAGATTTCTGCTTCAAAAAAGTTGAAAATTTACATGAAAAGATTTCGACTTCAAAAAAGTCTAAGATTTTCATGAATAGATATCTGCTTCAAAAAAGTTGAAAATTTTCATGAAAAGATTTCGGCTTCAAAAAAGTTGAAAATTTTCATGAAGTATTTCGGCTGCAAAAAAGTCTAAAATTTTCATGAAAAGATTTATGCTTCAAAAAAGTTGAAAATTTTCATGAAAAGATTTCGGCTTCAAAAAAGTTGACCATTTTCATGAAAAGATTTCGGCTTCAAAAAAGTTGAAAATTTTCATGAAAAGATTTCTGCTTCAAAAAAGTTGAAAATTTTCATGACAGGATTTTGGCTTCAAAAAGGTTGAAAAGTTTTATGAACTATTTCGACTTCAAAAAAGTCGAAGATTTTCATGAAAAGATTTCGGCTTCAAAAAAGTTGAAAATTTTCATGAAGTATTTCGGCTGCAAAAAAATGGAACATTTTCATGAAAAGATTTCTGCTTCAAAAAAGTTGAAAATTTACATGAAAAGATTTCGACTTCAAAAAAGTCTAAGATTTTCATGAAAAGATTTCTGCTTCAAAAAAGTTGAAAATTTTCATGAAAAGATTTCGGCTTCAAAAAGTTGAACATTTTCATGAAAAGATTTCGGTTTCAAAAAGTTGAAAATTTTCATGAAAAGATCTCGGCTTCAAAAAAGTTGAACATTTTCATGAAGTATTTCGTCTTCAAAAAAGTTGAATATCTTCATGAAAAGATTTCTGCTTCAAAAAAGTTGAAAATTAACATGAAAAGATTTCGACTTCAAAAAAGTCTAAGATTTTCATGAATAGATATCTGCTTCAAAAAAGTTGAAAATTTTCATGAAAAGATTTCGGCTTCAAAAAAGTTGAAAATTTTCATGAAGTATTTCGGCTGCAAAAAAGTCTAAAATTTTCATGAAAAGATTTATGCTTCAAAAAAGATGAAAATTTTCATGAAAAGATTTCGGCTTCAAAAAGTTGAAAATTTTCATGAAAAGATTTCGGCTTCAAAAAAGTTGACCATTTTCATGAAAAGATTTCGGCTTCAAAAAAGTTGAAAATTTTCATGAAAAGATTTCTGCTTCAAAAAAGTTGAAAATTTTCATGACAGGATTTTGGCTTCAAAAAGGTTGAAAACTTTCATGAACTATTTCGACTTCAAAAAAGTCGAAGATTTTCATGAAAAGATTTCGGCATCAAAAAAGTTGAAAATTTTCATGAAGTATTTCGGCTGCAAAAAAATGGAACATTTTCATGAAAAGATTTCTGCTTCAAAAAAGTTGAAAATTTACATGAAAAGATTTCGACTTCAAAAAAGTCTAAGATTTTCATGAAAAGATTTCTGCTTCAAAAAAGTTGAAAATTTTCATGAAAAGATTTCGGCTTCAAAAAGTTGAAAATTTTCATGAAAAGATTTCGGTTTCAAAAAGTTGAAAATTTTCATGAAAAGATCTCGGCTTCAAAAAAGTTGAACATTTTCATGAAGTATTTCGTCTTCAAAAAAGTTGAACATCTTCATGAAAAGATTTCTGCTTCAAAAAAGTTGAAAATTTACATGAAAAGATTTCGACTTCAAAAAAGTCTAAGATTTTCATGAATAGAGATCTGCTTCAAAAAAGTTGAAAATTTTCATGAAAAGATTTCGGCTTCAAAAAAGTTGACCATTTTCATGAAAAGATTTCGGCTTCAAAAAGTTGAAAATTTTCATGAAAAGATTTCGGCTTCAAAAAAGTTGAAAATTTTCATGAAAAGATTTTGTTTTCAAAAAGTTGAAAATTTTCATGAAAAGATTTCAGCTTCAAAAAGGTTGAAAACTTTCATGAACTATTTCGACTTCAAAAAAGTCCAAGATTTTCATGAAAAGATTTCGGTTTCAAAAAGTTGAAAATTTTCATGAAAAGATCTCGTTTTCAAAAAAGTTGAACATTTTCATGAAAAGATTTTTGTTTCAAAAAAGTTGAACATTTTCATGAAAAGATTTCTGCTTCAAAAAAGTTGAAAATTTTCATGAAAAGATTTTTGTTTCAAAAAAGTTGAACATTTTCATGAAAAGATTTCTGCTTCAAAAAAGTTGAAAATTTTCATGAAGTATTTCGGCTTCAAAAAAATGGAACATTTTCATGAAAAGATTTCGGCTTCAAAAAACTTGAACATTTTCATGGAAAGATTTCGGCTTCAAAAAAGTTGAACATTTTCATGAAAAGATTTCTGCTTCAAAAAGTTGAACATTTTCATGAAAAGATTTTGGTTTCAAAAAGTTGAAAGTTTTCATGAAAAGATCTCGTTTTCAAAAAACTTGAACATTTTCATGAAAAGATTTCTGCTTCAAAAAAGTTGAAAATTTACATGAAAAGATTTCGACTTCAAAAAAGTTTAAGATTTTCATGAAAAGATTTCTGCTTCAAAAAAGTTGAAAATTTTCATGAAAAGATATCTGCTTCAAAAAAGTTGAAAATTTTCATGAAAAGATTTCGGCTTCAAATAAGTTGAAAATTTTCATGAAAAGATTTCGGCTTCAAATAAGTTGAAAATTTTCATGAAAAGATTTCGGTTTCAAAAAGTTGAAAATTTTCATGAAAAGATCTCGGCTTCAAAAAAGTTGAACATTTTCATGAAGTATTTCGGCTTCAAAAAGTTGAACATTTTCATGAAAAGATTTCTGCTTCAAAAAAGTTGACCATTTTCATGAAAAGATTTCGGTTTCAAAAAGTTGAACATTTTCATGAAAAGATTTCGGCTTCAAAAAAGTTGACCATTTTCATGAAAAGATTTCGGTTTCAAAAAGTTGAAAATTTTCATGAAAAGATTTCGGCTTCAAAAAAGTTGAAAATTTTCATGAAAAGATTTTGTTTTCAAAAAGTTGAAAATTTTCATGAAAAGATTTCAGCTTCAAAAAGGTTGAAAACTTTCATGAACTATTTCGACTTCAAAAAAGTCGAAGATTTTCATGAAAAGATTTCGGCTTCAAAAAAGTTGAAAATTTTCATGAAAAGATTTCGGCTTCAAAAAGTTGAACATTTTCATGAAAAGATTTCTGCTTCAAAAAAGTTGAAAATTTTCATGAAAAGATTTTTGTTTCAAAAAAGTTGAACATTTTCATGAAAAGATTTCTGCTTCAAAAAAGTTGAAAATTTTCATGAAGTATTTCGGCTTCAAAAAAATGGAACATTTTCATGAAAAGATTTCGGCTTCAAAAAAGTTGAACATTTTCATGGAAAGATTTCGGCTTCAAAAAAGTTGAACATTTTCATGAAAAGATTTCTGCTTCAAAAAGTTGAACATTTTCATGAAAAGATTTTGGTTTCAAAAAGTTGAAAGTTTTCATGAAAAGATCTCGTTTTCAAAAAAGTTGAACATTTTCATGAAAAGATTTCTGCTTCAAAAAAGTTGAAAATTTTCATGAAGTATTTCGGCTTCAAAAAAATGGAACATTTTCATGAAAAGATTTCGGCTTCAAAAAACTTGAACATTTTCATGAAAAGATTTCTGCTTCAAAAAAGTTGAAAATTTACATGAAAAGATTTCTGCTTCAAAAAAGTTTAAGATTTTCATGAAAAGATTTCTGCTTCAAAAAAGTTGAAAATTTTCATGAAAAGATATCTGCTTCAAAAAAGTTGAAAATTTTCATGAAAAGATTTCGGCTTCAAATAAGTTGAAAATTTTCATGAAAAGATTTCGGCTTAAAAAGTTGAACATTTTCATGAAAAGATTTCGGTTTCAAAAAGTTGAAAATTTTCATGAAAAGATCTCGGCTTCAAAAAAGTTGAACATTTTCATGAAGTATTTCGGCTTCAAAAAGTTGAACATTTTCATGAAAAGATTTCGGCTTCAAAAAAGTTGACCATTTTCATGAAAAGATTTCGGTTTCAAAAAGTTGAACATTTTCATGAAAAGATTTCGGCTTCAAAAAAGTTGACCATTTTCATGAAAAGATTTCGGCTTCAAAAAAGTTGAAAATTTTCATGAAAAGATTTCGGTTTCAAAAAGTTGAAAATTTTCATGAAAAGATTTCGGCTTCAAAAAAGTTGAAAATTTTCATGAAAAGATTTTGTTTTCAAAAAGTTGAAAATTTTCATGAAAAGATTTCAGCTTCAAAAAGGTTGAAAACTTTCATGAACTATTTCGACTTCAAAAAAGTCGAAGATTTTCATGAAAAGATTTCGGCTTCAAAAAAGTTGAAAATTTTCATGAAAAGATTTTGTTTTCAAAAAGTTGAAAATTTTCATGAAAAGATTTCAGCTTCAAAAAGGTTGAAAACTTTCATGAACTATTTCGACTTCAAAAAAGTCCAAGATTTTCATGAAAAGATTTCGGTTTCAAAAAGTTGAAAATTTTCATGAAAAGATCTCGTTTTCAAAAAAGTTGAACATTTTCATGAAAAGATTTTTGTTTCAAAAAAGTTGAACATTTTCATGAAAAGATTTCTGCTTCAAAAAAGTTGAAAATTATCATGAAAAGATTTTTGTTTCAAAAAAGTTGAACATTTTCATGAAAAGATTTCTGCTTCAAAAAAGTTGAAAATTTTCATGAAGTATTTCGGCTTCAAAAAAATGGAACATTTTCATGAAAAGATTTCGGCTTCAAAAAACTTGAACATTTTCATGGAAAGATTTCGGCTTCAAAAAAGTTGAACATTTTCATGAAAAGATTTCTGCTTCAAAAAGTTGAACATTTTCATGAAAAGATTTTGGTTTCAAAAAGTTGAAAGTTTTCATGAAAAGATCTCGTTTTCAAAAAACTTGAACATTTTCATGAAAAGATTTCTGCTTCAAAAAAGTTGAAAATTTACATGAAAAGATTTCGACTTCAAAAAAGTTTAAGATTTTCATGAAAAGATTTCTGCTTCAAAAAAGTTGAAAATTTTCATGAAAAGATATCTGCTTCAAAAAAGTTGAAAATTTTCATGAAAAGATTTCGGCTTCAAATAAGTTGAAAATTTTCATGAAAAGATTTCGGCTTCAAATAAGTTGAAAATTTTCATGAAAAGATTTCGGTTTCAAAAAGTTGAAAATTTTCATGAAAAGATCTCGGCTTCAAAAAAGTTGAACATTTTCATGAAGTATTTCGGCTTCAAAAAGTTGAACATTTTCATGAAAAGATTTCTGCTTCAAAGAAGTTGACCATTTTCATGAAAAGATTTCGGTTTCAAAAAGTTGAACATTTTCATGAAAAGATTTCGGCTTCAAAAAAGTTGACCATTTTCATGAAAAGATTTCGGTTTCAAAAAGTTGAAAATTTTCATGAAAAGATTTCGGCTTCAAAAAAGTTGAAAATTTTCATGAAAAGATTTTGTTTTCAAAAAGTTGAAAATTTTCATGAAAAGATTTCAGCTTCAAAAAGGTTGAAAACTTTCATGAACTATTTCGACTTCAAAAAAGTCGAAGATTTTCATGAAAAGATTTCGGCTTCAAAAAAGTTGAAAATTTTCATGAAAAGATTTCGGCTTCAAAAAGTTGAACATTTTCATGAAAAGATTTCTGCTTCAAAAAAGTTGAAAATTTTCATGAAAAGATTTTTGTTTCAAAAAAGTTGAACATTTTCATGAAAAGATTTCTGCTTCAAAAAAGTTGAAAATTTTCATGAAGTATTTCGGCTTCAAAAAAATGGAACATTTTCATGAAAAGATTTCGGCTTCAAAAAAGTTGAACATTTTCATGGAAAGATTTCGGCTTCAAAAAAGTTGAACATTTTCATGAAAAGATTTCTGCTTCAAAAAGTTGAACATTTTCATGAAAAGATTTTGGTTTCAAAAAGTTGAAAGTTTTCATGAAAAGATCTCGTTTTCAAAAAAGTTGAACATTTTCATGAAAAGATTTCTGCTTCAAAAAAGTTGAAAATTTTCATGAAGTATTTCGGCTTCAAAAAAATGGAACATTTTCATGAAAAGATTTCGGCTTCAAAAAACTTGAACATTTTCATGAAAAGATTTCTGCTTCAAAAAAGTTGAAAATTTACATGAAAAGATTTCTGCTTCAAAAAAGTTTAAGATTTTCATGAAAAGATTTCTGCTTCAAAAAAGTTGAAAATTTTCATGAAAAGATATCTATTTCAAAAAAGTTGAAAATTTTCATGAAAAGATTTCGGCTTCAAATAAGTTGAAAATTTTCATGAAAAGATTTCGGCTTAAAAAGTTGAACATTTTCATGAAAAGATTTCGGTTTCAAAAAGTTGAAAATTTTCATGAAAAGATCTCGGCTTCAAAAAAGTTGAACATTTTCATGAAGTATTTCGGCTTCAAAAAGTTGAACATTTTCATGAAAAGATTTCGGCTTCAAAAAAGTTGACCATTTTCATGAAAAGATTTCGGTTTCAAAAAGTTGAACATTTTCATGAAAAGATTTCGGCTTCAAAAAAGTTGACCATTTTCATGAAAAGATTTCGGCTTCAAAAAAGTTGAAAATTTTCATGAAAAGATTTCGGTTTCAAAAAGTTGAAAATTTTCATGAAAAGATTTCGGCTTCAAAAAAGTTGAAAATTTTCATGAAAAGATTTTGTTTTCAAAAAGTTGAAAATTTTCATGAAAAGATTTCAGCTTCAAAAAGGTTGAAAACTTTCATGAACTATTTCGACTTCAAAAAAGTCGAAGATTTTCATGAAAAGATTTCGGCTTCAAAAAAGTTGAAAATTTTCATGAAAAGATTTCGGCTTCAAAAAGTTGAAAATTTTCATGAAAAGATTTCGGCTTCAAAAAGTTGATCATTTTCATAAAAAGATTTCGGCTTCAAAAAAGTTGAACATTTTCATGAAAAGATTTCGGTTTCAAAAAGTTGAAAATTTTCATGAAAAGATTTCGGCTTCAAAAAAGTTGACCATTTTCATGAAAAGATTTCGGTTTCAAAAAGTTGAATATTTTTATGAAAAGATTTCGGCTTCAAAAAAGTTGAAAATTTTCATGAAGTATTTCGGCTTCAAAAAAATGGAACATTTTCATGAAAAGATTTCGGCTTCAAAAAAGTTGAACATTTTCATGAAAAGATTTTGGTTTCAAAAAAGTTGAACATTTTCATGAAAAGATTTCTGCTTCAAAAAGTTAAAAATTTTCATGAAAAGATTTTGGTTTCAAAAAGTTGAAAATTTTCATGAAAAGATCTTGTTTTCAAAAAAGTTGAACATTTTCATGAAAAGATTTCTGCTTCAAAAAAGTTGAAAATTTTCATGAAGTATTTCGGCTTCAAAAAAATGGAACATTTTCATGAAAAGATTTCGGCTTCAAAAAACTTGAACATTTTCATGAAAAGATTTCTGCTTCAAAAAAGTTGAAAATTTACATGAAAAGATTTCGACTTCAAAAAAGTTTAAAATTTTCATGAAAAGATTTCTGCTTCAAAAAAGTTGAAAATTTTCATGAAAAGATTTCGGTTTCAAAAAGTTGAAAATTTTCATAAAAAGATTTCGGCTTCAAAAAACTTGAACATTTTCATGAAGTATTTCGGCTTCAAAAAAGTTGAAAATTTTCATGAAAAGATTTTTGTTTCAAAAAAGTTGAACATTTTCATGAAAAGATTTCTGCTTCAAAAAAGTTGAAAATTTTCATGAAGTATTTCGGCTTCAAAAAAATGGAACATTTTCATGAAAAGATTTCGGCTTCAAAAAAGTTGAACATTTTCATGAAAAGATTTTGGTTTCAAAAAAGTTGAACATTTTCATGAAAAGATTTCTGCTTCAAAAAGTTAAAAATTTTCATGAAAAGATTTTGGTTTCAAAAAGTTGAAAATTTTCATGAAAAGATCTCGTTTTCAAAAAAGTTGAACATTTTCATGAAAAGATTTCTTCTTCAAAAAAGTTGAAAATTTTCATGAAGTATTTCGGCTTCAAAAAAATGGAACATTTTCATGAAAAGATTTCGGCTTCAAAAAAGTTGAAAATTTTCATGAAAAGATTTCGGTTTCAAAAAGTTGAAAATTTTCATGAAAAGATCTCGGCTTCAAAAAACTTGAACATTTTCATGAAAAGATTTCGGCTTCAAAAAAGTTGACCATTTTCATGAAAAGATTTCAGCTTCAAAAAAGTTGAAAATTTTCATGAAAAGATATCGGTTTCAAAAAGTTGAAAATTTTCATGAAAAGATTTCGGCTTCAAAAAAGTTGAAAATTTTCATGAAAAGATTTTGGTTTCAAAAAGTTGAAAATTTTCATGAAAAGATTTCGGCTTCAAAAAGGTTGAAAACTTTCATGAACTATTTCGACTTCAAAAAAGTCGAAGATTTTCATGAAAAGATTTCGGCTTTAAAAAAGTTGAAAATTTTCATGAAGTATTTCGACTACAAAAAAGTCTAAAATTTTCATGAAATGATTTATGTTTCAAAAAAGTTGAAAATTTTCATGAAAAGATTTCTGCTTCAAAAAAGTTGAAAATTTTCATGAAGTATTTCGGCTTCAAAAAAATGGAACATTTTCATGAAAAGATTTCGGTTTCAAAAAGTTGAACATTTTCATGAAAAGATTTCGGCTTCAAAAAAGTTGAACATTTTCATGAAAAGATTTCTGCTTCAAAAAAGTTGAAAATTTTCATGAAAAGATTTCGGCTTCAAAAAGTTGAAAATTTTCATGAAAAGATTTCGGCTTCAAAAAGTTGATCATTTTCATAAAAAGATTTCGGCTTCAAAAAAGTTGAACATTTTCATGAAAAGATTTCGGTTTCAAAAAGTTGAAAATTTTCATGAAAAGATTTCGGCTTCAAAAAAGTTGACCATTTTCATGAAAAGATTTCGGTTTCAAAAAGTTGAATATTTTTATGAAAAGATTTCGGCTTCAAAAAAGTTGAAAATTTTCATGAAGTATTTCGGCTTCAAAAAAATGGAACATTTTCATGAAAAGATTTCGGCTTCAAAAAAGTTGAACATTTTCATGAAAAGATTTTGGTTTCAAAAAAGTTGAACATTTTCATGAAAAGATTTCTGCTTCAAAAAGTTAAAAATTTTCATGAAAAGATTTTGGTTTCAAAAAGTTGAAAATTTTCATGAAAAGATCTTGTTTTCAAAAAAGTTGAACATTTTCATGAAAAGATTTCTGCTTCAAAAAAGTTGAAAATTTTCATGAAGTATTTCGGCTTCAAAAAAATGGAACATTTTCATGAAAAGATTTCGGCTTCAAAAAACTTGAACATTTTCATGAAAAGATTTCTGCTTCAAAAAAGTTGAAAATTTACATGAAAAGATTTCGACTTCAAAAAAGTTTAAAATTTTCATGAAAAGATTTCTGCTTCAAAAAAGTTGAAAATTTTCATGAAAAGATTTCGGTTTCAAAAAGTTGAAAATTTTCATAAAAAGATTTCGGCTTCAAAAAACTTGAACATTTTCATGAAGTATTTCGGCTTCAAAAAAGTTGAAAATTTTCATGAAAAGATTTTTGTTTCAAAAAAGTTGAACATTTTCATGAAAAGATTTCTGCTTCAAAAAAGTTGAAAATTTTCATGAAGTATTTCGGCTTCAAAAAAATGGAACATTTTCATGAAAAGATTTCGGCTTCAAAAAAGTTGAACATTTTCATGAAAAGATTTTGGTTTCAAAAAAGTTGAACATTTTCATGAAAAGATTTCTGCTTCAAAAAGTTAAAAATTTTCATGAAAAGATTTTGGTTTCAAAAAGTTGAAAATTTTCATGAAAAGATCTCGTTTTCAAAAAAGTTGAACATTTTCATGAAAAGATTTCTGCTTCAAAAAAGTTGAAAATTTTCATGAAGTATTTCGGCTTCAAAAAAATGGAACATTTTCATGAAAAGATTTCGGCTTCAAAAAAGTTGAAAATTTTCATGAAAAGATTTCGGTTTCAAAAAGTTGAAAATTTTCATGAAAAGATCTCGGCTTCAAAAAACTTGAACATTTTCATGAAAAGATTTCGGCTTCAAAAAAGTTGACCATTTTCATGAAAAGATTTCAGCTTCAAAAAAGTTGAAAATTTTCATGAAAAGATATCGGTTTCAAAAAGTTGAAAATTTTCATGAAAAGATTTCGGCTTCAAAAAAGTTGAAAATTTTCATGAAAAGATTTTGGTTTCAAAAAGTTGAAAATTTTCATGAAAAGATTTCGGCTTCAAAAAGGTTGAAAACTTTCATGAACTATTTCGACTTCAAAAAAGTCGAAGATTTTCATGAAAAGATTTCGGCTTTAAAAAAGTTGAAAATTTTCATGAAGTATTTCGACTACAAAAAAGTCTAAAATTTTCATGAAATGATTTATGTTTCAAAAAAGTTGAAAATTTTCATGAAAAGATTTCTGCTTCAAAAAAGTTGAAAATTTTCATGAAGTATTTCGGCTTCAAAAAAATGGAACATTTTCATGAAAAGATTTCGGTTTCAAAAAGTTGAACATTTTCATGAAAAGATTTCGGCTTCAAAAAAGTTGAACATTTTCATGAAAAGATTTCTGCTTCAAAAAAGTTGAAAATTTTCATGACAGGATTTTAGCTTTAAAAAAGGTAAAAATTTTCATGAAGTATTTCGGCTTCAAAAAGGTTGAAAACTTTCATCAACTATTTCGGCTTCAAAAAAGTTGAAGATTTTCATGAAAAGATTTCTGCTTCAAAAAAGTTGAACATTTTCATGAAAAGATTTCTGCTTCAAAAAAGTTGAAAATTTACATGAAAAGATTTCGACTTCAAAAAAGTCTAAGATTTTCATGAAAAGATTTCTGCTTCAAAAAAGTTGAAAATTTTCATGAAGTATTTCGGCTTCAAAAAAATGGAACATTTTCATGAAAAGATTTCTGCTTCAAAAAAGTTGAAAATTTACATGAAAAGATTTCGACTTCAAAAAAGTTGAAAATTTTCATGAAGTATTTCGGCTTCAAAAAAATGGAACATTTTCATGAAAAGATTTCGGCTTCAAAAAAGTTGAAAATTTTCATGAAAAGATTTAGACTTCAAAAAAGTTGAATATTTAAATCAAGTATTTCGGCTTCAAAAAAGTCGAAGATTTTCATGAAAAGATTTCTGCTTCAAAAAAGTTGAAAATTTTCATGAAAAGATTTTGGTTTCAAAAAGTCTAAAATTTTCATGAACTATTTTGGCTTCAAAAAAGTTGAAAATTTTCATGAAAAGATTTCTGCTTCAAAAAAGTTGAAAATTTTCATGAAAAGATTTCGGCTTCAAAAAAGTTGAAGATTTTCATGAAAAGATTTCGACTTCAAAAAAGTTGAAAATTTTCATGAAAAGATTTAGACTTCAAAAAAGTTGAATATTTTCATCTAGTATTTCGGCTTCAAAAAAGTCCAAGATTTTCATGAAAAGATTTCTGCTTCAAAAAAGTTGAAAATTTTCATCAAGTATTTCGGCTTCAAAAAAATGGAACATTTTCATGAAAAGATTTCGGCTTCAAAAAAGTTGAACATTTTCATGAAAAGATTTCGGGTTCAAAAAAGTTGAAAATTTACATGAAAAGATTTCGACTTCAAAAAAGTTGAAAATTTTCATGAAGTATTTCGGCTTCAAAAAAATGGAACATTTTCATGAAAGGATTTCGGCTTCAAAAAAGTTGAACATTTTCATGAAAAGATTTCTGCTTCAAAAAAGTTGAAAATTTACATGAAAAGATTTCGACTTCAAAAAAGTCTAAGATTTTCATGAAAAGATTTCGGCTTCAAAAAGTTGAAAATTTTCATGAAAAGATTTCGGCTTCAAAAACGTTGACCATTTTCATGAAAAGATTTCGGCTTCAAAAAAGTTGAAAAGTTTCATGAAAAGATTTCAGCTTCAAAAAGGTTGAAAACTTTCATGAACTATTTCGGCTTCAAAAAAGTCGAAAATTTTCATGAAAAGATTTCGGCTTCAAAAAAGTTGAACATTTTCATGAAAAGATTTCGGCTTCAAAAAAGTTGAACATTTTCATGAAAAGATTTCGGCTTCAAAAAAGTTGAAAATTTTCATGAAAAGATCTCAGCTTCAAAAAAGTTGAACATTTTCATGAAAAGATTTCGGCTTCAAAAAAGTTGAAAATTTTCATGAAAACATTTCGGCTTCAAAAAAGTTGAACATTTTCATGAAAAGATTTCGGCTTCAAAAAAGTTGAACATTTTCATGAAAAGATTTCGGCTTCAAAAAAGTTGAAAATTTTCATGAAGTATTTCGGCTTCAAAAAAGTTGAAAATTTTCATGAATTATTTCGGCTTCAAAAAAATGGAACATTTTCATGAAAAGATTTCTGCTTCAAAAAAGTTGAAAATTTACATGTAAAGATTTCGACTTCAAAAAAGTCTCAGATTTTCATGAAAAGATTTCTGCTTCAAAAAAGTTGAAAATTTTCATGAAAAGATTTCGGCTTCAAAAAGTTGAAAATTTTCATGAAAAGATTTCGGCTTCAAAAAAGTTGAAAATTTTCATGAAAAGATTTCGGCTTCAAAAAGTTGACCATTTTCATGAAAAGATTTCGGCTTCAAAAAAGTTGAAAATTTTCATGAAAAGATTTCGGTTTCAAAAAGTTGAAAATTTTCATGAAAAGATTTCTGCTTCAAAAAAGTTGAAAATTTACATGAAAAGATTTCGACTTCAAAAAAGTCTAAGATTTTCATGAAAAGATTTCTGCTTCAAAAAAGTTGAAAATTTTCATGAAGTATTTCGGCTTCAAAAAAATGTAACATTTTCATGAAAAGACTTCGGCTTCAAAAAAGTTGAAAATTTTCATGAAAAGATTTCTGCTTAAAAAAAGTTGAAAATTTACATGAAAAGATTTAGACTTCAAAAAAGTCTAAGATTTTCATGAAAAGATTTCTGCTTCAAAAAAGTTGAAAATTTACATGAAAAGATTTCGACTTCAAAAAAGTCTAAGATTTTCATGAAAAGATTTCGGCTTCAAAAAGTTGAAAATTTTCATGAAAAGATTTCGGCTTCAAAAAGGTTGAAAACTTTCATGAACTATTTCGGCTTCAAAAAAGTTGAAAATTTTCATGAAAAGATTTCTGCTTAAAAAAAGTTGAAGATTTACATGAAAAGATTTAGACTTCAAAAAAGTCTAAGATTTTCATGAAAAGATTTCTGCTTCAAAAAAGTTGAAAATTTACATGAAAAGATTTCGACTTCAAAAAAGTCTAAGATTTTCATGAAAAGATTTCGGCTTCAAAAAAGTTGAAAAGTTTCATGAAAAGATTTCAGCTTCAAAAAAGTTGAAAATTTTCATGAAAACATTTCGGCTTCAAAAAAGTTGAACATTTTCATGAAAAGATTTCGGCTTCAAAAAAGTTGAAAATTTTCATGAAAAGATCTCAGCTTCAAAAAAGTTGAACATTTTCATGAAAAGATTTCGGCTTCAAAAAAGTTGAAAATTTTCATGAAAAGATTTCGGCTTCAAAAAAGTTGAACATTTTCATGAAAAGATTTCGGCTTCAAAAAAGTTGAAAATTTTCATGAAGTATTTCGGCTTCAAAAAAGTTGAAAATTTTCATGAATTATTTCGGCTTCAAAAAAATGGAACATTTTCATGAAAAGATTTCTGCTTCAAAAAAGTTGAAAATTTACATGTAAAGATTTCGACTTCAAAAAAGTCTAAGATTTTCATGAAAAGATTTCTGCTTCAAAAAAGTTGAAAATTTTCATGAAAAGATCTCAGCTTCAAAAAAGTTGAACATTTTCATGAAAAGATTTCGGCTTCAAAAAAGTTGAAAATTTTCATGAAAAGATTTCGGCTTCAAAAAAGTTGAACATTTTCATGAAAAGATTTCGGCTTCAAAAAAGTTGAAAATTTTCATGAATTATTTCGGCTTCAAAAAAGTTGAAAATTTTCATGAATTATTTCGGCTTCAAAAAAATGGAACATTTTCATGAAAAGATTTCTGCTTCAAAAAAGTTGAAAATTTACATGTAAAGATTTCGACTTCAAAAAAGTCTAAGATTTTCATGAAAAGATTTCTGCTTCAAAAAAGTTGAAAATTTTCATGAAAAGATTTCGGCTTCAAAAAGTTGAAAATTTTCATGAAAAGATTTCGGCTTCAAAAAGTTGAAAATTTTCATGAAAAGATTTCGGCTTCAAAAAGTTGACCATTTTCATGAAAAGATTTCGGCTTCAAAAAAGTTGAAAATTTTCATGAAAAGATTTCGGTTTCAAAAAGTTGAAAATTTTCATGAAAAGATTTCTGCTTCAAAAAAGTTGAAAATTTACATGAAAAGATTTCGACTTCAAAAAAGTCTAAGATTTTCATGAAAAGATTTCTGCTTCAAAAAAGTTGAAAATTTTCATGAAGTATTTCGGCTTCAAAAAAATGTAACATTTTCATGAAAAGACTTCGGCTTCAAAAAAGTTGAAAATTTTCATGAAAAGATTTCTGCTTAAAAAAAGTTGAAAATTTACATGAAAAGATTTAGACTTCAAAAAAGTCTAAGATTTTCATGAAAAGATTTCTGCTTCAAAAAAGTTGAAAATTTACATGAAAAGATTTCGACTTCAAAAAAGTCTAAGATTTTCATGAAAAGGTTTCGGCTTCAAAAAGTTGAAAATTTTCATGAAAAGATTTCGGCTTCAAAAAGGTTGAAAACTTTCATGAACTATTTCGGCTTCAAAAAAGTTGAAAATTTTCATGAAAAGATTTCTGCTTAAAAAAAGTTGAAAATTTACATGAAAAGATTTAGACTTCAAAAAAGTCTAAGATTTTCATGAAAAGATTTCTACTTCAAAAAAGTTGAAAATTTACATGAAAAGATTTCGACTTCAAAAAAGTCTAAGATTTTCATGAAAAGATTTCTGCTTCAAAAAAGTTGAAAATTTTCATCAAGTATTTCGGCTTCAAAAAAATGGAACATTTTCATGAAAAGATTTCGGCTTCAAAAAAGTTGAACATTTTCATGAAAAGATTTCGGGTTCAAAAAAGTTGAAAATTTACATGAAAAGATTTCGACTTCAAAAAAGTTGAAAATTTTCATGAAAAGATTTCGGCTTCAAAAAAGCTGAAAATTTTCATGAAAAGATTTTGGCTTAAAAAGTTGAAAATTTTCATGAAAAGATTTCGGCTTCAAAAAAGTTGACCATTTTCATGAAAAGATTTCGGTTTCAAAAAGTTGAAAATTTACATGAAAAGATTTCGACTTCAAAAAAGTCTAAGATTTTCATGAAAAGATTTCTGCTTCAAAAAAGTTGAACATTTTCATGAAAAGATTTCGGCTTCAAAAAAGTTGAAAATTTTCATGAAAAGATCTCGGCTTCAAAAAAGTTGAACATTTTCATGAAAAGATTTCGGGTTCAAAAAAGTTGAAAATTTACATGAAAAGATTTTGACTTCAAAAAAGTTGAAAATTTTCATGAAGTATTTCGGCTTCAAAAAAATGGAACATTTTCATGAAAGGATTTCGGCTTCAAAAAAGTTGAACATTTTCATGAAAAGATTTCTGCTTCAAAAAAGTTGAAAATTTACATGAAAAGATTTCGACTTCAAAAAAGTCTAAGATTTTCATGAAAAGATTTCGGCTTCAAAAAGTTGAAAATTTTCATGAAAAGATTTCGGCTTCAAAAACGTTGAACATTTTCATGAAAAGATTTCGGCTTCAAAAAAGTTGAAAATTTTCATGAAAAGATTTCGGCTTCAAAATGTTGAAAAGTTTCATGAAAAGATTTCAGCTTCAAAAAGGTTGAAAACTTTCATGAACTATTTCGGCTTCAAAAAAGTCGAAAATTTTCATGAAAAGATTTCGGCTTCAAAAAAGTTGAACATTTTCATGAAAAGATTTCGGCTTCAAAAAAGTTGAACATTTTCATGAAAAGATTTCGGCTTCAAAAAAGTTGAAAATTTTCATGAAAAGATCTCAGCTTCAAAAAAGTTGAACATTTTCATGAAAAGATTTCGGCTTCAAAAAAGTTGAAAATTTTCATGAAAACATTTCGGCTTCAAAAAAGTTGAACATTTTCATGAAAAGATTTCGGCTTCAAAAAAGTTGAACATTTTCATGAAAAGATTTCGGCTTCAAAAAAGTTGAAAATTTTCATGAAGTATTTCGGCTTCAAAAAAGTTGAAAATTTTCATGAATTATTTCGGCTTCAAAAAAATGGAACATTTTCATGAAAAGATTTCTGCTTCAAAAAAGTTGAAAATTTACATGTAAAGATTTCGACTTCAAAAAAGTCTCAGATTTTCATGAAAAGATTTCTGCTTCAAAAAAGTTGAAAATTTTCATGAAAAGATTTCGGCTTCAAAAAGTTGAAAATTTTCATGAAAAGATTTCGGCTTTAAAAAGTTGAAAATTTTCATGAAAAGATTTCGGCTTCAAAAAGTTGACCATTTTCATGAAAAGATTTCTGCTTAAAAAAAGTTGAAAATTTACATGAAAAGATTTAGACTTCAAAAAAGTCTAAGATTTTCATGAAAAGATTTCTGCTTCAAAAAAGTTGAAAATTTACATGAAAAGATTTCGACTTCAAAAAAGTCTAAGATTTTCATGAAAAGATTTCGGCTTCAAAAAGTTGAAAATTTTCATGAAAAGATTTCGGCTTCAAAAAGGTTGAAAACTTTCATGAACTATTTCGGCTTCAAAAAAGTTGAAAATTTTCATGAAAAGATTTCTGCTTAAAAAAAGTTGAAGATTTACATGAAAAGATTTAGACTTCAAAAAAGTCTAAGATTTTCATGAAAAGATTTCTGCTTCAAAAAAGTTGAAAATTTACATGAAAAGATTTCGACTTCAAAAAAGTCTAAGATTTTCATGAAAAGATTTCGGCTTCAAAAAAGTTGAAAAGTTTCATGAAAAGATTTCAGCTTCAAAAAAGTTGAAAATTTTCATGAAAACATTTCGGCTTCAAAAAAGTTGAACATTTTCATGAAAAGATTTCGGCTTCAAAAAAGTTGAAAATTTTCATGAAAAGATCTCAGCTTCAAAAAAGTTGAACATTTTCATGAAAAGATTTCGGCTTCAAAAAAGTTGAAAATTTTCATGAAAAGATTTCGGCTTCAAAAAAGTTGAACATTTTCATGAAAAGATTTCGGCTTCAAAAAAGTTGAAAATTTTCATGAAGTATTTCGGCTTCAAAAAAGTTGAAAATTTTCATGAATTATTTCGGCTTCAAAAAAATGGAACATTTTCATGAAAAGATTTCTGCTTCAAAAAAGTTGAAAATTTACATGTAAAGATTTCGACTTCAAAAAAGTCTAAGATTTTCATGAAAAGATTTCTGCTTCAAAAAAGTTGAAAATTTTCATGAAAAGATCTCAGCTTCAAAAAAGTTGAACATTTTCATGAAAAGATTTCGGCTTCAAAAAAGTTGAAAATTTTCATGAAAAGATTTCGGCTTCAAAAAAGTTGAACATTTTCATGAAAAGATTTCGGCTTCAAAAAAGTTGAAAATTTTCATGAAGTATTTCGGCTTCAAAAAAGTTGAAAATTTTCATGAATTATTTCGGCTTCAAAAAAATGGAACATTTTCATGAAAAGATTTCTGCTTCAAAAAAGTTGAAAATTTACATGTAAAGATTTCGACTTCAAAAAAGTCTAAGATTTTCATGAAAAGATTTCTGCTTCAAAAAAGTTGAAAATTTTCATGAAAAGATTTCGGCTTCAAAAAGTTGAAAATTTTCATGAAAAGATTTCGGCTTCAAAAAGTTGAAAATTTTCATGAAAAGATTTCGGCTTCAAAAAGTTGACCATTTTCATGAAAAGATTTCGGCTTCAAAAAAGTTGAAAATTTTCATGAAAAGATTTCGGTTTCAAAAAGTTGAAAATTTTCATGAAAAGATTTCTGCTTCAAAAAAGTTGAAAATTTACATGAAAAGATTTCGACTTCAAAAAAGTCTAAGATTTTCATGAAAAGATTTCTGCTTCAAAAAAGTTGAAAATTTTCATGAAGTATTTCGGCTTCAAAAAAATGTAACATTTTCATGAAAAGACTTCGGCTTCAAAAAAGTTGAAAATTTTCATGAAAAGATTTCTGCTTAAAAAAAGTTGAAAATTTACATGAAAAGATTTAGACTTCAAAAAAGTCTAAGATTTTCATGAAAAGATTTCTGCTTCAAAAAAGTTGAAAATTTACATGAAAAGATTTCGACTTCAAAAAAGTCTAAGATTTTCATGAAAAGATTTCGGCTTCAAAAAGTTGAAAATTTTCATGAAAAGATTTCGGCTTCAAAAAGGTTGAAAACTTTCATGAACTATTTCGGCTTCAAAAAAGTTGAAAATTTTCATGAAAAGATTTCTGCTTAAAAAAAGTTGAAAATTTACATGAAAAGATTTAGACTTCAAAAAAGTCTAAGATTTTCATGAAAAGATTTCTACTTCAAAAAAGTTGAAAATTTACATGAAAAGATTTCGACTTCAAAAAAGTCTAAGATTTTCATGAAAAGATTTCGGCTTCAAAAAAGTTGAAAATTTTCATGAAAAGATCTCAGCTTCAAAAAAGTTGAACATTTTCATGAAAAGATTTCGGCTTCAAAAAAGTGGAAAATTTTCATGAAAAGATCTCAGCTTCAAAAAAGTTGAACATTTTCATGAAAAGATTTCGGCTTCAAAAAAGTTGAAAATTTTCATGAAAAGATTTCGGCTTCAAAAAAGTTGAACATTTTCATGAAAAGATTTCGGCTTCAAAAAAGTTGAAAATTTTCATGAAGTATTTCGGCTTCAAAAAAGTTGAAAATTTTCATGAATTATTTCGGCTTCAAAAAAATGGAACATTTTCATGAAAACATTTCGGCTTCAAAAAAGTTGAACATTTTCATGAAAAGATTTCGGCTTCAAAAAAGTTGAAAATTTTCATGAAAAGATGTCAGCTTCAAAAAAGTTGAACATTTTCATGAAAAGATTTCGGCTTCAAAAAAGTTGAAAATTTTCATGAAAAGATTTCGGCTTCAAAAAAGTTGAACATTTTCATGAAAAGATTTTGGCTTCAAAAAGTTGAAAATTTTCATGAAAAGATTTCGGCTTCAAAAAGTTGAAAATTTTCATGAAAAGATTTCGGCTTCAAAAAGTTGACCATTTTCATGAAAAGATTTCGGCTTCAAAAAAGTTGAAAATTTTCATGAAAAGATTTCGGTTTCAAAAAGTTGAAAATTTTCATGAAAAGATTTCTGCTTCAAAAAAGTTGAAAATTTTCATGACAGGATATTGGCTTCAAAAAGGTTGAAAACTTTCATGAACTATTTCGGCTTCAAAAAAGTTGAAAATTTTCATGAAGTATTTCGGCTTCAAAAAAATGGAACATTTTCATGAAAAGATTTCTCCTTCAAAAAAGTTGAAAATTTTCATGAAAAGATTTCGGCTTCAAAAAGTTGAAAATTTTCATGAAAAGATTTCAGCTTCAAAAAAGTTGACCATTTTCATGAAAAGATTTCGGCTTCAAAAAAGTTGAAAATTTTCATGAAAAGATTTCGGCTTCAAAAAAGTTGAAAATTTTCATGAAGTATTTCGGCTTCAAAAAAATGTAACATTTTCATGAAAAGATTTCGGCTTCAAAAAAGTTGAAAATTTTCATGAAGTATTTCGGCTTCAAAAAAATGGAACATTTTCATGAAAAGATTTCTGCTTCAAAAAAGTTGAAAATTTACATGAAAAGATTTCGACTTCAAAAAAGTCTAAAATTTTCATGAAGTATTTCGGCCTCAAAAAAATGGAACATTTTCATGAAAAGATTTCGGCTTCAAAAAAGTTGAAAATTTTCATGAAAAGATTTCTGCTTCAAAAAAGTTGAAAATTTACATGAAAAGATTTCGACTTCAAAAAAGTCTAAGATTTTCATGAAAAGATTTCGGCTTCAAAAACGTTGACCATTTTCATGAAAAGATTTCGGCTTCAAAAAAGTTGAAAATTTTCATGAAAAGATTTCGGTTTCAAAAAGTTGAAAATTTTCATGAAAAGATCTCGGCTTCAAAAAAGTTGAACATTTTCATGAAAAGATTTCGGCTTCAAAAAAGTGGAAAATTTTCATGAAAAGATCTCAGCTTCAAAAAAATGGAACATTTTCATGAAAAGATTTCGGCTTCAAAAAAGTTGAAAATTTTCATGAAAAGATTTCTGCTTCAAAAAAGTTGAAAATTTACATGAAAAGATTTCGACTTCAAAAAAGTCTAAGATTTTCATGAAAAGATTTCGGCTTCAAAAACGTTGACCATTTTCATGAAAAGATTTCGGCTTCAAAAAAGTTGAAAATTTTCATGAAAAGATTTCGGTTTCAAAAAGTTGAAAATTTTCATGAAAAGATCTCGGCTTCAAAAAAGTTGAACATTTTCATGAAAAGATTTCGGCTTCAAAAAAGTTGAAAATTTTCATGAAAAGATCTCAGCTTCAAAAAAGTTGAACATTTTCATGAAAAGATTTCGGCTTCAAAAAAGTTGAAAATTTTCATGAAAAGATTTCGGCTTCAAAAAAGTTGAACATTTTCATGAAAAGATTTCGGCTTCAAAAAAGTTGAAAATTTTCATGAAGTATTTCGGCTTCAAAAAAGTTGAAAATTTTCATGAATTATTTCGGCTTCAAAAAAATGGAACATTTTCATGAAAAGATTTCTGCTTCAAAAAAGTTGAAAATTTACATGTAAAGATTTCGACTTCAAAAAAGTCTAAGATTTTCATGAAAAGATTTCTGCTTCAAAAAAGTTGAAAATTTTCATGAAAAGATTTCGGCTTCAAAAAGGTTGAAAATTTTCATGAAAAGATTTCGGCTTCAAAAAAGTCTAAGATTTTCATGAAAAGATTTCTGCTTCAAAAATGTTGAAAATTTTCATGAAAAGATTTCGGCTTCAAAAAGTTGAAAATTTTCATGAAAAGTTTTCGGCTTCAAAAAGTTGACCATTTTCATGAAAAGATTTCGGCTTCAAAAAAGTTGAAAATTTTCATGAAAAGATTTCGGTTTCAAAAAGTTGAAAATTTTCATGAAAAGATTTCTGCTTCAAAAAAGTTGAAAATTTTCATGACAGGATATTGGCTTCAAAAAGGTTGAAAACTTTCATGAACTATTTCGGCTTCAAAAAAGTTGAAAATTTTCATGAAGTATTTCGGCTTCAAAAAAATGGAACATTTTCATGAAAAGATTTCTCCTTCAAAAAAGTTGAAAATTTTCATGAAAAGATTTCGGCTTCAAAAAGTTGAAAATTTTCATGAAAAGATTTCAGCTTCAAAAAAGTTGACCATTTTCATGAAAAGATTTCGGCTTCAAAAAAGTTGAAAATTTTCATGAAAAGATTTCGGCTTCAAAAAAGTTGAAAATTTTCATGAAGTATTTCGGCTTCAAAAAAATGTAACATTTTCATGAAAAGATTTCGGCTTCAAAAAAGTTGAAAATTTTCATGAAGTATTTCGGCTTCAAAAAAATGGAACATTTTCATGAAAAGATTTCTGCTTCAAAAAAGTTGAAAATTTACATGAAAAGATTTCGACTTCAAAAAAGTCTAAAATTTTCATGAAGTATTTCGGCCTCAAAAAAATGGAACATTTTCATGAAAAGATTTCGGCTTCAAAAAAGTTGAAAATTTTCATGAAAAGATTTCTGCTTCAAAAAAGTTGAAAATTTACATGAAAAGATTTCGACTTCAAAAAAGTCTAAGATTTTCATGAAAAGATTTCGGCTTCAAAAACGTTGACCATTTTCATGAAAAGATTTCGGCTTCAAAAAAGTTGAAAATTTTCATGAAAAGATTTCGGTTTCAAAAAGTTGAAAATTTTCATGAAAAGATCTCGGCTTCAAAAAAGTTGAACATTTTCATGAAAAGATTTCGGCTTCAAAAAAGTGGAAAATTTTCATGAAAAGATCTCAGCTTCAAAAAAGTTGAACATTTTCATGAAAAGATTTCGGCTTCAAAAAAGTTGAAAATTTTCATGAAAAGATTTCTGCTTCAAAAAAGTTGAACATTTTCATGAAAAGATTTCGGCTTCAAAAAAGTTGAAAATTTTCATGAAGTATTTCGGCTTCAAAAAAGTTGAAAATTTTCATGAAGTATTTCGGCTTCAAAAAAATGGAACATTTTCATGAAAAGATTTCGGCTTCAAAAAAGATGAAAATTTTCATGAAAAGATTTCGACTTCAAAAAAGTCTAAGATTTTCATGAAAAGATTTCTGCTTCAAAAAAGTTGAAAATTTTCATGAAAAGATTTCGGCTTCAAAAAAGTTGAAAATTTTCATGAAAAGATTTCGACTTCAAAAAGTTGACCATTTTCATGAAAAGATTTCGGCTTCAAAAAAGTTGACCATTTTCATGAAAAGATTTCGGCTTCAAAAAAGTTGAAAATTTTCATGAAAAGATTTCTACTTCAAAAAAGTCTAAGATTTTCATGAAAAGATTTCTGCTTCAAAAATGTTGAAAATTTTCATGAAAAGATTTCGGCTTCAAAAAGTTGAAAATTTTCATGAAAAGATTTCGGCTTCAAAAAGTTGACCATTTTCATGAAAAGATTTCGGCTTCAAAAAAGTTGAAAATTTTCATGAAAAGATTTCGGTTTCAAAAAGTTGAAAATTTTCATGAAAAGATCTCGGCTTCAAAAAAGTTGAACATTTTCATGAAAAGGTTTCGGCTTCAAAAAAGTTGAAAATTTTCATGAAAAGATCTCGGCTTCAAAAAAGTTGAAAATTTTCATGAAAAGATTTCGGCTTCAAAAAAGTTGAAAATTTTCATGAAAAGATTTCGGTTTCAAAAAGTTGAAAATTTTCATGACAAGATTTCGGCTTCAAAAAGTTGACCATTTTCATGAAAAGATTTCTGCTTCAAAAATGTTGAAAATTTTCATGAAAAGATTTCGGCTTCAAAAAGTTGACCATTTTCATGAAAAGATTTCGGCTTCAAAAAAGTTGAAAACTTTCATGAACTATTTCGGCTTCAAAAAAGTTGAAAATTTTCATGAAGTATTTCGGCTTCAAAAAAATGGAACATTTTCATGAAAAGATTTCTCCTTCAAAAAAGTTGAAAATTTTCATGAAAAGATTTCGGCTTCAAAAAGTTGAAAATTTTCATGAAAAGATTTCAGCTTCAAAAAAGTTGACCATTTTCATGAAAAGATTTCGGCTTCAAAAAAGTTGAAAATTTTCATGAAGTATTTCGGCTTCAAAAAAGTTGAAAATATTCATGAAGTATTTCGGCTTCAAAAAAATGGAACATTTTCATGAAAGATTTCGGCTTCAAAAAAGATGAAAATTTTCATGAAAAGATTTCGACTTCAAAAAAGTCTAAGATTTTCATGAAAAGATTTCTGCTTCAAAAAAGTTGAAAATTTTCATGAAAAGATTTCGGCTTCAAAAAGTTGAAAATTTTCATGAAAAGATTTCGACTTCAAAAAGTTGACCATTTTCATGAAAAGATTTCGGCTTCAAAAAAGTTGACCATTTTCATGAAAAGATTTCGGCTTCAAAAAGTTGACCATTTTCATGAAAAGATTTCGGCTTCAAAAAAGTTGAAAATTTTCATGAAAAGATTTTGGTTTCAAAAAGTTGAAAATTTTCATGAAAAGATTTCTGCTTCAAAAAAGTTGAAAATTTTCATGACAGGATATTGGCTTCAAAAAGGTTGAAAACTTTCATGAACTATTTCGGCTTCAAAAAAGTTGAAAATTTTCATGAAGTATTTCGGCTTCAAAAAAATGGAACATTTTCATGAAAAGATTTCTCCTTCAAAAAAGTTGAAAATTTTCATGAAAAGATTTCGGCTTCAAAAAGTTGAAAATTTTCATGAAAAGATTTCAGCTTCAAAAAAGTTGACCATTTTCATGAAAAGATTTCGGCTTCAAAAAAGTTGAACATTTTCATGAAAAGATTTCGGCTTCAAAAAAGTTGAAAATTTTGATTAAGTATTTCGGCTTCAAAAAAATGTAACATTTTCATGAAAAGATTTCGGCTTCAAAAAAGTTGAAAATTTTAATGAAGTATTTCGGCTTCAAAAAAATGGAACATTTTCATGAAAAGATTTCTGCTTCAAAAAAGTTGAAAATTTACATGAAGAGATTTCGACTTCAAAAAAGTCTAAAATTTTCATGAAGTATTTCGGCTTCAAAAAAATGGAACATTTTCATGAAAAGATTTCGGCTTCAAAAAAGTTGAAAATTTACATGAAAAGATTTCGACTTCAAAAAAGTCTAAAATTTTCATGAAGTATTTCGGCTTCAAAAAAATGGAACATTTTCATGAAAAGATTTCGGCTTCAAAAAAGTTGAAAATTTTCATGAAAAGATTTCTGCTTCAAAAAAGTTGAAAATTTACATGAAAAGATTTCGACTTCAAAAAAGTCTAAAATTTTCATGAAGTATTTCGGCTTCAAAAAAATGGAACATTTTCATGAAAAGATTTCGGCTTCAAAAAAGTTGAAAATTTTCATGAAAAGATTTCTGCTTCAAAAAAGTTGAAAATTTACATGAAAAGATTTCGACTTCAAAAAAGTCTAAGATTTTCATGAAAAGATTTCGGCTTCAAAAACGTTGACCATTTTCATGAAAAGATTTCGGCTTCAAAAAAGTTGAAAATTTTCATGAAAAGATTTCGGTTTCAAAAAGTTGAAAATTTTCATGAAAAGATCTCGGCTTCAAAAAAGTTGAACATTTTCATGAAAAGATTTCGGCTTCAAAAAAGTGGAAAATTTTCATGAAAAGATTTTGGTTTCAAAAAAGTTGAACATTTTCATGAAAAGATTTCGGCTTCAAAAAAGTTGAAAACTTTCATGAACTATTTCGGCTTCAAAAAAGTTGAAAATTTTCATGAAGTATTTCGGCTTCAAAAAAATGGAACATTTTCATGAAAAGATTTCTCCTTCAAAAAAGTTGAAAATTTTCATGAAAAGATTTCGGCTTCAAAAAGTTGAAAATTTTCATGAAAAGATTTCAGCTTCAAAAAAGTTGACCATTTTCATGAAAAGATTTCGGCTTCAAAAAAGTTGAACATTTTCATGAAAAGATTTCTGCTTCAAAAAAGTTGAAAATTTACATGAAAAGATTTCGACTTCAAAAAAGTCTAAAATTTTCATGAAGTATTTCGGCTTCAAAAAAATGGAACATTTTCATGAAAAGATTTCGGCTTCAAAAAAGTTGAAAATTTTCATGAAAAGATTTCTGCTTCAAAAAAGTTGAAAATTTTCATGAAAAGATTTCGGCTTCAAAAAAGTTGACCATTTTCATGAAAAGATTTCGGCTTCAAAAAAGTTGAAAATTTTCATGAAAAGATTTCGGTTTCAAAAAGTTGAAAATTTTCATGAAAAGATTTTGGTTTCAAAAAGTTGAACATTTTCATGAAAAGATTTCGGCTTCAAAAAAGTTGAAAATTTTCATGAAAAGATTTCGGCTTCAAAAAAATGGAACATTTTCATGAAAAGATTTTGGCTTCAAAAAAGTTGACCATTTTCATGAAAAGATTTCAGCTTCAAAAAAGTTGAAAATGTTCATGAAAAGATTTTGGTTTCAAAAAGTTGAAAATTTTCATGAAAAGATTTCGGCTTCAAAAAAGTTGAAAATTTTCATGAAAAGATTTTGGTTTCAAAAAGTTGAAAATTTTCATGAAAAGATTTCAGCTTCAAAAAGGTTGAAAACTTTCATGAAGTATTTCAGCTTCAAAAAAGTCGAAGATTTTCATGAAAAGATTTCTGCTTCAAAAAAGTTGAAAATTTTCATGACAGGATTTTGGCTTTAAAAAAAGTAGAAATTTTCATAAATTATTTCGGCTTCAAAAAGGTTGAAAACTTTCATGAACTATTTCGGCTTCAAAAAAGTCGAAGATTTTCATGAAAAGATTTCTGCTTCAAAAAAGTTGAACATTTTCATGAAAAGATTTTGGCTTCAAAAAAGTTGACCATTTTCATGAAAAGATTTCAGCTTCAAAAAAGTTGAAAATGTTCATGAAAAGATTTTGGTTTCAAAAAGTTGAAAATTTTCATGAAAAGATTTCGGCTTCAAAAAAGTTGAAAATTTTCATGAAAAGATTTTGGTTTCAAAAAGTTGAAAATTTTCATGAAAAGATTTCAGCTTCAAAAAGGTTGAAAACTTTCATGAAGTATTTCAGCTTCAAAAAAGTCGAAGATTTTCATGAAAAGATTTCTGCTTCAAAAAAGTTGAAAATTTTCATGACAGGATTTTGGCTTTAAAAAAAGTAGAAATTTTCATAAATTATTTCGGCTTCAAAAAGGTTGAAAACTTTCATGAACTATTTCGGCTTCAAAAAAGTCGAAGATTTTCATGAAAAGATTTCTGCTTCAAAAAAGTTGAACATTTTCATGAAATGATTTCTGCTTCAAGAAAGTTGAAATTTTACATGAAAAGATTTCGGCTTCAAAAAAGTTGAAAATTTTCATGAAGTATTTCGGCTTCAAAAAAATGGAACATTTTCATGAAAAGATTTCTGCTTCAAAAAAGTTGAAAATTTACATGAAAAGATTTCGACTTCAAAAAAGTTGAAAATTTTCATGAAGTATTTCTGCTTCAAAAAAATGGAAAATTTTCATGAAAAGATTTCGGCTTCAAAAAAGTTGAACATTTTCATGAAAAGATTTCTGCTTCAAAAAAGTTGAAAATTTACATGAAAAAATTTCGGCTTCAAAAAAGTCTAAGATTTTCATGAAAAGGTTTCTGCTTCAAAAAAGTTGAAAATTTTCATGAAAAGATTTCGGCTTCAAAAAGTTGAAAATTTTCATGAAAAGATTTCGGCTTCAAAAAAGTTGACCATTTTCATGAAAAGATTTCTGCTTCAAAAAAGTTGAAAATTTACATGAAAAAATTTCGACTTCAAAAAAGTCTAAGATTTTCATGAAAAGATTTCTGCTTCAAAAAAGTTGAAAATTTTCATGAAAAGATTTCGGCTTCAAAAAAGTTGAAAATTTTCATGAAAAGATTTCGACTTCAAAAAGTTGACCATTTTCATGAAAAGATTTCGGCTTCAAAAAAGTTGACCATTTTCATGAAAAGATTTCGGCTTCAAAAAAGTTGAAAATTTTCATGAAAAGATTTCTACTTCAAAAAAGTCTAAGATTTTCATGAAAAGATTTCGGCTTCAAAAAAGTTGAAAATTTTCATGAAAAGATTTCGGTTTCAAAAAGTTGAAAATTTTCATGAAAAGATCTCGGCTTCAAAAAAGTTGAACATTTTCATGAAAAGGTTTCGGCTTCAAAAAAGTTGAAAATTTTCATGAAAAGATCTCGGCTTCAAAAAAGTTGAAAATTTTCATGAAAAGATTTCGGCTTCAAAAAAGTTGAAAATTTTCATGAAAAGATTTCGGCTTCAAAAAGTTGACCATTTTCATGAAAAGATTTCGGCTTCAAAAAAGTTGAAAACTTTCATGAACTATTTCGGCTTCAAAAAAGTTGAAAATTTTCATGAAGTATTTCGGCTTCAAAAAAATGGAACATTTTCATGAAAAGATTTCTCCTTCAAAAAAGTTGAAAATTTTCATGAAAAGATTTCGGCTTCAAAAAGTTGAAAATTTTCATGAAAAGATTTCAGCTTCAAAAAAGTTGACCATTTTCATGAAAAGATTTCGGCTTCAAAAAAGTTGAACATTTTCATGAAAAGATTTCTGCTTCAAAAAAGTTGAAAATTTACATGAAAAGATTTCGACTTCAAAAAAGTCTAAAATTTTCATGAAGTATTTCGGCTTCAAAAAAATGGAACATTTTCATGAAAAGATTTCGGCTTCAAAAAAGTTGAAAATTTTCATGAAAAGATTTCTGCTTCAAAAAAGTTGAAAATTTACATGAAAAGATTTCGACTTCAAAAAAGTCTAAGATTTTCATGAAAAGATTTCGGCTTCAAAAACGTTGACCATTTTCATGAAAAGATTTCGGCTTCAAAAAAGTTGAAAATTTTCATGAAAAGATTTCGGTTTCAAAAAGTTGAAAATTTTCATGAAAAGATCTCGGCTTCAAAAAAGTTGAACATTTTCATGAAAAGATTTCGGCTTCAAAAAAGTGGAAAATTTTCATGAAAAGATTTTGGTTTCAAAAAAGTTGAACATTTTCATGAAAAGATTTGGGCTTCAAAAAACTTGAACATTTTCATGAAAAGATTTCTGCTTCAAAAAAGTTGAAAATTTTCATGAAAAGATTTTGGTTTCAAAAGGTTGAAAATTTTCATGAAAAGATTTCGGCTTCAAAAAAGTTGAACATTTTCATTAAAAGATTTCGGCTTCAAAAAAGTTGAAAATTTTCATGAAGTATTTCGGCTTCAAAAAAATGTAACATTTTCATGAAAAGATTTCGGCTTCAAAAAAGTTGAACATTTTCATGAAAAGATTTTGGCTTCAAAAAAGTTGAAAATTTTCATGAACTATTTCGGCTTCAAAAAAATGGAACATTTTCATGAAAAGATTTCGGCTTCAAAAAAGTTGAACATTTTCATGAAAAGATTTCGGCTTCAAAAAAGTTGAAAATTTACATGAAAAGATTACGACTTCAAAAAAGTCTAAGATTTTCATGAAAAGATTTCTGCTTCAAAAAAGTTGAACATTTTCATGAAAAGATTTCGGCTTCAAAAAGTTGAAAATTTTCAGGAAAAGATTTCGGCTTCAAAAAAGTTGACCATTTTCATGAAAAGATTTCGGCTTCAAAAAAGTTGAAAATTTTCATGAAAAGATTTCGGCTTCAAAAAGTTGAAAATTTTCATGAAAAGATTTCGGCTTCAAAAAGTTGACCATTTTCATGAAAAGATTTCGGCTTCAAAAAAGTTGAAAATTTTCATGAAAAGATTTCGGTTTCAAAAAGTTGAAAATTTTCATGAAAAGATCTCGGCTTCAAAAAAGTTGAACATTTTCATGAAAAGATTTCGGCTTCAAAAAAGTTGAAAATTTTCATGAAAAGATCTCAGCTTCAAAAAAGTTGAACATTTTCATGAAAAGATTTCAGCTTCAAAAAAGTTGAAAATTTTCATGAAAAGATTTCGGCTTCAAAAAGTTGAACATTTTCATGAAAAGATTTCGGCTTCAAAAAGTTGACCATTTTCATGAAAAGATTTCGGCTTCAAAAAAGTTGAACATTTTCATGAAAAGATTTCGGTTTCAAAAAGTTGAAAATTTTCATGAAAAGATCTCGGCTTCAAAAAAGTTGAACATTTTCATGAAAAAATTTCGGCTTCAAAAAAGTTGAACATTTTCATGAAAAGATTTTGGTTTCAAAAAAGTTGAACATTTTCATGAAAAGATTTGGGCTTCAAAAAACTTGAACATTTTCATGAAAAGATTTCTGCTTCAAAAAAGTTGAAAATTTTCATGAAAAGATTTTGTTTTCAAAAAGTTGAAAATTTTCATGAAAAGATTTCGGCTTCAAAAAAGTTGAACATTTTCATGAAAAGATTTCGGCTTCAAAAAAGTTGAAAATTTTCATGAAGTATTTCGGCTTCAAAAAAATGTAACATTTTCATGAAAAGATTTCGGCTTCAAAAAAGTTGAACATTTTCATGAAAAGATTTCGGCTTCAAAAAGTTGAAAATTTTCATGAAAAGATTTCGGCTTCAAAAAGTTGACCATTTTCATGAAAAGATTTCGGCTTCAAAAAAGTTGAAAATTTTCATGAAAAGATATCGGTTTCAAAAAGTTGAAAATTTTCATGAAAAGATCTCGGCTTCAAAAAAGTTGAAAATTTTCATGAAAAGATTTCGGTTTCAAAAAGTTGAAAATTTTCATGAAAAGATCTCGGCTTCAAAAAAGTTGAACATTTTCATGAAAAGATTTCGGCTTCAAAAAAGTTGAAAATTTTCATGAAAAAATCTCAGCTTCAAAAAAGTTGAACATTTTCATGAAAAGATTTCAGCTTCAAAAAAGTTGAAAATTTTCATGAAAAGATTTCGGCTTCAAAAAAGTTGAACATTTTCATGAAAAGATTTCGGCTTCAAAAAAGTTGAAAATTTACATGTAAAGATTTCGACTTCAAAAAAGTCTAAGATTTTCATGAAAAGATTTCTGCTTCAAAAAAGTTGAAAATTTTCATGAAAAGATTTCGGCTTCAAAAAGTTGAAAATTTTCATGAAAAGATTTCGGCTTCAAAAAAGTTGACCATTTTCATGAAAAGATTTCGGCTTCAAAAAAGTTGAAAATTTTCATGAAAAGATTTCGACTTCAAAAAAGTCTAAGATTTTCATGAAAAGATTTCGGCTGCAAAAAAGTTGAAAATTTTCATGAAAAGATTTCGGCTTCAAAAAGTTGAAAATTTTCATGAAAAGATTTCGGCTTCAAAAAGTTGACCATTTTCATGAAAAGATTTCGGCTTCAAAAAAGTTGAAAATTTTCATGAAAAGATTTCGGTTTCAAAAAGTTGAAAATTTTCATGAAAAGATTTCTGCTTCAAAAAAGTTGAAAATTTTCATGACAGGATATTGGCTTCAAAAAGGTTGAAAACTTTCATGAACTATTTCGGCTTCAAAAAAGTTGAAAATTTTCATGAAGTATTTCGTCTTCAAAAAAATGGAACATTTTCATGAAAAGATTTCTGCTTCAAAAAAGTTGAAAATTTTCATGAAAAGATTTCGGCTTCAAAAAGTTGAAAATTTTCATGAAAAGATTTCGGCTTCAAAAAAATGGAACATTTTCATGAAAAGATTTCGGCTTCAAAAAAGTTGAAAATTTTCATGAAAAGATTTCTGCTTCAAAAAAGTTGAAAATTTACATGAAAAGATTTCGACTTCAAAAAAGTCTAAGATTTTCATGAAAAGATTTCGGCTTCAAAAAAGTTGAACATTTTCATGAAAAGATTTCGGCTTCAAAAAAGTTGAAAATTTACATGAAAAGATTTCGACTTCAAAAAAGTCTAAAATTTTCATGAAGTATTTCGGCTTCAAAAAAATGGAACATTTTCATGAAAAGATTTCGGCTTCAAAAAAGTTGAAAATTTTCATGAAAAGATTTCTGCTTCAAAAAAGTTGAAAATTTACATGAAAAGATTTCGACTTCAAAAAAGTCTAAGATTTTCATGAAAAGATTTCGGCTTCAAAAAAGTTGAACATTTTCATGAAAAGATTTCGGCTTCAAAAAAGTTGAAAATTTTCATGAAGTATTTCGGCTTCAAAAAAATGTAACATTTTCATGAAAAGATTTCGGCTTCAAAAAAGTTGAACATTTTCATGAAAAGATTTCGGCTTCAAAAAGTTGAAAATTTTCATGAAAAGATTTCGGCTTCAAAAAAGTTGAACATTTTCATGAAAAGATTTCGGCTTCAAAAAGTTGAAAATTTTCATGAAAAGATTTCGGCTTCAAAAAAGTTGAACATTTTCATGAAAAGATTTCGGCTTCAAAAAAGTTGAAAATTTTCATGAAAAGATTTCGGCTTCAAAAAAGTTGAAAATTTTCATGAAAAGATTTCTGCTTCAAAAAAGTCTAAAATTTTCATGAAAAGATTTCGGCTTCAAAAAGTTGAAAATTTTCATGAAAAGATTTCGGCTTCAAAAAAGTCTAAGATTTTCATGAAAAGATTTCTGCTTCAAAAAAGTTGAAAATTTACATGAAAAGATTTCGACTTCAAAAAAGTCTAAGATTTTCATGAAAAGATTTCTGCTTCAAAAAAGTCTAAAATTTTCATGAAATGATTTCGGCTTCAAAAAAGTTGACCATTTTCATGAAAAGATTTCTGCTTCAAAAAAGTTGAAAATTTACATGAAAAGATTTCGACTTCAAAAAAGTTGAAAATTTAAATAAAAAGATATTGGTTTCAAAAAGTCTAAAATTTTCATGAAAAGATTTCGGCTTCAAAAAAGTTGAAAATTTACATGAAAAGATTTCGACTTCAAAAAATTCTAAGATTTTCATGAAAAGATTTCGACTTCAAAAAAGTTGAAAATTTTCATGAAAAGATTTCGGCTTCAAAAAGTTGAAAATTTTCATGAAAAGATTTCGGCTTCAAAAAAGTTGACCATTTTCATGAAAAGATTTCTGCTTCAAAAAAGTTGAAAATTTTCATGAAAAGATTTCGGCTTCAAAAAGTTGAAAATTTTCATGAAGAATTTCGGCTTCAAAAAAAAGGAACATTTTCATGAAAAGATTTCGGCTTCAAAAAAGTTGAACATTTTCATGAAAAGATTTCTGCTTCAAAAAAGTTGAAAATTTACATGAAAAGATTTCGACTTCAAAAAAGTTGAAAATTTACATGAAAAGATTTCGACTTCAAAAAAGTCTAAGATTTTCATGAAAAGATTTCTGTTTCAAAAAAGTCTAAAATTTTCATGAAAAGATTTCTGTTTCAAAAAAGTTGAAAATTTTCATGAAAAGATTTGGGCTTCAAAAAGTTGAAAATTTTCATGAAAAGATTTCGGCATCAAAAAAGTTGAACATTTTCATGAAAAGATTTCGGCTTCAAAAAAGTTGAAAATTTTCATGAAATATTTCCGCATCAAAAAAGTTGAAAATTTTCATGAAAAGATTTAGGTTTCAAAAAAAGTTGAAAATTTTCATGAAGTATTTCTGCTTCAAAAAAGTCGAAAATTTTCATGAACTATTTCGGCATCAAAAAAGTTGAAAATTTTCATGAAAAGATTTCGGCTTCAAAAAAGTTGAAAATTTTCATGAAAAGATTTAGACTTGAAAAAAGTTGAATATTTTCATCAAGTATTTCGGCTTCAAAAAAGTCGAAGATTTTCATGAAAAGATTTCTGCTTCAAAAAAGTTGAAAATTTACATGAAAAGATTTCGACTTCAAAAAAGTCTAAGATTTTCATGAAAAGATTTCTGCTTCAAAAAAGTTGAAAATTTTCATGAAAAGATTTCGGCTTCAACAAAGTTGACCATTTTCATGAAAAGATTTCGGCTTCAAAAAAGTTGAAAATTTTCATGAAAAGATTTTGGTTTCAAAAAGTTGAACATTTTCATGAAAAGATTTCGGCTTCAAAAAAGTTGAAAATTTTCATGAAAAGATTTCGGCTTCAAAAAAATGGAACATTTTCATGAAAAGATTTCGGCTTCAAAAAAGTTGACCATTTTCATGAAAAGATTTCGGCTTCAAAAAAGTTGAAAATGTTCATGAAAAGATTTCGGTTTCAAAAAGTTGAAAATTTTCATGAAAAGATTTCGGCTTCAAAAAAGTTGAAAATTTTCATGAAAAGATTTCGGTTTCAAAAAAGTTGAAAATTTTCATGAAAAGATTTCGGCTTCAAAAAAGTTGACCATTTTCATGAAAAGATTTCGACTACAAAAAAGTCTAAAGTTTTCATGAAAAGATTTATGTTTCAAAAAAGTTGAAGATTTTCATGAAAAGATTTGGGCTTCAAAAAGTTGAAAATTTTCATGAAAAGATTTCGGCATCAAAAAAGTTGAACATTTTCATGAAAAGATTTCGGCTTCAAAAAAGTTGAAAATTTTCATGAAATATTTCCGCATCAAAAAAGTTGAAAATTTTCATGAAAAGATTTATGTTTCAAAAAAGTTGAAGATTTTCATGAAAAGATTTGGGCTTCAAAAAGTTGAAAATTTTCATGAAAAGATTTCGGCATCAAAAAAGTTGAACATTTTCATGAAGTATTTCGGCTTCAAAAAAGTCGAAAATTTTCATGAACTATTTCGGCATCAAAAAAGTTGAAAATTTTCATGAAAAGATTTCGGCTTCAAAAAAGTTGAAAATTTTCATGAAAAGATTTAGACTTGAAAAAAGTTGAATATTTTCATCAAGTATTTCGGCTTCAAAAAAGTCGAAGATTTTCATGAAAAGATTTCGGCTTCAAAAACGTTGAACATTTTCATGAAAAGATTTCTGCTTCAAAAAAGTTGAAAATTTTCATGAAAAGATATTGGTTTCAAAAAGTTGAAAATTTTCATGAAAAGATTTCGACTTCAAAAAAGTCTAAGATCTTCATGAAAAGATTTCGGCTTCAAAAAAGTTGAAAATTTTCATGAAAAGATTTCGGCTTTAAAAAAGTTGAAAATTTTCATGAAGTATTTCGACTACAAAAAAGTCTAAAATTTTAATGAAAAGATTTATGTTTCAAAAAAGTTGAAAATTTTCATGAAAAGATTTGGGCTTCAAAAAGTTGAAAATTTTCATGAAAAGATTTCGGCATCAAAAAAGTTGAACATTTTCATGAAAAGATTTCGGCTTCAAAAAAGTTGAAAATTTTCATGAACTGTTTCCGCATCAAAAAAGTTGAAAATTTTCATGAAAAGATTTCGGTTTCAAAAAAAGTTGAACATTTTCATGAAGTATTTCGGCTTCAAAAAAGTCGAAAATTTTCATGAACTATTTCGGCATCAAAAAAGTTGAAAATTTTCATGAAAAGATTTCGGCTTCAAAAAAGTTGAAAATTTTCATGAAAAGATTTAGACTTGAAAAAAGTTGAAAATTTACATGAAAAAATTTCGGCTTCAAAAAAGTCTAAGATTTTCATGAAAAGGTTTCTGCTTCAAAAAAGTTGAAAATATTTTAATGAAAAGATATCGACTTCAAAAAAGTTGAAAATTTACATGAAAAGATATCGACTTCAAAAAAGTTGAAAATTTTCATGAAGTATTTCTGCTTCAAAAAAATGGAACATTTTCATGAAAAGATTTCGGCTTCAAAAAAGTTGAACATTTTCATGAAAAGATTTCGGTTTCAAAAAAGTTGAAAACTTACATGAAAAAATTTCGGCTTCAAAAAGTTGAAAATTTTCATGAAAAGATTTCGGCTTCAAAAAAGTTGACCATTTTCATGAAAAGATTTCGGCTTCAAAAAAGTTGAAAATTTACATGAAAAAATTTCGACTTCAAAAAAGTCTAAGATTTTCATGAAAAGATTTCTGCTTCAAAAAGTTGAAAATTTTCATGAAGTAATTCGGCTTCAAAAACATTGAACATTTTCATGAAAAGATTTCGGCTTCAAAAAAGTTGAAAATTTTCATGAAAAGATTTCGGGTTCAAAAAAGTTGAAAATGTTCATGAACTATTTCGGCATCAAAAAAGTTGAAAATTTTCATGAAAAGATTTAGGTTTCAAAAAAGTTGAAAATTTTCATGAAGTATTTCGGCTTCAAAAAAGTCTAAAATTTTCATGAACTATTTCGGCTTCAAAAAAGTTGAAAATTTTCATGAAAAGATTTCTGCTTCAAAAAAGTTGAAAATTTTCATGAAAAGATTTCGGATTCAAAAAAGTTGAAAATTTTCATGAAAAGATTTAGACTTCAAAATAGTTAAATATTTTCATCAAGTATTTCGGCTTCAAAAAAGTCGAAGATTTTCATGAAAAGATTTCTGCTTCAAAAAAGTTGAAAATTTTCATGACAGGATTTTGGCTTCAAAAAAGTTGAACATTTTCATGAAAAGATTTCTGCTTCAAAAAAGTCGAAGATTTTCATGAAAAGATTTCGGTTTCAAAAAGTTGAAAATTTTCATGAAAAGATCTCGGCTTCAAAAAAGTTGAAAATTTTCATGAACTATTTCGGCATCAAAAAAGTTGAAAATTTTCATGAAAAGATTTCGGCTTCAAAAAAGTTGAACATTTTCATGAAAAGATTTCGGGTTCAAAAAAGTTGAAAATGTTCATGAACTATTTCGGCATCAAAAAAGTTGAAAATTTTCATGAAAAGATTTAGGTTTCAAAAAAGTTGAAAATTTTCATGAAGTATTTCGGCTTCAAAAAATTCTAAGATTTTCATGAAAAGATTTCGGCTTCAAAAAAGTTGAAAATTTTCATGAAAAGATTTCGGCTTCAAAAAAGTTGACCATTTTCATGAAAAGATTTCGGCTTCAAAAAAGTTGAACATTTTCATGAAAAGATTTCGGTTTTAAAAAAGTTGAAAATTTTCATGAAAAGATTTCGGCTTTAAAAAAGTTGAAAATTTTCATGAAGTATTTCGACTACAAAAAAGTCTAAAATTTTCATAAAAAGATTTATGTTTCAAAAAAGTTGAAAATTTTCATGAAAAGATTTATGTTTCAAAAAAGTTGAAAATTTTCATGAAAAGATATTGGTTTCAAAAAGTTGAAAATTTTCATGAAAAGATTTCGACTTCAAAAAAGTCTAAGATTTTCATGAAAAGATTTCGGCTTCAAAAAAGTTGCAAATTTACATGAAAAGATTTCGACTTCAAAAAAGTTGAAAATTTTCATGAAAAGATTTCTGCTTCAAAAAGTTGAAAATTTTCATGAAAAGATTTCGGCTTCAAAAAAGTTGAACATTTTCATGAAAAGATTTCGGCTTCAAAAAAGTTGAAAATTTTCATGAAGTATTTCGGCTTCAAAAAAATGGAACATTTTCATGAAAAAATTTCAGCTTCAAAAAAGTTGAAAATTTACATGAAAAGATTTCGACTTCAAAAAAGTTGACCATTTTCATGAAAAGATTTCAGCTTCAAAAAAGTTGAAAATGTTCATGAAAAGATTTCGGTTTCAAAAAGTTGAAAATTTTCATGAAAAGATTTCGGCTTCAAAAAAGTTGAAAATTTTCATGAAAAGATTTTGGTTTCAAAAAGTTGAAAATTTTCATGAAAAGATTTCTTCTTCAAAAAGGTTGAAAACTTTCATGAAGTATTTCAGCTTCAAAAAAGTCGAAGATTTTCATGAAAAGATTTCTGCTTCAAAAAAGTTGAAAATTTTCATGAAAAGATTTCTGCTTCAAAAAAGTTGAAAATTTTCATGAAGTATTTCGGCTTCAAATAAATGGAACATTTTCATGAAAAGATTTCTGCTTCAAAAAAGTTGAAAATTTACATGAAAAGATTTCGACTTCAAAAAAGTTGAAAATTTTCATGAAGTATTTCTGCTTCAAAAAAATGGAACATTTTCATGAAAAGATTTCTGCTTCAAAAAAGTTGAACATTTTCATGAAAAGATTTCTGCTTCAAAAAAGTTGAAAATTTACATGAAAAAATTTCGGCTTCAAAAAAGTCTAAGATTTTCATGAAAAGGTTTCTGCTTCAAAAAAGTTGAAAATTTTCATGAAAAGATTTCGGCTTCAAAAAAGTTGAAAATTTTCATGAAAAGATTTCGGCTTCAAAAAAGTTGAAAATTTTCATGAAGTATTTCGGCTTCAAATAAATGGAACATTTTCATGAAAAGATTTCTGCTTCAAAAAAGTTGAAAATTTACATGAAAAGATTTCGACTTCAAAAAAGTTGAAAATTTTCATGAAGTATTTCTGCTTCAAAAAAATGGAACATTTTCATGAAAAGATTTCGGCTTCAAAAAAGTTGAACATTTTCATGAAAAGATTTCTGCTTCAAAAAAGTTGAAAATTTACATGAAAAAATTTCGGCTTCAAAAAAGTCTAAGATTTTCATGAAAAGGTTTCTGCTTCAAAAAAGTTGAAAATTTTCATGAAAAGATTTCGGCTTCAAAAAGTTGAAAATTTTCATGAAAAGATTTCGGCTTCAAAAAAGTTGACCATTTTCATGAAAAGATTTCTGCTTCAAAAAAGTTGAAAATTTTCATGAAAAGATTTCGGCTTCAAAAAAGTTGACCATTTTCATGAAAAGATTTCGGCTTCAAAAAAGTTGAAAATTTTCATGAAAAGATTTCGGTTTCAAAAAGTTGAAAATTTTCATGAAAAGATTTTGGTTTCAAAAAGTTGAACATTTTCATGAAAAGATTTCGGCTTCAAAAAAGTTGAAAATTTTCATGAAAAGATTTCGGCTTCAAAAAAATGGAACATTTTCATGAAAAGATTTTGGCTTCAAAAAAGTTGACCATTTTCATGAAAAGATTTCAGCTTCAAAAAAGTTGAAAATGTTCATGAAAAGATTTTGGTTTCAAAAAGTTGAAAATTTTCATGAAAAGATTTCGGCTTCAAAAAAGTTGAAAATTTTCATGAAAAGATTTTGGTTTCAAAAAGTTGAAAATTTTCATGAAAAGATTTCAGCTTCAAAAAGGTTGAAAACTTTCATGAAGTATTTCAGCTTCAAAAAAGTCGAAGATTTTCATGAAAAGATTTCTGCTTCAAAAAAGTTGAAAATTTTCATGACAGGATTTTGGCTTTAAAAAAAGTAGAAATTTTCATAAATTATTTCGGCTTCAAAAAGGTTGAAAACTTTCATGAACTATTTCGGCTTCAAAAAAGTCGAAGATTTTCATGAAAAGATTTCTGCTTCAAAAAAGTTGAACATTTTCATGAAAAGATTTTGGCTTCAAAAAAGTTGACCATTTTCATGAAAAGATTTCAGCTTCAAAAAAGTTGAAAATGTTCATGAAAAGATTTTGGTTTCAAAAAGTTGAAAATTTTCATGAAAAGATTTCGGCTTCAAAAAAGTTGAAAATTTTCATGAAAAGATTTTGGTTTCAAAAAGTTGAAAATTTTCATGAAAAGATTTCAGCTTCAAAAAGGTTGAAAACTTTCATGAAGTATTTCAGCTTCAAAAAAGTCGAAGATTTTCATGAAAAGATTTCTGCTTCAAAAAAGTTGAAAATTTTCATGACAGGATTTTGGCTTTAAAAAAAGTAGAAATTTTCATAAATTATTTCGGCTTCAAAAAGGTTGAAAACTTTCATGAACTATTTCGGCTTCAAAAAAGTCGAAGATTTTCATGAAAAGATTTCTGCTTCAAAAAAGTTGAACATTTTCATGAAATGATTTCTGCTTCAAGAAAGTTGAAATTTTACATGAAAAGATTTCGGCTTCAAAAAAGTTGAAAATTTTCATGAAGTATTTCGGCTTCAAAAAAATGGAACATTTTCATGAAAAGATTTCTGCTTCAAAAAAGTTGAAAATTTACATGAAAAGATTTCGACTTCAAAAAAGTTGAAAATTTTCATGAAGTATTTCTGCTTCAAAAAAATGGAAAATTTTCATGAAAAGATTTCGGCTTCAAAAAAGTTGAACATTTTCATGAAAAGATTTCTGCTTCAAAAAAGTTGAAAATTTACATGAAAAAATTTCGGCTTCAAAAAAGTCTAAGATTTTCATGAAAAGGTTTCTGCTTCAAAAAAGTTGAAAATTTTCATGAAAAGATTTCGGCTTCAAAAAGTTGAAAATTTTCATGAAAAGATTTCGGCTTCAAAAAAGTTGACCATTTTCATGAAAAGATTTCTGCTTCAAAAAAGTTGAAAATTTACATGAAAAAATTTCGACTTCAAAAAAGTCTAAGATTTTCATGAAAAGATTTCTGCTTCAAAAAAGTTGAAAATATTTTAATGAAAAGATATCGACTTCAAAAAAGTTGAAAATTTTCATGAAGTATTTCTGCTTCAAAAAAATGGAACATTTTCATGAAAAGATTTCGGCTTCAAAAAAGTTGAACATTTTCATGAAAAGATTTCGGTTTCAAAAAAGTTGAAAATTTACATGAAAAAATTTCGGCTTCAAAAAGTTGAAAATTTTCATGAAAAGATTTCGGCTTCAAAAAAGTTGACCATTTTCATGAAAAGATTTCGGCTTCAAAAAAGTTGAAAATTTACATGAAAAAATTTCGACTTCAAAAAAGTCTAAGATTTTCATGAAAAGATTTCTGCTTCAAAAAGTTGAAAATTTTCATGAAGTAATTCGGCTTCAAAAACATTGAACATTTTCATGAAAAGATTTCGGCTTCAAAAAAGTTGAAAATTTTCATGAAAAGATTTCGGTTTCAAAAAAGTTGAAAATGTTCATGAACTATTTCGGCATCAAAAAAGTTGAAAATTTTCATGAAAAGATTTAGGTTTCAAAAAAGTTGAAAATTTTCATGAAGTATTTCGGCTTCAAAAAAGTCTAAAATTTTCATGAACTATTTCGGCTTCAAAAAAGTTGAAAATTTTCATGAAAAGATTTCTGCTTCAAAAAAGTTGAAAATTTTCATGAAAAGATTTCGGCTTCAAAAAAGTTGAAAATTTTCATGAAAAGATTTAGACTTCAAAATAGTTAAATATTTTCATCAAGTATTTCGGCTTCAAGAAAAGTCGAAGATTTTCATGAAAAGATTTCTGCTTCAAAAAAGTTGAAAATTTTCATGACAGGATTTTGGCTTCAAAAAAGTTGAACATTTTCATGAAAAGATTTCTGCTTCAAAAAAGTCGAAGATTTTCATGAAAAGATTTCGGTTTCAAAAAGTTGAAAATTTTCATGAAAAGATCTCGGCTTCAAAAAAGTTGAAAATTTTCATGAACTATTTCGGCATCAAAAAAGTTGAAAATTTTCATGAAAAGATTTCGTGTTCAAAAAAGTTGAACATTTTCATGAAAAGATTTCGGGTTCAAAAAAGTTGAAAATTTTCATGAACTATTTCGGCATCAAAAAAGTTGAAAATTTACATGAAAAGATTTAGGTTTCAAAAAAGTTGAAAATTTTCATGAAGTATTTCGGCTTCAAAAAAGTCTTAGATTTTCATGAAAAGATTTCGGCTTCAAAAAAGTTGAAAATTTTCATGAAAAGATTTATGTTTCAAAAAAGTTGAAAATTTTCATGAAAAAATTTATGTTTCAAAAAAGTTGAAAATTTTCATGAAAAAATTTATGTTTCAAAAAAGTTGAAAATTTTCATGAAAAGATATTGGTTTTAAAAAGTTGAAAATTTTCATGAAAAGATTTCGACTTCAAAAAAGTCTAAGATTTTCATGAAAAGATTTCGGCTTCAAAAAAGTTGAAAATTTTCATGAAAAGATTTCGGCTTCAAAAAAGTTGAACATTTTCATGAAAAGATTTCTGCTTCAAAAAAGTTGAAAATTTACATGAAAAGATTTCGACTTCAAAAAAGTTGAAAATTTTCATGAAGTATTTCTGCTTCAAAAAAATGGAACATTTTCATGAAAAGATTTCGGCTTCAAAAAAGTTGAACATTTTCATGAAAAGATTTCTGCTCCAAAAAAGTTGAAAATTTACATGAAAAGATTTCGACTTCAAAAAAGTTGAAAATTTTCATGAAAAGATTTCTGCTTCAAAAAGTTGAAAATTTTCATGACAGGATTTTGGCTTCAAAAAGGTTGAAAACTTTCATGATCTATTTCGACTTTGAAAAAGTCGAAGATTTTCATGAAAAGATTTCGGCTTCTAAAAAGTTGAAAATTTTCATGAAGTATTTCAGCTTCAAAAAAGTCGAAGATTTTCATGAAAAGATTTCTGCTTCAAAAAACTTGAAAATTTTCATGACAGGATTTTGGCTTCAAAAAAGTTGAAAATTTTCATGAAAAGATCTCGGCTTCAAAAAAGTTGAAAATTTTCATGAACTATTTCGGCATCAAAAAAGTTGAAAATTTTCATGAACTATTTCGGCATCAAAAAAGTTGAAAATTTTCATGAAAAGATTTCGGCTTCAAAAAAGTTGAAAATTTTCATGAAAAGATTTAGGTTTCAAAAAAGTTGAAAATTTTCATGAAGTATTTCGGCTTCAAAAAAGTCTAAGATTTTCATGAAAAGATTTCGGCTTCAAAAAGTTGAAAATTTTCATGAAAAGATTTCTGCTTTAAAAAAGTCGAAGATTTTCATGAAAAGATTTCGGCTTCTAAAAAGTTGAAAATTTTCATGAAGTATTTCGGCTTCAAAAAAATGTAACATTTTCATGAAAAGATTTCGGCTTCAAAAAAGTTGAACATATTCATGAAAAGATTTCGGCTTCAAAAAAGTTGAAAATTTACATGAAAAGATTTCGACTTCAAAAAAGTCTAAGATTTTCATGAAAAGATTTCTGCTTCAAAAAAGTTGAAAATTTTCATGAAAAGATTTCGGTTTCAAAAAAGTCTAAGATTTTCATGAAAAGATTTCTGCTTCAAAAAAGTTGAAAATTTTCATGAAAAGATTTCGGTTTCAAAAAGTTGAAAATTTTCATGAAAAGACTTCGGCTTCAAAAAAGTTGAAAATTTACATGAAAAGATTTCGACTTCAAAAAAGTCTAAGATTTTCATGAAAAGATTTCTGCTTCAAAAAAGTTGAAAATTTTCATGAAAAGATTTCGGTTTCAAAAAAGTCTAAGATTTTCATGAAACGATTTCTGCTTCAAAAAAGTTGAAAATTTTCATGAAAAGATTTCGGTTTCAAAAAGTTAAAAATTTTCATGAAAAGATTTCTGCTTCAAAAAAGTTGAAAATTTTCATGACAGGATTTTGGCTTCAAAAAGGTTGAAAACTTTCATGAACTATTTCGACTTTAAAAAAGTCGAAGATTTTCATGAAAAGATTTCGGCTTCTAAAAAGTTGAAAATTTTCATGAAGTATTTCGGCTTCAAAAAAATGTAACATTTTCATGAAAAGATTTCTGCTTCAAAAAAGTTGACCATTTTCATGAAAAGATTTCGGCTTCAAAAAAGTTGAAAATTTTCATGAAGTATTTCGGCTTCAAAAAAATGGAACATTTTCATGAAAAGATTTCTGCTTCAAAAAAGTTGAACATTTTCATGAAAAGATTTCGGCTTCAAAAGAGTTGAACATTTTCATGAAAAGATTTCTGCTTCAAAAAAGTTGAAAATTTTCATGAAAAGTTTTCGTCTTCAAAAAGTTGAAAATTTTCATGAAAAGATTTCTGCTTCAAAAAAGTTTACCATTTTCATGAAAAGATTTCGGCTTCTAAAAAGTTGAAAATTTTCATGAAGTATTTCTGCTTCAAAAAAGTTGAAAATTTTCATGAAAAGATTTCGGCTTCAAAAAGTTTAACATTTTCATGAAAAGATTTCGGCTTCAAAAAAGTTGAACATTTTCATGAAAAGATTTCGGCTTCAAAAAAGTTGAACATTTTCATGAAAAGATTTCTGCTTCAAAAAAGTTGAAAATTTTCATGAAAAGATTTCTGCTTCAAAAAAGTTGACCATTTTCATGAAAAGATTTCGGCTTCAAAAAAGTTGAAAATTTTCATGAAAAGATTTCTGCTTCAAAAAAGTTGAAAATTTTCATGAAAAGATTTCGGCTTCAAAAAAGTTGAACATTTTCATGAAAAGATTTCTGCTTCAAAAAAGTTGAACATTTTCATGAAAAGATTTCGGCTTCAAAAAAGTTGAAAATTTTCATGAAAAGATTTCTGCTTCAAAAAAGTTGAACATTTTCATGACAAGATTTCTGCTTCAAAAAAGTTGAAAATTTTCATGAAAAGATTTCTGCTTCAAAAAAGTTGACCATTTTCATGAAAAGATTTCGGCTTCTAAAAAGTTGAAAATTTTCATGAAGTATTTCTGCTTCAAAAAAGTTGAAAATTTTCATGAAAAGATTTCGGCTTCAAAAAGTTGAACATTTTCATGAAAAGATTTCGGCTTCAAAAAAGTTGAACATTTTCATGAAAAGATTTCGGCTTCAAAAAAGTTGAAAATTTTCATGAAAAGATTTTGGTTTCAAAAAAGTTGAACATTTTCATGAAAAGATTTCGGCTTCAAAAAAGTTGAAAATTTTCATGAACTATTTTGGCATCAAAAAAGTTGAAAATTTTCATGAAAAGATTTCGGCTTCAAAAAAGTCGAAAATTTTCATGAACTATTTCGGCATCAAAAAAGTTGAAAATTTTCATGAAAAGATTTCGGCTTCAAAAAAGTTGAAAATTTTCATGAACTATTTCGGCATCAAAAAAGTTGAATATTTTCATCAAGAATTTCGGCTTCAAAAAAGTCCAAGATTTTCATGAAAAGATTTCTGCTTCAAAAAAGTTGAACATTTTCATGAAAAGATTTCGGCTTCAAAAAAATGTAACATTTTCATGAAAAAATTTCTGCTTCAAAAAAGTTGAAAATTTTCATGAAAAGATTTTGGTTTCAAAAAGTTGAAAATTTACATGAAAAGATTTCGACTTCAAAAAAGTTGAAAATTTTCATGAAAAGATTTCTGCTTCAAAAAGTTGAAAATTTTCATGACAGGATTTTGGCTTCAAAAAGGTTGAAAACTTTCATGATCTATTTCGACTTTGAAAAAGTCGAAGATTTTCATGAAAAGATTTCGGCTTCTAAAAAGTTGAAAATTTTCATGAAGTATTTCAGCTTCAAAAAAGTCGAAGATTTTCATGAAAAGATTTCTGCTTCAAAAAACTTGAAAATTTTCATGACAGGATTTTGGCTTCAAAAAAGTTGAAAATTTTCATGAAAAGATCTCGGCTTCAAAAAAGTTGAAAATTTTCATGAACTATTTCGGCATCAAAAAAGTTGAAAATTTTCATGAACTATTTCGGCATCAAAAAAGTTGAAAATTTTCATGAAAAGATTTCGGCTTCAAAAAAGTTGAAAATTTTCATGAAAAGATTTAGGTTTCAAAAAAGTTGAAAATTTTCATGAAGTATTTCGGCTTCAAAAAAGTCTAAGATTTTCATGAAAAGATTTCGGCTTCAAAAAGTTGAAAATTTTCATGAAAAGATTTCTGCTTTAAAAAAGTCGAAGATTTTCATGAAAAGATTTCGGCTTCTAAAAAGTTGAAAATTTTCATGAAGTATTTCGGCTTCAAAAAAATGTAACATTTTCATGAAAAGATTTCGGCTTCAAAAAAGTTGAACATTTTCATGAAAAGATTTCGGCTTCAAAAAAGTTGAAAATTTACATGAAAAGATTTCGACTTCAAAAAAGTCTAAGATTTTCATGAAAAGATTTCTGCTTCAAAAAAGTTGAAAATTTTCATGAAAAGATTTCGGTTTCAAAAAAGTCTAAGATTTTCATGAAAAGATTTCTGCTTCAAAAAAGTTGAAAATTTTCATGAAAAGATTTCGGTTTCAAAAAGTTGAAAATTTTCATGAAAAGACTTCGGCTTCAAAAAAGTTGAAAATTTTCATGAAAAGATTTCGGCTTCAAAAAGTTGAACATTTTCATGAAAAGATTTCGGCTTCAAAAAAGTTGAACATTTTCATGAAAAGATTTCGGCTTCAAAAAAGTTGAAAATTTTCATGAAAAGATTTTGGTTTCAAAAAAGTTGAACATTTTCATGAAAAGATTTCGGCTTCAAAAAAGTTGAAAATTTTCATGAACTATTTTGGCATCAAAAAAGTTGAAAATTTTCATGAAAAGATTTCGGCTTCAAAAAAGTCGAAAATTTTCATGAACTATTTCGGCATCAAAAAAGTTGAAAATTTTCATGAAAAGATTTCGGCTTCAAAAAAGTTGAAAATTTTCATGAACTATTTCGGCATCAAAAAAGTTGAATATTTTCATCAAGAATTTCGGCTTCAAAAAAGTCCAAGATTTTCATGAAAAGATTTCTGCTTCAAAAAAGTTGAACATTTTCATGAAAAGATTTCGGCTTCAAAAAAATGTAACATTTTCATGAAAAAATTTCTGCTTCAAAAAAGTTGAAAATTTTCATGAAAAGATTTTGGTTTCAAAAAGTTGAAAATTTACATGAAAAGATTTCGACTTCAAAAAAGTTGAAAATTTTCATGAAAAGATTTCTGCTTCAAAAAGTTGAAAATTTTCATGACAGGATTTTGGCTTCAAAAAGGTTGAAAACTTTCATGATCTATTTCGACTTTGAAAAAGTCGAAGATTTTCATGAAAAGATTTCGGCTTCTAAAAAGTTGAAAATTTTCATGAAGTATTTCAGCTTCAAAAAAGTCGAAGATTTTCATGAAAAGATTTCTGCTTCAAAAAACTTGAAAATTTTCATGACAGGATTTTGGCTTCAAAAAAGTTGAAAATTTTCATGAAAAGATCTCGGCTTCAAAAAAGTTGAAAATTTTCATGAACTATTTCGGCATCAAAAAAGTTGAAAATTTTCATGAACTATTTCGGCATCAAAAAAGTTGAAAATTTTCATGAAAAGATTTCGGCTTCAAAAAAGTTGAAAATTTTCATGAAAAGATTTAGGTTTCAAAAAAGTTGAAAATTTTCATGAAGTATTTCGGCTTCAAAAAAGTCTAAGATTTTCATGAAAAGATTTCGGCTTCAAAAAGTTGAAAATTTTCATGAAAAGATTTCTGCTTTAAAAAAGTCGAAGATTTTCATGAAAAGATTTCGGCTTCTAAAAAGTTGAAAATTTTCATGAAGTATTTCGGCTTCAAAAAAATGTAACATTTTCATGAAAAGATTTCGGCTTCAAAAAAGTTGAACATTTTCATGAAAAGATTTCGGCTTCAAAAAAGTTGAAAATTTACATGAAAAGATTTCGACTTCAAAAAAGTCTAAGATTTTCATGAAAAGATTTCTGCTTCAAAAAAGTTGAAAATTTTCATGAAAAGATTTCGGTTTCAAAAAAGTCTAAGATTTTCATGAAACGATTTCTGCTTCAAAAAAGTTGAAAATTTTCATGAAAAGATTTCGGTTTCAAAAAGTTAAAAATTTTCATGAAAAGATTTCTGCTTCAAAAAAGTTGAAAATTTTCATGACAGGATTTTGGCTTCAAAAAGGTTGAAAACTTTCATGAACTATTTCGACTTTAAAAAAGTCGAAGATTTTCATGAAAAGATTTCGGCTTCTAAAAAGTTGAAAATTTTCATGAAGTATTTCGGCTTCAAAAAAATGTAACATTTTCATGAAAAGATTTCTGCTTCAAAAAAGTTGACCATTTTCATGAAAAGATTTCGGCTTCAAAAAAGTTGAAAATTTTCATGAAGTATTTCGGCTTCAAAAAAATGGAACATTTTCATGAAAAGATTTCTGCTTCAAAAAAGTTGAACATTTTCATGAAAAGATTTCGGCTTCAAAAGAGTTGAACATTTTCATGAAAAGATTTCTGCTTCAAAAAAGTTGAAAATTTTCATGAAAAGTTTTCGTCTTCAAAAAGTTGAAAATTTTCATGAAAAGATTTCTGCTTCAAAAAAGTTTACCATTTTCATGAAAAGATTTCGGCTTCTAAAAAGTTGAAAATTTTCATGAAGTATTTCTGCTTCAAAAAAGTTGAAAATTTTCATGAAAAGATTTCGGCTTCAAAAAGTTTAACATTTTCATGAAAAGATTTCGGCTTCAAAAAAGTTGAACATTTTCATGAAAAGATTTCGGCTTCAAAAAAGTTGAACATTTTCATGAAAAGATTTCTGCTTCAAAAAAGTTGAAAATTTTCATGAAAAGATTTCTGCTTCAAAAAAGTTGACCATTTTCATGAAAAGATTTCGGCTTCAAAAAAGTTGAAAATTTTCATGAAAAGATTTCTGCTTCAAAAAAGTTGAAAATTTTCATGAAAAGATTTCGGCTTCAAAAAAGTTGAACATTTTCATGAAAAGATTTCTGCTTCAAAAAAGTTGAACATTTTCATGAAAAGATTTCGGCTTCAAAAAAGTTGAAAATTTTCATGAAAAGATTTCTGCTTCAAAAAAGTTGAACATTTTCATGACAAGATTTCTGCTTCAAAAAAGTTGAAAATTTTCATGAAAAGATTTCTGCTTCAAAAAAGTTGACCATTTTCATGAAAAGATTTCGGCTTCTAAAAAGTTGAAAATTTTCATGAAGTATTTCTGCTTCAAAAAAGTTGAAAATTTTCATGAAAAGATTTCGGCTTCAAAAAGTTGAACATTTTCATGAAAAGATTTCGGCTTCAAAAAAGTTGAACATTTTCATGAAAAGATTTCGTCTTCAAAAAAGTTGAAAATTTTCATGAAAAGATTTTGGTTTCAAAAAAGTTGAACATTTTCATGAAAAGATTTCGGCTTCAAAAAAGTTGAAAATTTTCATGAACTATTTTGGCATCAAAAAAGTTGAAAATTTTCATGAAAAGATTTGGGTTTCAAAAAAGTTGAACATTTTCTTGAAGTATTTTCGACTTCAAAAAAGTCGAAAATTTTCATGAACTATTTCGGCATCAAAAAAGTTGAAAATTTTCATGAAAAGATTTCGGCTTCAAAAAAGTTGAAAATTTTCATGAACTATTTCGGCATCAAAAAAGTTGAATATTTTCATCAAGAATTTCGGCTTCAAAAAAGTCCAAGATTTTCATGAAAAGATTTCTGCTTCAAAAAAGTTGAACATTTTCATGAAAAGATTTCGGCTTCAAAAAAATGTAACATTTTCATGAAAAAATTTCTGCTTCAAAAAAGTTGAAAATTTTCATGAAAAGATTTTGGTTTCAAAAAGTTGAAAATTTTCATGAAAAGATTTCGTCTTCAAAAAAGTTGAAAATTTTCATGAAAAGTTTTCTGCTTCAAAAAGTTGAAGATTTTCATGAAAAGATTTCGGCTTCAAAAAAGTTGACCATTTTCATGAAAAGATTTCTGCTTCAAAAAAGTCGAAGATTTTCATGAAAAGATTTCTGCTTCAAAAAAGTTGAAAATTTTCATGAAAAGATTTTGGTTTCAAAAAGTTGAACATTTTCATGAAAAGATTTCGGCTTCAAAAAAGTTGAAAATTTTCATGAAAAGATTTCTGCTTCAAAAAAGTTGAACATTTTCATGACAAGATTTCTGCTTCAAAAAAGTTGAAAATTTTCATGAAAAGATTTCGGCCTCAAAAAGTTGAAAATTTTCATGAAAAGATTTCTGCTTCAAAAAAGTTGACCATTTTCATGAAAAGATTTCGGCTTCAAAAAAGTTGAAAATTTTCATGAAAAGATTTCTGCTTCAAAAAAGTTGACCATTTTCATGAAAAGATTTCGGCTTCTAAAAAGTTGAAAATTTTCATGAAGTATTTCTGCTTCAAAAAAGTCGAAGATTTTCATGAAAAGATTTTGGTTTCAAAAAGTTGAAAATTTTCATGAAAAAATTTCTGCTTCAAAAAAGTTGAAAATTTTCATGAAAAGATTTTGGTTTCAAAAAGTTGAAAATTTTCATGAAAAGATTTCGTCTTCAAAAAAGTTGAAAATTTTCATGAAAAGATTTCTGCTTCAAAAAAGTTGAAGATTTTCATGAAAAGATTTCGGCTTCAAAAAGTTGAAAATTTTCATGAAAAGATTTCTGCTTCAAAAAAGTTGACCATTTTCATGAAAAGATTTCGGCTTCAAAAAAATGGAACATTTTCATGAAAAGATTTCGGCTTCAAAAAAGTTGACCATTTTCATGAAAAGATTTCGGCTTCAAAAAAATGGAACATTTTCATGAAAAGATTTCGGCTTCAAAAAAGTTGAACATTTTCATGAAAAGATTTTGGTTTCAAAAAGTTGAAAATTTTCATGAAAAGATTTCGGCTTCAAAAAAGTTGAAAATTTTCATGAAGTATTTCGGCTTCAAAAAAATGGAAGATTTTCATGAAAAGATTTCGGCTTCAAAAAAGTTGAACATTTCATGAAAAGATTTCTGCTTCAAAAAAGTTGAAAATTTACATGAAAAGATTTCGACTTCAAAAAAGTCTAAGATTTTCATGAAAAGATTTCTGCTTCAAAAAAGTTGAAAATTTTCATGAAAAGATTTCGGCTTCAAAAAGTTGAACATTTTCATGAAAAGATTTCGGCTTCAAAAAAGTTGACCATATTCATGAAAAGATTTCTGCTTCAAAAAAGTTGAAAATTTACATGAAAAGATTTTGGTTTCAAAAAGTTGAAAATTTTCATGAAAAGATTTCGGCTTCAAAAAAGTCGAAGATTTTCATGAAAAGATTTCTGCTTCAAAAAAGTTGAACATTTTCATGAAAAGATTTCGGCTTCAAAAAAGTTGACCATTTTCATGAAAAGATTTCTGCTTCAAAAAAGTTGAAAATTTACATGAAAAGATTTCTGCTACAAAAAAGTTGAAAATTTACATGAAAAGATTTTGGTTTCAAAAAGTTGAAAATTTTCATGAAAAGATTTCGGCTTCAAAAAAGTCGAAGATTTTCATGAAAAGATTTCTGCTTCAAAAAAGTTGAAAATTTTCATGAAAAGATTTTGGTTTCAAAAAGTTGAAAATTTTCATGAAGTATTTCGGCTTCAAAAAAATGTAACATTTTCATGAATAGATTTCGGCTTCAAAAAAGTTGAACATTTTCATGAAAAGATTTCGGCTTCAAAAAAGTTGAACATTTTCATGAAAAGATTTCTGCTTCAAAAAAGTTGAAAATTTTCATGAAAAGATTTAGACTTCAAAAAAGTTGAATATTTTCATCAAGTATTTCGGCTTCAAAAAAGTCGAAGATTTTCATGAAAAGATTTCGGCTTCAAAAAAGTTGACCATTTTCATGAAAAGATTTCTGCTTCAAAAAAGTTGAACATTTTCATGAAAAGATTTCGGCTTCAAAAAAGTTGACCATTTTCATGAAAAGATTTCTGCTTCAAAAAAGTCGAAGATTTTCATGAAAAGATTTCTGCTTCAAAAAAGTTGAAAATTTTCATGAAAAGATTTTGGTTTCAAAAAGTTGAAAATTTTCATGAAGTATTTCGGCTTCAAAAAAATGTAACATTTTCATGAAAAAATTTCTGCTTCAAAAAAGTTGAACATTTTCATGAAAAGATTTTGGTTTCAAAAAGTTGAAAATTTTCATGAAAAGATTTCGTCTTCAAAAAAGTTGAAAATTTTCATGAAAAGATTTCTGCTTCAAAAAGTTGAAGATTTTCATGAAAAGATTTCGGCTTCAAAAAAGTTGACCATTTTCATGAAAAGATTTCGGCTTCAAAAAAATGTAACATTTTCATGAAAAAATTTCTGCTTCAAAAAAGTTGAAAATTTTCATGAAAAGATTTTGGTTTCAAAAAGTTGAAAATTTTCATGAAAAGATTTCTGCTACAAAAAAGTTGAAAATTTACATGAAAAGATTTTGGTTTCAAAAAGTTGAAAATTTTCATGAAAAGATTTCGGCTTCAAAAAAGTCGAAGATTTTCATGAAAAGATTTCTGCTTCAAAAAAGTTGAAAATTTTCATGAAAAGATTTTGGTTTCAAAAAGTTGAAAATTTTCATGAAGTATTTCGGCTTCAAAAAAATGTAACATTTTCATGAATAGATTTCGGCTTCAAAAAAGTTGAACATTTTCATGAAAAGATTTCGGCTTCAAAAAAGTTGAACATTTTCATGAAATGATTTCTGCTTCAAAAAAGTTGAAAATTTTCTTGAAAAGATTTAGACTTCAAAAAAGTTGAATATTTTCATCAAGTATTTCGGCTTCAAAAAAGTCGAAGATTTTCATGAAAAGATTTCGGCTTCAAAAAAGTTGACCATTTTCATGAAAAGATTTCTGCTTCAAAAAAGTTGAAAATTTTCATGAAAAGATTTCGGCTTCAAAAAAGTCGAAGATTTTCATGAAAAGATTTCTGCTTCAAAAAAGTTGAAAATTTTCATGAAAAGATTTTGGTTTCAAAAAGTTGAAAATTTACATGAAAAGATCTCGGCTTCAAAAAAGTTGAACATTTTCATGAAAAGATTTCGGCTTCAAAAAAGTTGAAAATTTTCATGAAAAGATTTCGGCTTCAAAAAAGTTGAAAATTTTCATGAAAAGATTTCGGCTTCAAAAAAGTTGAAAATTTTCATGAAAAGATTTTGGTTTCAAAAAGTTGAAAATTTTCATGAAAAGATTTCTGCTTCAAAAAAGTTGAAAATTTTCATGAAAAGATTTTGGTTTCAAAAAAATGTAACATTTTCATGAATAGATTTCGGCTTCAAAAAAGTTGAACATTTTCATGAAAAGATTTCGGCTTCAAAAAAGTTGAACATTTTCATGAAAAGATTTCTGCTTCAAAAAAGTTGAAAATTTTCATGAAAAGATTTCGGCTAAAAAAAAGTTGAAGATTTTCATGAAAAGATTTCTGCTTCAAAAAAGTTGAAAATTTACATGAAAAGATTTCGACTTAAAAAAAGTCTAAGATTTTCATTAAAAGATTTCTGCTTCAAAAAAGTTGAAAATTTACATGAAAAGATTTTGGTTTCAAAAACTTGAAAATTTTCATGAAAAGATTTCGGCTTCAAAAAAGTCGAAGATTTTCATGAAAAGATTTCTGCTTCAAAAAAGTTGAACATTTTCATGAAAAGATTTTGGTTTCAAAAAGTTGAAAATTTTCATGAAAAGATTTCGGCTTCAAAAAAGTTGAAAATTTTCATGAAAAGATTTCGGCTTCAAAAAAGTTGAAAATTTTCATGAAAAGATTTTGGTTTCAAAAAGTTGAAAATTTTCATGAAAAGATTTCTGCTTCAAAAAAGTTGAAAATTTACATGAAAAGATTTCGACTTCAAAAAAGTCTAAGATTTTCATGAAAAGATTTCTGCTTCAAAAAAGTTGAAAATTTTCATGAAAAGATTTCGGCTTCAAAAAGTTGAACATTTTCATGAAAAGATTTCGGCTTCAAAAAAGTTGACCATTTTCATGAAAAGATTTCTGCTTCAAAAAAGTTGAAAATTTACATGAAAAGATTTTGGTTTCAAAAAGTTGAAAATTTTCATGAAAAGATTTCGGCTTCAAAAAAGTTGAAAATTTTCATGAAAAGATTTTGGTTTCAAAAAGTTGAAAATTTTCATGAAAAGATTTCGGCTTCAAAAAAGTTGAAAATTTTCATGAAGTATTTCGGCTTCAAAAAAATGTAACATTTTCATGAAAAAATTTCTGCTTCAAAAAAGTTGAAAATTTTCATGAAAAGATTTTGGTTTCAAAAAGTTGAACATTTTCATGAAAAGATTTCGGCTTCAAAAAAGTTGAAAATTTTCATGAAAAGATTTCGGCTTCAAAAAAGTTGAAAATTTTCATGAAAAGATTTCGGCTACAAAAAGGTTGAAAATTTTCATGAAAAGATTTTGGTTTCAAAAAGTTGAAAATTTTCATGAAAAGATTTCTGCTTCAAAAAAGTTGAAAATTTTCATGAAAAGATTTTGGTTTCAAAAAGTTGAAAATTTTCATGAAGTATTTCGGCTTCAAAAAAATGTAACATTTTCATGAATAGATTTCGGCTTCAAAAAAGTTGAACATTTTCATGAAAAGATTTCGGCTTCAAAAAAGTTGAACATTTTCATGAAAAGATTTCTGCTTCAAAAAAGTTGAAAATTTTCATGAAAAGATTTACACTTCAAAAAAGTTGAATATTTTCATGAAAAGATTTCGGCTTCAAAAAAGTTGAAAATTTTCATGAAAAGATTTCGGCTAAAAAAAAGTTGAAGATTTTCATGAAAAGATTTCTGCTTCAAAAAAGTTGAAAATTTACATGAAAAGATTTCGACTTAAAAAAAGTCTAAGATTTTCATTAAAAGATTTCTGCTTCAAAAAAGTTGAAAATTTACATGAAAAGATTTTGGTTTCAAAAACTTGAAAATTTTCATGAATAGATTTCGGCTTCAAAAAAGTCGAAGATTTTCATGAAAAGATTTCTGCTTCAAAAAAGTTGAAAATTTTCATGAAAAGATTTTGGTTTCAAAAAGTTGAAAATTTTCATGAAAAGATTTCGGCTTCAAAAAAGTTGAAAATTTTCATGAAAAGATTTCGGCTTCAAAAAAGTTGAAAATTTTCATGAAAAGATTTTGGTTTCAAAAAGTTGAAAATTTTCATGAAAAGATTTCGGCTTCAAAAAAGTTGAAAATTTTCATGAAGAGATTTCGGCTAAAAAAAAGTTGAAGATTTTCATGAAAAGATTTCTGCTTCAAAAAAGTTGAAAATTTACATGAAAAGATTTCGACTTCAAAAAAGTCTAAGATTTTCATGAAAAGATTTCTGCTTCAAAAAAGTTGAAAATTTTCATGAAAAGATTTCGGCTTCAAAAAGTTGAACATTTTCATGAAAAGATTTCGGCTTCAAAAAAGTTGACCATTTTCATGAAAAGATTTCTGCTTCAAAAAAGTTGAAAATTTACATGAAAAGATTTTGGTTTCAAAAAGTTGAAAATTTTCATGAAAAGATTTCGGCTTCAAAAAAGTTGAAAATTTTCATGAAAAGATTTTGGTTTCAAAAAGTTGAAAATTTTCATGAAAAGATTTCGGCTTCAAAAAAGTTGAAAATTTTCATGAAAAGATTTCGGTTTCAAAAAGTTGAAAATTTTCAAGAAAAGAATTCGGCTTCAAAAAAGTTGAAAATTTTCATGAAGTATTTCGGCTTCAAAAAAATGGAACATTTTCATGAAAAGATTTCGGCTTCAAAAAAGTTGAACATTTTCATGAAAAGATTTCGGCTTCAAAAAAGTTGAAAATTTTCATGAAAAGATTTTGGTTTCAAAAAGTTGAAAATTTTCATGAAAAGATTTCGGCTTCAAAAAAGTTGAAAATTTTCATGAAGTATTTCGGCTAAAAAAAAGTTGAAGATTTTCATGAAAAGATTTCGGCTTCAAAAAAGTTGAAAATTTTCATGAAAAGATTTCGGCTTAAAAAGTTGAAAATTTTCATGAAAAGATTTCGGCTTCAAAAAAGTTGACCATTTTCATGAAAAGATTTCGGTTTCAAAAAGTTGAAAATTTTCAAGAAAAGATTTCGGCTTCAAAAAAGTTGAAAATTTTCATGAATTATTTCGGCTTCAAAAAAATGGAACATTTTCATGAAAAGATTTCGGCTTCAAAAAAGTTGAACATTTTCATGAAAAGATTTCGGCTTCAAAAAAGTTGAACATTTTCATGAAAACATTTCGGCTTCAAAAAAGTTGAACATTTCATGAAAAGATTTCTGCTTCAAAAAAGTTGAAAATTTACATGAAAAGATTTCGACTTCAAAAAAGTCTAAGATTTTCATGAAAAGATTTCTGCTTCAAAAAAGTTTAAAATTTTCATGAAAAGATTTCGGCTTCAAAAAGTTGAACATTTTCATGAAAAGATTTCGTCTTCAAAAAAGTTGACCATTTTCATGAAAAGATTTCTGCTTCAAAAAAGTTGAACATTTTCATGAAAAGATTTCGTCTTCAAAAAAGTTGAAAATTTTCATGAAAAGATTTCTGCTTCAAAAAAGTTGAAAATTTACATGAAAAGATTTCAACTTAAAAAAAGTCTAAGATTTTCATTAAAAGATTTCTGCTTCAAAAAAGTTGAAAATTTACATGAAAAGATTTTGGTTTCAAAAACTTGAAAATTTTCATGAATAGATTTCGGCTTCAAAAAAGTCGAAGATTTTCATGAAAAGATTTCTGCTTCAAAAAAGTTGAAAATTTTCATGAAAAGATTTTGGTTTCAAAAAGTTGAAAATTTTCATGAAAAGATTTCGGCTTCAAAAAAGTTGAAAATTTTCACGAAAAGATTTCGGCTTCAAAAAAGTTGAAAATTTTCATGAAAAGATTTTGGTTTCAAAAAGTTGAAAATTTTCATGAAAAGATTTCGGCTTCAAAAAAGTTGAAAATTTTCATGAAGAGATTTCGGCTAAAAAAAAGTTGAAGATTTTCATGAAAAGATTTCTGCTTCAAAAAAGTTGAAAATTTTCATGAAAAGATTTCGGCTTCAAAAAGTTGAACATTTTCATGAAAAGATTTCGGCTTCAAAAAAGTTGACCATTTTCATGAAAAGATTTCTGCTTCAAAAAAGTTGAAAATTTACATGAAAAGATTTTGGTTTCAAAAAGTTGAAAATTTTCATGAAAAGATTTTGGCTTCAAAAAAGTTGAAAATTTTCATGAAAAGATTTTGGTTTCAAAAAGTTGAAAATTTTCATGAAAAGATTTCGGCTTCAAAAAAGTTGAAAATTTTCATGAAGTATTTCGGCTAAAAAAAAGTTGAAGATTTTCATGAAAAGATTTCGGCTTCAAAAAAGTTGAAAATTTTCATGAAAAGATTTCGGCTTAAAAAGTTGAAAATTTTCATGAAAAGATTTCGGCTTCAAAAAAGTTGACCATTTTCATGAAAAGATTTCGGTTTCAAAAAGTTGAAAATTTTCAAGAAAAGATTTCGGCTTCAAAAAAGTTGAAAATTTTCATGAATTATTTCGGCTTCAAAAAAATGGAACATTTTCATGAAAAGATTTCGGCTTCAAAAAAGTTGAACATTTTCATGAAAAGATTTCGGCTTCAAAAAAGTTGAACATTTTCATGAAAAGATTTCGGCTTCAAAAAAGTTGAACATTTCATGAAAAGATTTCTGCTTCAAAAAAGTTGAAAATTTTCATGAAAAGATTTCGACTTCAAAAAAGTTGACCATTTTCATGAAAAGATTTCGGTTTCAAAAAGTTGAAAATTTTCAAGAAAAGATTTCGGCTTCAAAAAAGTTGAAAATTTTCATGAAGTATTTCGGCTTCAAAAAAATGGAACATTTTCATGAAAAGATTTCGGCTTCAAAAAAGTTGAACATTTTCATGAAAACATTTCGGCTTCAAAAAAGTTGAACATTTCATGAAAAGATTTCTGCTTCAAAAAAGTTGAAAATTTACATGAAAAGATTTCGACTTCAAAAAAGTCTAAGATTTTCATGAAAAGATTTCTGCTTCAAAAAAGTTGAAAATTTTCATGAAAAGATTTCGGCTTCAAAAAGTTGAACATTTTCATGAAAAGATTTCGTCTTCAAAAAAGTTGAAAATTTACATGAAAAGATTTTGGTTTCAAAAAGTTGAAAATTTTCATGAAAAGATTTCGTCTTCAAAAAAGTTGAAAATTTTCATGAAAAGATTTCGGCTTCAAAAAGTTGAAGATTTTCATGAAAAGATTTCGGCTTCAAAAAAGTTGACCATTTTCATGAAAAGATTTCGGCTTCAAAAAAATGTAACATTTTCATGAAAAAATTTCTGCTTCAAAAAAGTTGAAAATTTTCATGAAAAGATTTTGGTTTCAAAAAGTTGAAAATTTTCATGAAAAGATTTCTGCTACAAAAAAGTTGAAAATTTACATGAAAAGATTTTGGTTTCAAAAAGTTGAAAATTTTCATGAAAAGATTTCGGCTTCAAAAAAGTCGAAGATTTTCATGAAAAGATTTCTGCTTCAAAAAAGTTGAAAATTTTCATGAAAAGATTTTGGTTTCAAAAAGTTGAAAATTTTCATGAAGTATTTCGGCTTCAAAAAAATGTAACATTTTCATGAATAGATTTCGGCTTCAAAAAAGTTGAACATTTTCATGAAAAGATTTCGGCTTCAAAAAAGTTGAACATTTTCATGAAATGATTTCTGCTTCAAAAAAGTTGAAAATTTTCTTGAAAAGATTTAGACTTCAAAAAAGTTGAATATTTTCATCAAGTATTTCGGCTTCAAAAAAGTCGAAGATTTTCATGAAAAGATTTCGGCTTCAAAAAAGTTGACCATTTTCATGAAAAGATTTCTGCTTCAAAAAAGTTGAAAATTTTCATGAAAAGATTTTGGCTTCAAAAAAGTCGAAGATTTTCATGAAAAGATTTCTGCTTCAAAAAAGTTGAAAATTTTCATGAAAAGATTTTGGTTTCAAAAAGTTGAAAATTTACATGAAAAGATCTCGGCTTCAAAAAAGTTGAACATTTTCATGAAAAGATTTCGGCTTCAAAAAAGTTGAAAATTTTCATGAAAAGATTTCGGCTTCAAAAAAGTCGAAGATTTTCATGAAAAGATTTCTGCTTCAAAAAAGTTGAAAATTTTCATGAAAAGATTTTGGTTTCAAAAAGTTGAAAATTTTCATGAAGTATTTCGGCTTCAAAAAAATGTAACATTTTCATGAATAGATTTCGGCTTCAAAAAAGTTGAACATTTTCATGAAAAGATTTCGGCTTCAAAAAAGTTGAACATTTTCATGAAATGATTTCTGCTTCAAAAAAGTTGAAAATTTTCTTGAAAAGATTTAGACTTCAAAAAAGTTGAATATTTTCATCAAGTATTTCGGCTTCAAAAAAGTCGAAGATTTTCATGAAAAGATTTCGGCTTCAAAAAAGTTGACCATTTTCATGAAAAGATTTCTGCTTCAAAAAAGTTGAAAATTTTCATGAAAAGATTTTGGCTTCAAAAAAGTCGAAGATTTTCATGAAAAGATTTCTGCTTCAAAAAAGTTGAAAATTTTCATGAAAAGATTTTGGTTTCAAAAAGTTGAAAATTTACATGAAAAGATCTCGGCTTCAAAAAAGTTGAACATTTTCATGAAAAGATTTCGGCTTCAAAAAAGTTGAAAATTTTCATGAAAAGATTTCGGCTTCAAAAAAGTTGAAAATTTTCATGAAAAGATTTCTGCTTCAAAAAAGTTGAAAATTTTCATGAAAAGATTTTGGTTTCAAAAAGTTGAAAATTTTCATGAAGTATTTCGGCTTCAAAAAAATGTAACATTTTCATGAATAGATTTCGGCTTCAAAAAAGTTGAACATTTTCATGAAAAGATTTCGGCTTCAAAAAAGTTGAACATTTTCATGAAAAGATTTCTGCTTCAAAAAAGTTGAAAATTTTCATGAAAAGATTTACACTTCAAAAAAGTTGAATATTTTCATGAAAAGATTTCGGCTTCAAAAAAGTTGAAAATTTTCATGAAAAGATTTCGGCTAAAAAAAAGTTGAAGATTTTCATGAAAAGATTTCTGCTTCAAAAAAGTTGAAAATTTACATGAAAAGATTTCGACTTAAAAAAAGTCTAAGATTTTCATTAAAAGATTTCTGCTTCAAAAAAGTTGAAAATTTTCATGAAAAGATTTCGGCTTCAAAAAGTTGAACATTTTCATGAAAAGATTTCGGCTTCAAAAAAGTTGACCATTTTCATGAAAAGATTTCGGCTTCAAAAAAGTTGAACATTTTCATGAAAAGATTTCGGCTTCAAAAAAGTTGAACATTTCATGAAAAGATTTCTGCTTCAAAAAAGTTGACCATTTTCATGAAAAGATTTCGGCTTCAAAAAAGTTGAACATTTTCATGAAAAGATTTCGGCTTCAAAAAAGTTGAACATTTTCATGAAAAGATTTCGGCTTCAAAAAAGTTGAACATTTCATGAAAAGATTTCTGCTTCAAAAAAGTTGAAAATTTTCATGAAAAGATTTCGGCTTAAAAAGTTGAAAATTTTCATGAAAAGATTTCGGCTTCAAAAAAGTTGACCATTTTCATGAAAAGATTTCGGTTTCAAAAAGTTGAAAATTTTCAAGAAAAGATTTCGGCTTCAAAAAAGTTGAAAATTTTCATGAAGTATTTCGTCTTCAAAAAAATGGAACATTTTCATGAAAAGATTTCGGCTTCAAAAAAGTTGAACATTTTCATGAAAAGATTTCGGCTTCAAAAAAGTTGAACATTTCATGAAAAGATTTCTGCTTCAAAAAAGTTGAAAATTTTCATGAAAAGATTTCTGCTTCAAAAAAGTTGAAAATTTTCATGAAAAGATTTCGGCTTCAAAAAGTTGAACATTTTCATGAAAAGATTTCGGCTTCAAAAAAGTTGACCATTTTCATGAAAAGATTTCTGCTTCAAAAAAGTTGAAAATTTACATGAAAAGATTTTGGTTTCAAAAAGTTGAAAATTTTCATGAAAAGATTTCGGCTTCAAAAAAGTCGAAGATTTTCATGAAAAGATTTACACTTCAAAAAAGTTGAATATTTTCATGAAAAGATTTCGGCTTCAAAAAAGTTGAAAATTTTCATGAAAAGATTTTGGCTTAAAAAGTTGAAAATTTTCATGAAAAGATTTCGGCTTCAAAAAAGTTGACCATTTTCATGAAAAGATTTTGGTTTCAAAAAGTTGCAAATTTTCAAGAAAAGATTTCGGCTTCAAAAAAGTTGAAAATTTTCATGAAGTATTTCGGCTTCAAAAAAATGGAACATTTTCATGAAAAGATTTCGGCTTCAAAAAAGTTGAACATTTTCATGAAAAGATTTCGTCTTCAAAAAAGTTGACCATTTTCATGAAAAGATTTCTGCTTCAAAAAAGTTGAAAATTTACATGAAAAGATTTTGGTTTCAAAAAGTTGAAAATTTTCATGAAAAGATTTCGTCTTCAAAAAAGTTGAAAATTTTCATGAAAAGATTTCTGCTTCAAAAAGTTGAAGATTTTCATGAAAAGATTTCGGCTTCAAAAAAGTTGACCATTTTCATGAAAAGATTTCGGCTTCAAAAAAATGTAACATTTTCATGAAAAAATTTCTGCTTCAAAAAAGTTGAAAATTTTCATGAAAAGATTTTGGTTTCAAAAAGTTGAAAATTTTCATGAAAAGATTTCTGCTACAAAAAAGTTGAAAATTTACATGAAAAGATTTTGGTTTCAAAAAGTTGAAAATTTTCATGAAAAGATTTCGGCTTCAAAAAAGTCGAAGATTTTCATGAAAAGATTTCTGCTTCAAAAAAGTTGAAAATTTTCATGAAAAGATTTTGGTTTCAAAAAGTTGAAAATTTTCATGAAGTATTTCGGCTTCAAAAAAATGTAACATTTTCATGAATAGATTTCGGCTTCAAAAAAGTTGAACATTTTCATGAATAGATTTCGGCTTCAAAAAAGTTGAACATTTTCATGAAAAGATTTCGGCTTCAAAAAAGTTGAACATTTTCATGAAATGATTTCTGCTTCAAAAAAGTTGAAAATTTTCTTGAAAAGATTTAGACTTCAAAAAAGTTGAATATTTTCATCAAGTATTTCGGCTTCAAAAAAGTCGAAGATTTTCATGAAAAGATTTCGGCTTCAAAAAAGTTGATCATTTTCATGAAAAGATTTCTGCTTCAAAAAAGTTGAAAATTTTCATGAAAAGATTTCGGCTTCAAAAAAGTCGAAGATTTTCATGAAAAGATTTCTGCTTCAAAAAAGTTGAACATTTTCATGAAAAGATTTTGGTTTCAAAAAGTTGAAAATTTACATGAAAAGATCTCGGCTTCAAAAAAGTTGAAAATTTTCATGAAAAGATTTTGGTTTCAAAAAGTTGAAAATTTTCATGAAAAGATTTCGGCTTCAAAAAAGTTGAAAATTTTCATGAAGAGATTTCGGCTAAAAAAAAGTTGAAGATTTTCATGAAAAGATTTCTGCTTCAAAAAAGTTGAAAATTTACATGAATAGATTTTGGTTTCAAAAACTTGAAAATTTTCATGAAAAGATTTCGGCTTCAAAAAAGTCGAAGATTTTCATGAAAAGATTTCTGCTTCAAAAAAGTTGAAAATTTTCATGAAAAGATTTTGGTTTCAAAAAGTTGAAAATTTTCATGAAAAGATTTCGGCTTCAAAAAAGTTGAAAATTTTCATGAAAAGATTTCGGCTTCAAAAAAGTTGAAAATTTTCATGAAAAGATTTTGGTTTCAAAAAGTTGAAAATTTTCATGAAAAGATTTCGGCTTCAAAAAAGTTGAAAATTTTCATGAAGAGATTTCGGCTAAAAAAAAGTTGAAGATTTTCATGAAAAGATTTCTGCTTCAAAAAAGTTGAAAATTTACATGAAAAGATTTCGACTTCAAAAAAGTCTAAGATTTTCATGAAAAGATTTCTGCTTCAAAAAAGTTGAAAATTTTCATGAAAAGATTTCGGCTTCAAAAAGTTGAACATTTTCATGAAAAGATTTCGGCTTCAAAAAAGTTGACCATTTTCATGAAAAGATTTCGGCTTCAAAAAAGTTGAACATTTTCATGAAAAGATTTCGGCTTCAAAAAAGTTGAACATTTTCATGAAAAGATTTCGGCTTCAAAAAAGTTGAACATTTCATGAAAAGATTTCTGCTTCAAAAAAGTTGAAAATTTTCATGAAAAGATTTCGACTTCAAAAAAGTCTAAGATTTTCATGAAAAGATTTCTGCTTCAAAAAAGTTGAAAATTTTCATGAAAAGATTTCGGCTTAAAAAGTTGAAAATTTTCATGAAAAGATTTCGGCTTCAAAAAAGTTGACCATTTTCATGAAAAGATTTCGGTTTCAAAAAGTTGAAAATTTTCAAGAAAAGATTTCGGCTTCAAAAAAGTTGAAAATTTTCATGAAGTATTTCGTCTTCAAAAAAATGGAACATTTTCATGAAAAGATTTCGGCTTCAAAAAAGTTGAACATTTTCATGAAAAGATTTCGGCTTCAAAAAAGTTGAACATTTTCATGAAAAGATTTCGGCTTCAAAAAAGTTGAACATTTCATGAAAAGATTTCTGCTTCAAAAAAGTTGAAAATTTTCATGAAAAGATTTCTGCTTCAAAAAAGTTGAAAATTTTCATGAAAAGATTTCGGCTTCAAAAAGTTGAACATTTTCATGAAAAGATTTCGGCTTCAAAAAAGTTGACCATTTTCATGAAAAGATTTCTGCTTCAAAAAAGTTGAAAATTTACATGAAAAGATTTTGGTTTCAAAAAGTTGAAAATTTTCATGAAAAGATTTCGGCTTCAAAAAAGTCGAAGATTTTCATGAAAAGATTTACACTTCAAAAAAGTTGAATATTTTCATGAAAAGATTTCGGCTTCAAAAAAGTTGAAAATTTTCATGAAAAGATTTTGGCTTAAAAAGTTGAAAATTTTCATGAAAAGATTTCGGCTTCAAAAAAGTTGACCATTTTCATGAAAAGATTTTGGTTTCAAAAAGTTGCAAATTTTCAAGAAAAGATTTCGGCTTCAAAAAAGTTGAAAATTTTCATGAAGTATTTCGGCTTCAAAAAAATGGAACATTTTCATGAAAAGATTTCGGCTTCAAAAAAGTTGAACATTTTCATGAAAAGATTTCGTCTTCAAAAAAGTTGACCATTTTCATGAAAAGATTTCTGCTTCAAAAAAGTTGAAAATTTACATGAAAAGATTTTGGTTTCAAAAAGTTGAAAATTTTCATGAAAAGATTTCGTCTTCAAAAAAGTTGAAAATTTTCATGAAAAGATTTCTGCTTCAAAAAGTTGAAGATTTTCATGAAAAGATTTCGGCTTCAAAAAAGTTGACCATTTTCATGAAAAGATTTCGGCTTCAAAGAAATGTAACATTTTCATGAAAAAATTTCTGCTTCAAAAAAGTTGAAAATTTTCATGAAAAGATTTTGGTTTCAAAAAGTTGAAAATTTTCATGAAAAGATTTCTGCTACAAAAAAGTTGAAAATTTACAAGAAAAGATTTTGGTTTCAAAAAGTTGAAAATTTTCATGAAAAGATTTCGGCTTCAAAAAAGTCGAAGATTTTCATGAAAAGATTTCTGCTTCAAAAAAGTTGAAAATTTTCATGAAAAGATTTTGGTTTCAAAAAGTTGAAAATTTTCATGAAGTATTTCGGCTTCAAAAAAATGTAACATTTTCATGAATAGATTTCGGCTTCAAAAAAGTTGAACATTTTCATGAATAGATTTCGGCTTCAAAAAAGTTGAACATTTTCATGAAAAGATTTCGGCTTCAAAAAAGTTGAACATTTTCATGAAATGATTTCTGCTTCAAAAAAGTTGAAAATTTTCTTGAAAAGATTTAGACTTCAAAAAAGTTGAATATTTTCATCAAGTATTTCGGCTTCAAAAAAGTCGAAGATTTTCATGAAAAGATTTCGGCTTCAAAAAAGTTGATCATTTTCATGAAAAGATTTCTGCTTCAAAAAAGTTGAAAATTTTCATGAAAAGATTTCGGCTTCAAAAAAGTCGAAGATTTTCATGAAAAGATTTCTGCTTCAAAAAAGTTGAACATTTTCATGAAAAGATTTTGGTTTCAAAAAGTTGAAAATTTACATGAAAAGATCTCGGCTTCAAAAAAGTTGAAAATTTTCATGAAAAGATTTTGGTTTCAAAGAGTTGAAAATTTTCATGAAAAGATTTCGGCTTCAAAAAAGTTGAAAATTTTCATGAAGAGATTTCGGCTAAAAAAAAGTTGAAGATTTTCATGAAAAGATTTCTGCTTCAAAAAAGTTGAAAATTTACATGAAAAGATTTCGACTTCAAAAAAGTCTAAGATTTTCATGAAAAGATTTCTGCTTCAAAAAAGTTGAAAATTTTCATGAAAAGATTTCGGCTTCAAAAAGTTGAACATTTTCATGAAAAGATTTCGGCTTCAAAAAAGTTGACCATTTTCATGAAAAGATTTCTGCTTCAAAAAAGTTGAAAATTTTCATGAAAAGATTTCGGCTTCAAAAAAGTTGAAAATTTTCATGAAAAGATTTTGGTTTCAAAAAGTTGAAAATTTTCATGAAAAGATTTCGGCTTCAAAAAAGTTGAAAATTTTCATGAAGTATTTCGGCTTCAAAAAAATGTAACATTTTCATGAAAAAATTTCTGCTTCAAAAAAGTTGAAAATTTTCATGAAAAGATTTTGGTTTCAAAAAGTTGAAAATTTTCATGAAAAGATTTCGTCTTCAAAAAAGTTGAACATTTTCATGAAAAGATTTCGGCTTCAAAAAAGTTGAAAATTTTCATGAAAAGATTTCGGCTTCAAAAAAGTTGAAAATTTTCATGAAGTATTTCGTCTTCAAAAAAATGGAACATTTTCATGAAAAGATTTCGGCTTCAAAAAAGTTGAACATTTTCATGAAAAGATTTCGGCTTCAAAAAAGTTGAACATTTTCATGAAAAGATTTCGGCTTCAAAAAAGTTGAACATTTCATGAAAAGATTTCTGCTTCAAAAAAGTTGAAAATTTTCATGAAAAGATTTCTGCTTCAAAAAAGTTGAAAATTTTCATGAAAAGATTTCGGCTTCAAAAAGTTGAACATTTTCATGAAAAGATTTCGGCTTCAAAAAAGTTGACCATTTTCATGAAAAGATTTCTGCTTCAAAAAAGTTGAAAATTTACATGAAAAGATTTTGGTTTCAAAAAGTTGAAAATTTTCATGAAAAGATTTCGGCTTCAAAAAAGTCGAAGATTTTCATGAAAAGATTTACACTTCAAAAAAGTTGAATATTTTCATGAAAAGATTTCGGCTTCAAAAAAGTTGAAAATTTTCATGAAAAGATTTTGGCTTAAAAAGTTGAAAATTTTCATGAAAAGATTTCGGCTTCAAAAAAGTTGACCATTTTCATGAAAAGATTTTGGTTTCAAAAAGTTGCAAATTTTCAAGAAAAGATTTCGGCTTCAAAAAAGTTGAAAATTTTCATGAAGTATTTCGGCTTCAAAAAAATGGAACATTTTCATGAAAAGATTTCGGCTTCAAAAAAGTTGAACATTTTCATGAAAAGATTTCGTCTTCAAAAAAGTTGACCATTTTCATGAAAAGATTTCTGCTTCAAAAAAGTTGAAAATTTACATGAAAAGATTTTGGTTTCAAAAAGTTGAAAATTTTCATGAAAAGATTTCGTCTTCAAAAAAGTTGAAAATTTTCATGAAAAGATTTCTGCTTCAAAAAGTTGAAGATTTTCATGAAAAGATTTCGGCTTCAAAAAAGTTGACCATTTTCATGAAAAGATTTCGGCTTCAAAAAAATGTAACATTTTCATGAAAAAATTTCTGCTTCAAAAAAGTTGAAAATTTTCATGAAAAGATTTTGGTTTCAAAAAGTTGAAAATTTTCATGAAAAGATTTCTGCTACAAAAAAGTTGAAAATTTACATGAAAAGATTTTGGTTTCAAAAAGTTGAAAATTTTCATGAAAAGATTTCGGCTTCAAAAAAGTCGAAGATTTTCATGAAAAGATTTCTGCTTCAAAAAAGTTGAAAATTTTCATGAAAAGATTTTGGTTTCAAAAAGTTGAAAATTTTCATGAAGTATTTCGGCTTCAAAAAAATGTAACATTTTCATGAATAGATTTCGGCTTCAAAAAAGTTGAACATTTTCATGAATAGATTTCGGCTTCAAAAAAGTTGAACATTTTCATGAAAAGATTTCGGCTTCAAAAAAGTTGAACATTTTCATGAAATGATTTCTGCTTCAAAAAAGTTGAAAATTTTCTTGAAAAGATTTAGACTTCAAAAAAGTTGAATATTTTCATCAAGTATTTCGGCTTCAAAAAAGTCGAAGATTTTCATGAAAAGATTTCGGCTTCAAAAAAGTTGATCATTTTCATGAAAAGATTTCTGCTTCAAAAAAGTTGAAAATTTTCATGAAAAGATTTCGGCTTCAAAAAAGTCGAAGATTTTCATGAAAAGATTTCTGCTTCAAAAAAGTTGAACATTTTCATGAAAAGATTTTGGTTTCAAAAAGTTGAAAATTTACATGAAAAGATCTCGGCTTCAAAAAAGTTGAAAATTTTCATGAAAAGATTTTGGTTTCAAAAAGTTGAAAATTTTCATGAAAAGATTTCGGCTTCAAAAAAGTTGAAAATTTTCATGAAGAGATTTCGGCTAAAAAAAAGTTGAAGATTTTCATGAAAAGATTTCTGCTTCAAAAAAGTTGAAAATTTACATGAAAAGATTTCGACTTCAAAAAAGTCTAAGATTTTCATGAAAAGATTTCTGCTTCAAAAAAGTTGAAAATTTTCATGAAAAGATTTCGGCTTCAAAAAGTTGAACATTTTCATGAAAAGATTTCGGCTTCAAAAAAGTTGACCATTTTCATGAAAAGATTTCTGCTTCAAAAAAGTTGAAAATTTACATGAAAAGATTTTGGTTTCAAAAAGTTGAAAATTTTCATGAAAAGATTTCGGCTTCAAAAAAGTTGAAAATTTTCATGAAAAGATTTTGGTTTCAAAAAGTTGAAAATTTTCATGAAAAGATTTCGGCTTCAAAAAAGTTGAAAATTTTCATGAAGTATTTCGGCTTCAAAAAAATGTAACATTTTCATGAAAAAATTTCTGCTTCAAAAAAGTTGAAAATTTTCATGAAAAGATTTTGGTTTCAAAAAGTTGAAAATTTTCATGAAAAGATTTCGTCTTCAAAAAAGTTGAAAATTTTCATGAAAAGATTTTGGTTTCAAAAAGTTGAAAATTTACATGAAAAGATCTCGGCTTCAAAAAAGTTGAACATTTTCATGAAAAGATTTCGGCTTCAAAAAAGTTGAAAATTTTCATGAAAAGATTTCGGCTTCAAAAAAGTTGAAAATTTTCATGAAAAGATTTCGGCTTCAAAAAAGTTGAAAATTTTCATGAAAAGATTTTGGTTTCAAAAAGTTGAAAATTTTCATGAAAAGATTTCTGCTTCAATAAAGTTGAAAATTTTCATGAAAAGATTTTGGTTTCAAAAAGTTGAAAATTTTCATGAAGTATTTCGGCTTCAAAAAAATGTAACATTTTCATGAATAGATTTCGGCTTCAAAAAAGTCGAAGATTTTCATGAAAAGATTTCTGCTTCAAAAAAGTTGAACATTTTCATGAAAAGATTTCTGCTTCAAAAAAGTTGAAAATTTTCATGAAAAGATTTACACTTCAAAAAAGTTGAATATTTTCATGAAAAGATTTCGGCTTCAAAAAAGTTGAAAATTTTCATGAAAAGATTTACACTTCAAAAAAGTTGAATATTTTCATGAAAAGATTTCGGCTTCAAAAAAGTTGAAAATTTTCATGAAAAGATTTCGGCTAAAAAAAAGTTGAAGATTTTCATGAAAAGATTTCTGCTTCAAAAAAGTTGAAAATTTTCATGAAAAGATTTCGGCTAAAAAAAAGTTGAAGATTTTCATGAAAAGATTTCTGCTTCAAAAAAGTTGAAAATTTACATGAAAAGATTTCGACTTAAAAAAAGTCTAAGATTTTCATTAAAAGATTTCTGCTTCAAAAAAGTTGAAAATTTACATGAAAAGATTTTGGTTTCAAAAACTTGAAAATTTTCATGAATAGATTTCGGCTTCAAAAAAGTCGAAGATTTTCATGAAAAGATTTCTGCTTCAAAAAAGTTGAAAATTTTCATGAAAAGATTTCGGCTTCAAAAAAGTTGAAAATTTTCATGAAAAGATTTTGGTTTCAAAAAGTTGAAAATTTTCATGAAAAGATTTCGGCTTCAAAAAAGTTGAAAATTTTCATGAATAGATTTCGGCTTCAAAAAAGTTGAAAATTTTCATGAAAAGATTTCGGCTTCAAAAAAGTTGAAAATTTTCATGAAAAGATTTTGGTTTCAAAAAGTTGAAAATTTTCATGAAAAGATTTCGGCTTCAAAAAAGTTGAAAATTTTCATGAAGAGATTTCGGCTAAAAAAAAGTTGAAGATTTTCATGAAAAGATTTCTGCTTCAAAAAAGTTGAAAATTTACATGAAAAGATTTCGACTTCAAAAAAGTCTAAGATTTTCATGAAAAGATTTCTGCTTCAAAAAAGTTGAAAATTTTCATGAAAAGATTTCGGCTTCAAAAAGTTGAACATTTTCATGAAAAGATTTCGGCTTCAAAAAAGTTGACCATTTTCATGAAAAGATTTCTGCTTCAAAAAAGTTGAAAATTTACATGAAAAGATTTTGGTTTCAAAAAGTTGAAAATTTTCATGAAAAGATTTCGGCTTCAAAAAAGTTGAAAATTTTCATGAAAAGATTTTGGTTTCAAAAAGTTGAAAATTTTCATGAAAAGATTTCTGCTTCAAAAAAGTTGAACATTTTCATGAAAAGATTTCTGCTTCAAAAAAGTTGAAAATTTTCATGAAAAGATTTACACTTCAAAAAAGTTGAATATTTTCATGAAAAGATTTCGGCTTCAAAAAAGTTGAAAATTTTCATGAAAAGATTTACACTTCAAAAAAGTTGAATATTTTCATGAAAAGATTTCGGCTTCAAAAAAGTTGAAAATTTTCATGAAAAGATTTCGGCTAAAAAAAAGTTGAAGATTTTCATGAAAAGATTTCTGCTTCAAAAAAGTTGAAAATTTTCATGAAAAGATTTCGGCTAAAAAAAAGTTGAAGATTTTCATGAAAAGATTTCTGCTTCAAAAAAGTTGAAAATTTACATGAAAAGATTTCGACTTAAAAAAAGTCTAAGATTTTCATTAAAAGATTTCTGCTTCAAAAAAGTTGAAAATTTACATGAAAAGATTTTGGTTTCAAAAACTTGAAAATTTTCATGAATAGATTTCGGCTTCAAAAAAGTCGAAGATTTTCATGAAAAGATTTCTGCTTCAAAAAAGTTGAAAATTTTCATGAAAAGATTTTGGTTTCAAAAAGTTGAAAATTTTCATGAAAAGATTTCGGCTTCAAAAAAGTTGAAAATTTTCATGAAAAGATTTCGGCTTCAAAAAAGTTGAAAATTTTCATGAAAAGATTTTGGTTTCAAAAAGTTGAAAATTTTCATGAAAAGATTTCGGCTTCAAAAAAGTTGAAAATTTTCATGAATAGATTTCGGCTTCAAAAAAGTTGAAAATTTTCATGAAAAGATTTCGGCTTCAAAAAAGTTGAAAATTTTCATGAAAAGATTTTGGTTTCAAAAAGTTGAAAATTTTCATGAAAAGATTTCGGCTTCAAAAAAGTTGAAAATTTTCATGAAGAGATTTCGGCTAAAAAAAAGTTGAAGATTTTCATGAAAAGATTTCTGCTTCAAAAAAGTTGAAAATTTACATGAAAAGATTTCGACTTCAAAAAAGTCTAAGATTTTCATGAAAAGATTTCTGCTTCAAAAAAGTTGAAAATTTTCATGAAAAGATTTCGGCTTCAAAAAGTTGAACATTTTCATGAAAAGATTTCGGCTTCAAAAAAGTTGACCATTTTCATGAAAAGATTTCTGCTTCAAAAAAGTTGAAAATTTACATGAAAAGATTTTGGTTTCAAAAAGTTGAAAATTTTCATGAAAAGATTTCGGCTTCAAAAAAGTTGAAAATTTTCATGAAAAGATTTTGGTTTCAAAAAGTTGAAAATTTTCATGAAAAGATTTCGGCTTCAAAAAAGTTGAAAATTTTCATGAAGTATTTCGGCTAAAAAAAAGTTGAAGATTTTCATGAAAAGATTTCGGCTTCAAAAAAGTTGAAAATTTTCATGAAAAGATTTCGGCTTAAAAAGTTGAAAATTTTCATGAAAAGATTTCGGCTTCAAAAAAGTTGACCATTTTCATGAAAAGATTTCGGTTTCAAAAAGTTGAAAATTTTCAAGAAAAGATTTCGGCTTCAAAAAAGTTGAAAATTTTCATGAATTATTTCGGCTTCAAAAAAATGGAACATTTTCATGAAAAGATTTCGGCTTCAAAAAAGTTGAACATTTTCATGAAAAGATTTCGGCTTCAAAAAAGTTGAACATTTTCATGAAAAGATTTCGGCTTCAAAAAAGTTGAACATTTCATGAAAAGATTTCTGCTTCAAAAAAGTTGAAAATTTTCATGAAAAGATTTCGACTTCAAAAAAGTCTAAGATTTTCATGAAAAGATTTCTGCTTCAAAAAAGTTGAAAATTTTCATGAAAAGATTTCGGCTTAAAAAGTTGAAAATTTTCATGAAAAGATTTCGGCTTCAAAAAAGTTGACCATTTTCATGAAAAGATTTCGGTTTCAAAAAGTTGAAAATTTTCAAGAAAAGATTTCGGCTTCAAAAAAGTTGAAAATTTTCATGAAGTATTTCGGCTTCAAAAAAATGGAACATTTTCATGAAAAGATTTCGGCTTCAAAAAAGTTGAACATTTTCATGAAAAGATTTCGGCTTCAAAAAAGTTGAACATTTTCATGAAAAGATTTCGGCTTCAAAAAAGTTGAACATTTCATGAAAAGATTTCTGCTTCAAAAAAGTTGAAAATTTTCATGAAAAGATTTCGGCTTCAAAAAAGTTGAACATTTCATGAAAAGATTTCTGCTTCAAAAAAGTTGAAAATTTTCATGAAAAGATTTCGGCTTCAAAAAGTTGAAAATTTTCATGAAAAGATTTCGGCTTCAAAAAAGTTGACCATTTTCATGAAAAGATTTCTGCTTCAAAAAAGTTGAAAATTTACATGAAAAGATTTTGGTTTCAAAAAGTTGAAAATTTTCATGAAAAGATTTCGGCTTCAAAAAAGTCGAAGATTTTCATGAAAAGATTTACACTTCAAAAAAGTTGAATATTTTCATGAAAAGATTTCGGCTTCAAAAAAGTTGAAAATTTTCATGAAAAGATTTTGGCTTAAAAAGTTGAAAATTTTCATGAAAAGATTTCGGCTTCAAAAAAGTTGACCATTTTCATGAAAAGATTTCGGTTTCAAAAAGTTGCAAATTTTCAAGAAAAGATTTCGGCTTCAAAAAAGTTGAAAATTTTCATGAAGTATTTCGGCTTCAAAAAAATGGAACATTTTCATGAAAAGATTTCGGCTTCAAAAAAGTTGAACATTTTCATGAAAACATTTCGGCTTCAAAAAAGTTGAACATTTCATGAAAAGATTTCTGCTTCAAAAAAGTTGAAAATTTACATGAAAAGATTTCGACTTCAAAAAAGTCTAAGATTTTCATGAAAAGATTTCGGCTTCAAAAAGTTGAACATTTTCATGAAAAGATTTCGTCTTCAAAAAAGTTGACCATTTTCATGAAAAGATTTCTGCTTCAAAAAAGTTGAAAATTTACATGAAAAGATTTTGGTTTCAAAAAGTTGAAAATTTTCATGAAAAGATTTCTGCTTCAAAAAAGTTGAAAATTTACATGAAAAGATTTCAACTTAAAAAAAGTCTAAGATTTTCATTAAAAGATTTCTGCTTCAAAAAAGTTGAAAATTTACATGAAAAGATTTTGGTTTCAAAAACTTGAAAATTTTCATGAATAGATTTCGGCTTCAAAAAAGTCGAAGATTTTCATGAAAAGATTTCTGCTTCAAAAAAGTTGAAAATTTTCATGAAAAGATTTTGGTTTCAAAAAGTTGAAAATTTTCATGAAAAGATTTCGGCTTCAAAAAAGTTGAAAATTTTCATGAAAAGATTTCGGCTTCAAAAAAGTTGAAAATTTTCATGAAAAGATTTTGGTTTCAAAAAGTTGAAAATTTTCATGAAAAGATTTCGGCTTCAAAAAAGTTGAAAATTTTCATGAAGAGATTTCGGCTAAAAAAAAGTTGACGATTTTCATGAAAAGATTTCTGCTTCAAAAAAGTTGAAAATTTACATGAAAAGATTTCGACTTCAAAAAAGTCTAAGATTTTCATGAAAAGATTTCTGCTTCAAAAAAGTTGAAAATTTTCATGAAAAGATTTCGGCTTCAAAAAGTTGAACATTTTCATGAAAAGATTTCGGCTTCAAAAAAGTTGACCATTTTCATGAAAAGATTTCTGCTTCAAAAAAGTTGAAAATTTACATGAAAAGATTTTGGTTTCAAAAAGTTGAAAATTTTCATGAAAAGATTTCGGCTTCAAAAAAGTTGAAAATTTTCATGAAAAGATTTTGGTTTCAAAAAGTTGAAAATTTTCATGAAAAGATTTCGGCTTCAAAAAAGTTGAAAATTTTCATGAAAAGATTTCGGTTTCAAAAAGTTGAAAATTTTCAAGAAAAGAATTCGGCTTCAAAAAAGTTGAAAATTTTCATGAAGTATTTCGGCTTCAAAAAAATGGAACATTTTCATGAAAAGATTTCGGCTTCAAAAAAGTTGAACATTTTCATGAAAAGATTTCGGCTTCAAAAAAGTTGAACATTTTCATGAAAAGATTTCGGCTTCAAAAAAGTTGAACATTTCATGAAAAGATTTCTGCTTCAAAAAAGTTGAAAATTTTCATGAAAAGATTTCGACTTCAAAAAAGTCTAAGATTTTCATGAAAAGATTTCGTCTTCAAAAAAGTTGACCATTTTCATGAAAAGATTTCTGCTTCAAAAAAGTTGAAAATTTACATGAAAAGATTTCAACTTAAAAAAAGTCTAAGATTTTCATTAAAAGATTTCTGCTTCAAAAAAGTTGAAAATTTACATGAAAAGATTTCGGTTTCAAAAACTTGAAAATTTTCATGAATAGATTTCGGCTTCAAAAAAGTCGAAGATTTTCATGAAAAGATTTCTGCTTCAAAAAAGTTGAAAATTTTCATGAAAAGATTTTGGTTTCAAAAAGTTGAAAATTTTCATGAAAAGATTTCGGCTTCAAAAAAGTTGAAAATTTTCATGAAAAGATTTCGGCTTCAAAAAAGTTGAAAATTTTCATGAAAAGATTTTGGTCTCAAAAAGTTGAAAATTTTCATGAAAAGATTTCGGCTTCAAAAAAGTTGAAAATTTTCATGAAGAGATTTCGGCTAAAAAAAAGTTGAAGATTTTCATGAAAAGATTTCTGCTTCAAAAAAGTTGAAAATTTACATGAAAAGATTTCGACTTCAAAAAAGTCTAAGATTTTCATGAAAAGATTTCTGCTTCAAAAAAGTTGAAAATTTTCATGAAAAGATTTCGGCTTCAAAAAGTTGAACATTTTCATGAAAAGATTTCGGCTTCAAAAAAGTTGACCATTTTCATGAAAAGATTTCGGCTTCAAAAAAGTTGAAAATTTACATGAAAAGATTTTGGTTTCAAAAAGTTGAAAATTTTCATGAAAAGATTTCGGCTTCAAAAAAGTTGAAAATTTTCATGAAAAGATTTTGGTTTCAAAAAGTTGAAAATTTTCATGAAAAGATTTTGGTTTCAAAAAGTTGAAAATTTTCATGAAAAGATTTCGGTTTCAAAAAGTTGAAAATTTTCAAGAAAAGAATTCGGCTTCAAAAAAGTTGAAAATTTTCATGAAGTATTTCGGCTTCAAAAAAATGGAACATTTTCATGAAAAGATTTCGGCTTCAAAAAAGTTGAACATTTTCATGAAAAGATTTCGGCTTCAAAAAAGTTGAAAATTTTCATGAAAAGATTTTGGTTTCAAAAAGTTGAAAATTTTCATGAAAAGATTTCGGCTTCAAAAAAGTTGAAAATTTTCATGAAGTATTTCGGCTAAAAAAAAGTTGAAGATTTTCATGAAAAGATTTCGGCTTCAAAAAAGTTGAAAATTTTCATGAAAAGATTTCGACTTCAAAAAAGTCTAAGATTTTCATGAAAAGATTTCTGCTTCAAAAAAGTTGAAAATTTTCATGAAAAGATTTCGGCTTAAAAAGTTGAAAATTTTCATGAAAAGATTTCGGCTTCAAAAAAGTTGACCATTTTCATGAAAAGATTTCGGTTTCAAAAAGTTGAAAATTTTCAAGAAAAGATTTCGGCTTCAAAAAAGTTGAAAATTTTCATGAAGTATTTCGGCTTCAAAAAAATGGAACATTTTCATGAAAAGATTTCGGCTTCAAAAAAGTTGAACATTTTCATGAAAAGATTTCGGCTTCAAAAAAGTTGAACATTTTCATGAAAAGATTTCGGCTTCAAAAAAGTTGAACATTTCATGAAAAGATTTCTGCTTCAAAAAAGTTGAAAATTTTCATGAAAAGATTTCGACTTCAAAAAAGTCTAAGATTTTCATGAAAAGATTTCTGCTTCAAAAAAGTTGAAAATTTTCATGAAAAGATTTCGGCTTAAAAAGTTGAAAATTTTCATGAAAAGATTTCGGCTTCAAAAAAGTTGACCATTTTCATGAAAAGATTTCGGTTTCAAAAAGTTGAAAATTTTCAAGAAAAGATTTCGGCTTCAAAAAAGTTGAAAATTTTCATGAAGTATTTCGGCTTCAAAAAAATGGAACATTTTCATGAAAAGATTTCGGCTTCAAAAAAGTTGAAAATTTTCATGAAAAGATTTCGGCTTCAAAAAAGTTGAACATTTTCATGAAAAGATTTCGGCTTCAAAAAAGTTGAACATTTCATGAAAAGATTTCTGCTTCAAAAAAGTTGAAAATTTTCATGAAAAGATTTCGGCTTCAAAAAAGTTGAACATTTCATGAAAAGATTTCTGCTTCAAAAAAGTTGAAAATTTTCATGAAAAGATTTCGGCTTCAAAAAGTTGAACATTTTCATGAAAAGATTTCGGCTTCAAAAAAGTTGACCATTTTCATGAAAAGATTTCTGCTTCAAAAAAGTTGAAAATTTACATGAAAAGATTTTGGTTTCAAAAAGTTGAAAATTTTCATGAAAAGATTTCGGCTTCAAAAAAGTCGAAGATTTTCATGAAAAGATTTACACTTCAAAAAAGTTGAATATTTTCATGAAAAGATTTCGGCTTCAAAAAAGTTGAAAATTTTCATGAAAAGATTTTGGCTTAAAAAGTTGAAAATTTTCATGAAAAGATTTCGGCTTCAAAAAAGTTGACCATTTTCATGAAAAGATTTCGGTTTCAAAAAGTTGCAAATTTTCAAGAAAAGATTTCGGCTTCAAAAAAGTTGAAAATTTTCATGAAGTATTTCGGCTTCAAAAAAATGGAACATTTTCATGAAAAGATTTCGGCTTCAAAAAAGTTGAACATTTTCATGAAAAGATTTCGGCTTCAAAAAAGTTGAACATTTTCATGAAAAGATTTCGGCTTCAAAAAAGTTGAACATTTCATGAAAAGATTTCTGCTTCAAAAAAGTTGAAAATTTTCATGAAAAGATTTCGACTTCAAAAAAGTCTAAGATTTTCATGAAAAGATTTCTGCTTCAAAAAAGTTGAAAATTTTCATGAAAAGATTTCGGCTTAAAAAGTTGAAAATTTTCATGAAAAGATTTCGGCTTCAAAAAAGTTGACCATTTTCATGAAAAGATTTCGGTTTCAAAAAGTTGAAAATTTTCAAGAAAAGATTTCGGCTTCAAAAAAGTTGAAAATTTTCATGAAGTATTTCGGCTTCAAAAAAATGGAACATTTTCATGAAAAGATTTCGGCTTCAAAAAAGTTGAACATTTTCATGAAAAGATTTCGGCTTCAAAAAAGTTGAACATTTTCATGAAAAGATTTCGGCTTCAAAAAAGTTGAACATTTCATGAAAAGATTTCTGCTTCAAAAAAGTTGAAAATTTTCATGAAAAGATTTCGGCTTCAAAAAAGTTGAACATTTCATGAAAAGATTTCTGCTTCAAAAAAGTTGAAAATTTTCATGAAAAGATTTCGGCTTCAAAAAGTTGAACATTTTCATGAAAAGATTTCGGCTTCAAAAAAGTTGACCACTTTCATGAAAAGATTTCTGCTTCAAAAAAGTTGAAAATTTACATGAAAAGATTTTGGTTTCAAAAAGTTGAAAATTTTCATGAAAAGATTTCGGCTTCAAAAAAGTCGAAGATTTTCATGAAAAGATTTACACTTCAAAAAAGTTGAATATTTTCATGAAAAGATTTCGGCTTCAAAAAAGTTGAAAATTTTCATGAAAAGATTTTGGCTTAAAAAGTTGAAAATTTTCATGAAAAGATTTCGGCTTCAAAAAAGTTGACCATTTTCATGAAAAGATTTCGGTTTCAAAAAGTTGCAAATTTTCAAGAAAAGATTTCGGCATCAAAAAAGTTGAAAATTTTCATGAAGTATTTCGGCTTCAAAAAAATGGAACATTTTCATGAAAAGATTTCGGCTTCAAAAAAGTTGAACATTTTCATGAAAACATTTCGGCTTCAAAAAAGTTGAACATTTCATGAAAAGATTTCTGCTTCAAAAAAGTTGAAAATTTTCATGAAAAGATTTCGGCTTCAAAAAGTTGAACATTTTCATGAAAAGATTTCGTCTTCAAAAAAGTTGACCATTTTCATGAAAAGATTTCTGCTTCAAAAAAGTTGAAAATTTACATGAAAAGATTTTGGTTTCAAAAAGTTGAAAATTTTCATGAAAAGATTTCGGCATCAAAAAAGTCGAAGATTTTCATGAAAAGATTTCTGCTTCAAAAAAGTTGAAAATTTTCATGAAAAGATTTTGGTTTCAAAAAGTTGAAAATTTTCATGAAGTATTTCGGCTTCAAAAAAATGTAACATTTTCATGAATAGATTACGGCTTCAAAAAAGTCGAACATTTTCATGAAAAGATTTCGGCTTCAAAAAAGTTGAACATTTTCATGAAAAGATTTCTGCTTCAAAAAAGTTGAAAATTTTCATGAAGTATTTCGGCTTCAAAAAAAATGGAACATTTTCATGAAAAGATTTCGGCTTCAAAAAAGTTGAAAATTTTCAAGAAAAGATTTCGGCTTCAAAAAAGTTGAAAATTTTTATGAAGTATTTCGGCTTCAAAAAAAATGGAACATTTTCATGAAAAGATTTCGGCTTCAAAAAAGTTGAACATTTTCATGAAAAGATTTCGGCTTCAAAAAAGTTGAAAATTTTCATGAACTATTTCGGCATCAAAAAAGTTGAAAATTTACATGAAAAGATTTCGACTTCAAAAAAGTCTAAGATTTTCATGAAAAGATTTCTGCTTCAAAAAAGTTGAAAATTTTCATGAAAAGATTTCGGCTTCAAAAAGTTGAAAATTTTCATGAAAAGATTTCGGCTTCAAAAAGTTGAAAATTTTCATGAAAAGATTTCGGCTTCAAAAAAGTTGAAAATTTTCATGAAGTATTTCGGCTAAAAAAAAGTTGAAGATTTTCATGAAAAGATTTCGGCTTCAAAAAAGTTGAAAATTTTCATGAAAAGATTTCGACTTCAAAAAAGTCTAAGATTTTCATGAAAAGATTTCTGCTTCAAAAAAGTTGAAAATTTTCATGAAAAGATTTCGGCTTAAAAAGTTGAAAATTTTCATGAAAAGATTTCGGCTTCAAAAAAGTTGACCATTTTCATGAAAAGATTTCGGTTTCAAAAAGTTGAAAATTTTCAAGAAAAGATTTCGGCTTCAAAAAAGTTGAAAATTTTCATGAAGTATTTCGGCTTCAAAAAAATGGAACATTTTCATGAAAAGATTTCGGCTTCAAAAAAGTTGAACATTTTCATGAAAAGATTTCGGCTTCAAAAAAGTTGAACATTTTCATGAAAAGATTTCGGCTTCAAAAAAGTTGAACATTTCATGAAAAGATTTCTGCTTCAAAAAAGTTGAAAATTTTCATGAAAAGATTTCGACTTCAAAAAAGTCTAAGATTTTCATGAAAAGATTTCTGCTTCAAAAAAGTTGAAAATTTTCATGAAAAGATTTCGGCTTAAAAAGTTGAAAATTTTCATGAAAAGATTTCGGCTTCAAAAAAGTTGACCATTTTCATGAAAAGATTTCGGTTTCAAAAAGTTGAAAATTTTCAAGAAAAGATTTCGGCTTCAAAAAAGTTGAAAATTTTCATGAAGTATTTCGGCTTCAAAAAAATGGAACATTTTCATGAAAAGATTTCGGCTTCAAAAAAGTTGAAAATTTTCATGAAAAGATTTCGGCTTCAAAAAAGTTGAACATTTTCATGAAAAGATTTCGGCTTCAAAAAAGTTGAACATTTCATGAAAAGATTTCTGCTTCAAAAAAGTTGAAAATTTTCATGAAAAGATTTCGGCTTCAAAAAAGTTGAACATTTCATGAAAAGATTTCTGCTTCAAAAAAGTTGAAAATTTTCATGAAAAGATTTCGGCTTCAAAAAGTTGAACATTTTCATGAAAAGATTTCGGCTTCAAAAAAGTTGACCATTTTCATGAAAAGATTTCTGCTTCAAAAAAGTTGAAAATTTACATGAAAAGATTTTGGTTTCAAAAAGTTGAAAATTTTCATGAAAAGATTTCGGCTTCAAAAAAGTCGAAGATTTTCATGAAAAGATTTACACTTCAAAAAAGTTGAATATTTTCATGAAAAGATTTCGGCTTCAAAAAAGTTGAAAATTTTCATGAAAAGATTTTGGCTTAAAAAGTTGAAAATTTTCATGAAAAGATTTCGGCTTCAAAAAAGTTGACCATTTTCATGAAAAGATTTCGGTTTCAAAAAGTTGCAAATTTTCAAGAAAAGATTTCGGCTTCAAAAAAGTTGAAAATTTTCATGAAGTATTTCGGCTTCAAAAAAATGGAACATTTTCATGAAAAGATTTCGGCTTCAAAAAAGTTGAACATTTTCATGAAAAGATTTCGGCTTCAAAAAAGTTGAACATTTTCATGAAAAGATTTCGGCTTCAAAAAAGTTGAACATTTCATGAAAAGATTTCTGCTTCAAAAAAGTTGAAAATTTTCATGAAAAGATTTCGACTTCAAAAAAGTCTAAGATTTTCATGAAAAGATTTCTGCTTCAAAAAAGTTGAAAATTTTCATGAAAAGATTTCGGCTTAAAAAGTTGAAAATTTTCATGAAAAGATTTCGGCTTCAAAAAAGTTGACCATTTTCATGAAAAGATTTCGGTTTCAAAAAGTTGAAAATTTTCAAGAAAAGATTTCGGCTTCAAAAAAGTTGAAAATTTTCATGAAGTATTTCGGCTTCAAAAAAATGGAACATTTTCATGAAAAGATTTCGGCTTCAAAAAAGTTGAACATTTTCATGAAAAGATTTCGGCTTCAAAAAAGTTGAACATTTTCATGAAAAGATTTCGGCTTCAAAAAAGTTGAACATTTCATGAAAAGATTTCTGCTTCAAAAAAGTTGAAAATTTTCATGAAAAGATTTCGGCTTCAAAAAAGTTGAACATTTCATGAAAAGATTTCTGCTTCAAAAAAGTTGAAAATTTTCATGAAAAGATTTCGGCTTCAAAAAGTTGAACATTTTCATGAAAAGATTTCGGCTTCAAAAAAGTTGACCACTTTCATGAAAAGATTTCTGCTTCAAAAAAGTTGAAAATTTACATGAAAAGATTTTGGTTTCAAAAAGTTGAAAATTTTCATGAAAAGATTTCGGCTTCAAAAAAGTCGAAGATTTTCATGAAAAGATTTACACTTCAAAAAAGTTGAATATTTTCATGAAAAGATTTCGGCTTCAAAAAAGTTGAAAATTTTCATGAAAAGATTTTGGCTTAAAAAGTTGAAAATTTTCATGAAAAGATTTCGGCTTCAAAAAAGTTGACCATTTTCATGAAAAGATTTCGGTTTCAAAAAGTTGCAAATTTTCAAGAAAAGATTTCGGCATCAAAAAAGTTGAAAATTTTCATGAAGTATTTCGGCTTCAAAAAAATGGAACATTTTCATGAAAAGATTTCGGCTTCAAAAAAGTTGAACATTTTCATGAAAACATTTCGGCTTCAAAAAAGTTGAACATTTCATGAAAAGATTTCTGCTTCAAAAAAGTTGAAAATTTTCATGAAAAGATTTCGGCTTCAAAAAGTTGAACATTTTCATGAAAAGATTTCGTCTTCAAAAAAGTTGACCATTTTCATGAAAAGATTTCTGCTTCAAAAAAGTTGAAAATTTACATGAAAAGATTTTGGTTTCAAAAAGTTGAAAATTTTCATGAAAAGATTTCGGCATCAAAAAAGTCGAAGATTTTCATGAAAAGATTTCTGCTTCAAAAAAGTTGAAAATTTTCATGAAAAGATTTTGGTTTCAAAAAGTTGAAAATTTTCATGAAGTATTTCGGCTTCAAAAAAATGTAACATTTTCATGAATAGATTACGGCTTCAAAAAAGTCGAACATTTTCATGAAAAGATTTCGGCTTCAAAAAAGTTGAACATTTTCATGAAAAGATTTCTGCTTCAAAAAAGTTGAAAATTTTCATGAAGTATTTCGGCTTCAAAAAAAATGGAACATTTTCATGAAAAGATTTCGGCTTCAAAAAAGTTGAAAATTTTCAAGAAAAGATTTCGGCTTCAAAAAAGTTGAAAATTTTTATGAAGTATTTCGGCTTCAAAAAAAATGGAACATTTTCATGAAAAGATTTCGGCTTCAAAAAAGTTGAACATTTTCATGAAAAGATTTCGGCTTCAAAAAAGTTGAAAATTTTCATGAACTATTTCGGCATCAAAAAAGTTGAAAATTTACATGAAAAGATTTCGACTTCAAAAAAGTCTAAGATTTTCATGAAAAGATTTCTGCTTCAAAAAAGTTGAAAATTTTCATGAAAAGATTTCGGCTTCAAAAAGTTGAAAATTTTCATGAAAAGATTTCGGCTTCAAAAAGGTTGACCATTTTCATGAAAAGATTTCGGCTTCAAAAAAGTTGAAAATTTTCATGAAAAGATCTCGGCTTCAAAAAAGTTGAACATTTTCATGAAAAGACTTAGACTTCAAAAAAGTTGAATATTTTCATCAAGTATTTCGGCTTCAAAAAAGTCGAAGATTTTCATGAAAAAATTTCGGCTTCAAAAAAGTTGAAAATTTCCATGAAAAGATTTTGGTTTCAAAAAGTTGAAAATTTTCATGAATAGATTTCGGCTTCAAAAAAGTCGAAGATTTTCATGAAAAGAATTCGGCATCAATTAAGTTGAAAATTTTCATGAACTATTTCGGCATCAAAAAAGTTGAAAATTTTCATGAAAAGATTTAGGTTTCAAAAAAGTTGAAAATTTTCATGAAGTATTTTCGGCTTCAAAAAAGTCGAAAATTTTCATGAACTATTTCGGCATCAAAAAAGTTGAAAATTTTCATGAAAAGATTTCGGCTTCAAAAAAGTTGAAAATTTTCATGAAAAGATTTAGACTTCAAAAAAGTTGAATATTTTCATCAAGTATTTCGGCTTCAAAAAAGTCGAAGATTTTCATGAAAAGATTTCTGCTTCAAAAAAGTTGAAAATTTTCATGACAGGATTTTGGCTTCAAAAAAGTAGAAAATTTTCATGAAAAGATTTCGGCTTCAAAAAAGTTGAACATTTTCATGAAAAGATTTCTGCTTCAAAAAAGTTGAAAATTTACATGAAAAGATTTTGGTTTCAAAAAGTTGAACATTTTCATGAAAAGATTTCGGCTTCAAAAAAGTTGAACATTTTCATGAAAAGATTTCGGCTTCAAAAAAGTTGAAAATTTTCATGAAGTATTTCGGCTTCAAAAAAATGGAACATTTTCATGAAAAGATTTCGGCTTCAAAAAAGTTGAACATTTTCATGAAAAGATTTCGGCTTCAAAAAGTTGAACATTTTCATGAAAAGATTTCGTCTTCAAAAAAGTTGACCATTTTCATGAAAAGATTTCTGCTTCAAAAAAGTTGAAAATTTACATGAAAAGATTTTGGTTTCAAAAAGTTGAAAATTTTCATGAAAAGATTTCGGCATCAAAAAAGTCGAAGATTTTCATGAAAAGATTTCTGCTTCAAAAAAGTTGAAAATTTTCATGAAAAGATTTTGGTTTCAAAAAGTTGAAAATTTTCATGAAGTATTTCGGCTTCAAAAAAATGTAACATTTTCATGAATAGATTACGGCTTCAAAAAAGTTGAACATTTTCATGAAAAGATTTCGGCTTCAAAAAAGTTGACCATTTTCATGAACAGATTTCTGCTTCAAAAAAGTCTAAAATTTTCATGAAAAGATTTATGTTTCAAAAAAGATGAAAATTTTCATGAAAAGATTTGGGCTTCAAAAAGTTGAAAATTTTCATGAAAAGAATTCGGCATCAAAAAAGTTGAAAATTTTCATGAACTATTTCGGCATCAAAAAAGTTGAAAATTTTCATGAAAAGATTTCTGTTTTAAAAAAGTTGAAAATTTTCATGAAAAGATCTCGGCTTCAAAAAAGTTGAACATTTTCATGAAAAGATTTATGTTTCAAAAATGATGAAAATTTTCATGAAAAGATTTGGGCTTCAGAAAGGTGAAAATTTTCATGAAAAGATTTCGGCATCAAAAAAGTTGAAAATTTTCATGAACTATTTCGGCATCAAAAAAGTTGAAAATTTACATGAAAAGATTTCGACTTCAAAAAAGTCTAAGATTTTCATGAAAAGATTTCGGCTTCAAAAAGTTGAAAATTTTCATGAAAAGATTTCGGCTTCAAAAAGGTTGACCATTTTCATGAAAAGATTTCGGCTTCAAAAAAGTTGAAAATTTTCATGAAGTATTTCGGCTTCAAAAAAATGTAACATTTTCATGAAAAGATTTCGGCTTCAAAAAAGTTGAACATTTTCATGAAAAGATTTCTTCTTTAAAAAAGTTGAAAATTTACATGAAAAGATTTCGACTTTAAAAAAGTTGAAAATTTACATGAAAAAATTTTGACTTCAAAACAGTCTAAGATTTTCATGAAAAGATTTCGGCTTCAAAAAAGTTGAACATTTTCATGAAAAGATTTCGGCTTCAAAAAGTTGAAAATTTTCATGAAAAGATTTCGGCTTCAAAAAAGTTGACCATTTTCATGAAAAGATTTCGGTTTCAAAAAAGTTGAAAATTTTCATGAAAAGATTTCGGTTTCAAAAAGTTGAAAATTTTCATGAAAAGATTTCGGCTTCAAAAAACTTGAAAATTTACATGAAAAGATATCGACTTCAAAAAAGTCTAAGATTTTCATGAAAAGATTTCTGCTTCAAAAAAGTTGAAAATTTTCATGAAAAGATTTCGGCTTCAAAAAAGTTGAAAATTTTCATGAAAAGATTTCTGTTTTAAAAAAGTTGAAAATTTTCATGAAAAGATCTCGGCTTCAAAAAAGTTGAACATTTTCATGAAAAGATTTATGTTTCAAAAATGATGAAAATTTTCATGAAAAGATTTGGGCTTCAGAAAGGTGAAAATTTTCATGAAAAGATTTCGGCATCAAAAAAGTTGAAAATTTTCATGAACTATTTCGGCATCAAAAAAGTTGAAAATTTACATGAAAAGATTTCGACTTCAAAAAAGTCTAAGATTTTCATGAAAAGATTTCGGCTTCAAAAAAGTTGAAAATTTTCATGAAAAGATTTCGGTTTCAAAAAGTTGAAAATTTTCATGAAAAGATCTCGGCTTCAAAAAAGTTGAACATTTTCATGAAAAGATTTAGACTTCAAAAAAGTTGAATATTTTCATCAAGTATTTCGGCTTCAAAAAAGTCGAAGATTTTCATGAAAAGATTTCTGCTTCAAAAAAGTTGAAAATTTTCATGACAGGATTTTGGCTTCAAAAAAGTTGAAAATTTTCATGAAAAGATTTCGGCTTCAAAAAAGTTGAACATTTTCATGAAAAGATTTCGACTTCAAAAAAGTTGAAAATTTTCATGACAGGATTTTGGCTTCAAAAAAGTTGAAAATTTTCATGAAAAGATTTCGGCTTCAAAAAAGTTGAAAATTTACATGAAAAGATTTTGGTTTCAAAAAGTTGAAAATTTTCATGAAAAGATTTCGGCTTCAAAAAAGTCGAAGATTTTCATGAAAAGATTTCTGCTTCAAAAAAGTTTAAGATTTTCATGAAGTATTTCGGCTTCAAAAAGGTTGAAAATTTTCATGAAGTATTTCGGCTTCAAAAAAATGGAACATTTTCATGAAAAGATTTCGGCTTCAAAAAAGTTGAACATTTTCATGAAAAGATTTCGGCTTCAAAAAGTTGAACATTTTCATGAAAAGATTTCGTCTTCAAAAAAGTTGACCATTTTCATGAAAAGATTTCTGCTTCAAAAAAGTTGAAAATTTACATGAAAAGATTTTGGTTTCAAAAAGTTGAAAATTTTCATGAAAAGATTTCGGCATCAAAAAAGTCGAAGATTTTCATGAAAAGATTTCTGCTTCAAAAAAGTTGAAAATTTTCATGAAAAGATTTTGGTTTCAAAAAGTTGAAAATTTTCATGAAGTATTTCGGCTTCAAAAAAATGTAACATTTTCATGAATAGATTACGGCTTCAAAAAAGTTGAACATTTTCATGAAAAGATTTCGGCTTCAAAAAAGTTGACCATTTTCATGAAAAGATTTCTGCTTCAAAAAAGTTGAAAATTTTCATGACAGGATTTTGGCTTCAAAAAAGTAGAAATTTTTCATGAAAAGATTTCGGCTTCAAAAAAGTTGAACATTTTCATGAAAAGATTTCTGCTTCAAAAAAGTTGAAAATTTACATGAAAAGATTTTGGTTTCAAAAAGTTGAAAATTTTCATGAAAAGATTTCGGCTTCAAAAAGTTGAAAATTTTCATGAAAAGATTTCGGCTTCAAAAAAGTTGAACATTTTCATGAAAAGATTTCTGCTTCAAAAAAGTTGAAAATTTACATGAAAAGATTTTGGTTTCAAAAAGTTGAAAATTTTCATGAAAAGATTTCGGCTTCAAAAAGTTGAAAATTTTCAAGAAAAGATTTCGGCTTCAAAAAAGTTGAAAATTTTCATGAAGTATTTCGGCTTCAAAAAAATGTAACATTTTCATGAAAAGATTTCGGCTTCAAAAAAGTTGAACATTTTCATGAAAAGATTTCTGCTTCAAAAAAGTTGAAAATTTACATGAAAAGATTTCGACTTTAAAAAAGTTGAAAATTTACATGAAAAAATTTTGACTTCAAAACAGTCTAAGATTTTCATGAAAAGATTTCGGCTTCAAAAAAGTTGAACATTTTCATGAAAAGATTTCGGCTTCAAAAAAGTTGAAAATTTTCATGAAAAGATTTCGGTTTCAAAAAGTTGAAAATTTTCATGAAAAGATTTCGGCTTCAAAAAAGTTGAAAATTTTCATGAAAAGATTTCTGCTTCAAAAAAGTTTAAGATTTTCATGAAGTATTTCGGATTCAAAAAGGTTGAAAACTTTCATGAAGTATTTCGGCTTCAAAAAGGTTGAAAACTTTCATGAACTATTTCGGCTTCAAAAAAGTCGAAGATTTTCATGAAAAGATTTCTGCTTCAAAAAAGTTGAACATTTTCATGAAAAGATTGCGGCTTCAAAAAAGTTGAAAATTTTCATGAAGTATTTCGGCTTCAAAAAAGTCGAAGATTTTCATGAAAAGATTTCGGCTTCAAAAAAGTTGAAAATTTTCATGAAAAGATTTTGGTTTCAAAAAGTTGAAAATTTTCATGAAAAGATTTCGGCTTCAAAAAAGTTGAACATTTTCATGAAAAGATTTCGGCTTCAAAAAAGTTGAAAATTTTCATGAAGTATTTCGGCTTCAAAAAAATGGAACATTTTCATGAAAAGATTTCGGCTTCAAAAAAGTTGAACATTTTCATGAAAAGATTTCGGCTTCAAAAAGTTGAACATTTTCATGAAAAGATTTCGTCTTCAAAAAAGTTGACCATTTTCATGAAAAGATTTCTGCTTCAAAAAAGTTGAAAATTTACATGAAAAGATTTTGGTTTCAAAAAGTTGAAAATTTTCATGAAAAGATTTCGGCATCAAAAAAGTCGAAGATTTTCATGAAAAGATTTCTGCTTCAAAAAAGTTGAAAATTTTCATGAAAAGATTTTGGTTTCAAAAAGTTGAAAATTTTCATGAAGTATTTCAGCTTCAAAAAAATGTAACATTTTCATGAATAGATTACGGCTTCAAAAAAGTTGACCATTTTCATGAACAGATTTCTGCTTCAAAAAAGTCTAAAATTTTCATGAAAAGATTTATGTTTCAAAAAAGATGAAAATTTTCATGAAAAGATTTGGGCTTCAAAAAGTTGAAAATTTTCATGAAAAGAATTCGGCATCAAAAAAGTTGAAAATTTTCATGAACTATTTCGGCATCAAAAAAGTTGAAAATTTTCATGAAAAGATTTCTGTTTTAAAAAAGTTGAAAATTTTCATGAAAAGATCTCGGCTTCAAAAAAGTTGAACATTTTCATGAAAAGATTTATGTTTCAAAAATGATGAAAATTTTCATGAAAAGATTTGGGCTTCAGAAAGGTGAAAATTTTCATGAAAAGATTTCGGCATCAAAAAAGTTGAAAATTTTCATGAACTATTTCGGCATCAAAAAAGTTGAAAATTTACATGAAAAGATTTCGACTTCAAAAAAGTCTAAGATTTTCATGAAAAGATTTCGGCTTCAAAAACTTGAAAATTTTCATGAAAAGATTTCGGCTTCAAAAAGGTTGACCATTTTCATGAAAAGATTTCGGCTTCAAAAAAGTTGAAAATTTTCATGAAAAGATTTCGGTTTCAAAAAGTTGAAAATTTTCATGAAAAGATCTCGGCTTCAAAAAAGTTGAACATTTTCATGAAAAGATTTAGACTTCAAAAAAGTTGAATATTTTCATCAAGTATTTCGGCTTCAAAAAAGTCGAAGATTTTCATGAAAAGATTTCTGCTTCAAAAAAGTTGAAAATTTTCATGACAGGATTTTGGCTTCAAAAAAGTTGACCATTTTCATGAAAAGATTTCTGCTTCAAAAAAGTTTAAGATTTTCATGAAGTATTTCGGATTCAAAAAGGTTGAAAACTTTCATGAAGTATTTCGGCTTCAAAAAGGTTGAAAACTTTCATGAACTATTTCGGCTTCAAAAAAGTCGAAGATTTTCATGAAAAGATTTCTGCTTCAAAAAAGTTGAACATTTTCATGAAAAGATTGCGGCTTCAAAAAAGTTGAAAATTTTCATGAAGTATTTCGGCTTCAAAAAAGTCGAAGATTTTCATGAAAAGATTTCGGCTTCAAAAAAGTGGAACATTTTCATGAAAAGATTTCTGCTTCAAAAAAGTTGAAAAGTTACATGAAAAGATTTCGACTTCAAAAAAGTCTAAGATTTTCATGAAAAGATTTCTGCTTCAAAAAAGTTGAAAATTTTCATGAAAAGATTTCGGCTTCAAAAAGGTTGACCATTTTCATGAAAAGATTTCGTTTTCAAAAAGTTGAAAATTTTCATGAAGTATTTCGGCTTCAAAAAAATGTAACATTTTCATGAATAGATTTCGGCTTCAAAAAAGTTGAACATTTTCATGAAAAGATTTCGGCTTCAAAAAAGTTGAACATTTTCATGAAAAGATTTCTGCTTCAAAAAAGTTGAAAATTTTCATGAAAAGATTTTGGTTTCAAAAAGTTGAAAATTTACATGAAAAGATTATGACTTCAAAAAAGTTGAAAATTTACATAAAAAGATTTCGACTTCAAAAAAGTCTAAGATTTTCATGAAAAAATTTCTGCTTCAAAAAAGTTGAAAATTTACATGAAAAGATTTCTGCTTCAAAAAAGTTGAAAATTTTCATGAAGTATTTCGGCTTCAAAAAAATGGAACATTTTCATGAAAAGATTTCGGCTTCAAAAAAGTTGAAAATTTTCATGAAAAGATTTCGGTTTCAAAAAGTTGAAAATTTTCATGAAAAGATCTCGGCTTCAAAAAAGCTGAACATTTTCATGAAAAGATTTCGACTTCAAAAAAGTTGAATATTTTCATCAAGTATTTCGGCTTCAAAAAAGTCGAAGATTTTCATGAAAAGATTTCTGCTGCAAAAAAGTTGAAAATTTTCATGATAGGATTTTGGCTTCAAAAAAGTTGAAAATTTTCATGAAAAGATTTCGGCTTCAAAAAAGTTGAACATTTTCATGAAAAGATTTCGGCTTCAAAAAAGTTGAAAATTTTCATGAAGTATTTCGGCTTCAAAAAAATGGAACATTTTCATGAAAAGATTTCGGGTTCAAAAAAGTTGAAAATTTTCATGACAAGATTTCGGCTTCAAAAAAGTTGAACATTTTCATGAAAAGATTTCGGCTTCAAAAAAGTTGAAAATTTACATGAAAAGATTTCGACTTCAAAAAAGTCTAAGATTTTCATGAAAAGATTTCTGCTTCAAAAAAGTTGACCATTTTCATGAAAAGATTTTGGCTTTAAAAAAGTTGACCATTTTCATGAAAAGATTTCGGTTTCAAAAAGTTGAATATTTTCATGAACTATTTCGACTTCAAAAAAGTCGAAGATTTTCATGAAAAGATTTCGGCTTCAAAAAAGTCTAAGATTTTCATGAAAAGATTTCTGCTTCAAAAAAGTTGAACATTTTCATGAAAAGATTTCGGCTTCAAAAAAGTTGAAAATTTTCATGACAGGATTTTGGCTTCAAAAAAGTTGAACATTTTCATGAAAAGATTTCGGCTTCAAAAAAGTTGAACATTTTCATGAAAAGATTTCTGCTTCAAAAAAGTTGAAAATTTACATGAAAAGATTTTGGTTTCAAAAAGTTGAAAATTTTCATGAAAAGATTTAGACTTCAAAAAAGTTGAACATTTTCATCAAGTATTTCGGCTTCAAAAAAGTTGAAGATTTTCATAAAAAGATTTCTGCTTCAAAAAAGTTGAAAATTTTCATGACAGGATTTTGGCTTCAAAAAAGTTGAACATTTTCATGAAAAGATTTCTGCTTCAAAAAAGTTGACCATTTTCATGAAAAGATTTCTGCTTCAAAAAAGTTGAAAATTTACATGAAAAGATTTTGGTTTCAAAAAGTTGAAAATTTTCATGAAAAGATTTCGGCTTCAAAAAAGTTGACCATTTTCATGAAAAGATTTCTGCTTCAAAAAAGTTGAAAATTTTCATGAACTATTTCGGCTTCAAAAAAGTTGAAAATTTTCATGAAAAGTTTTCGGCTTCAAAAAAGTTGAAAATTTTCATGAAAAGATTTCGGCTTCAAAAAAGTTGACCATTTTCATGAAAAGATTTCTGCTTCAAAAAAGTTGAAAATTTACATGAAAAGATTTTGGTTTCAAAAAGTTGAAAATTTTCATGAAAAGATTTCGGCTTCAAAAAAGTTGACCATTTTCATGAAAAGATTTCTGCTTCAAAAAAGTTGAAAATTTTCATGAACTATTTCGGCTTCAAAAAAGTTGAAAATTTTCATGAAAAGTTTTCGGCTTCAAAAAAGTTGAAAATTTTCATGAAAAGATTTCGGCTTCAAAAAAGTTGAACATTTTCATGAAAAGATTTCGACTTCAAAAAAGTCTAAGATTTTCATGAAAAGATTTCTGCTTCAAAAAAGTTGACCATTTTCATGAAAAGATTTCGGCTTTAAAAAAGTTGACCATTTTCATGAAAAGATTTCGGTTTCAAAAAGTTGAATATTTTCATGAACTATTTCGACTTCAAAAAAGTCGAAGATTTTCATGAAAAGATTTCGGCTTCAAAAAAGTCTAAGATTTTCATGAAAAGATTTCTGCTTCAAAAAAGTTGAACATTTTCATGAAAAGATTTCGGCTTCAAAAAAGTTGAAAATTTTCATGAACTATTTCGGCATCAAAAAAGTTGAAAATTTTCATGAAAAGATTTAGGTTTCAAAAAAGTTGAAAATTTTCATGAAGTATTTCGGCTTCAAAAAAGTCTAAAATTTTCATGAACTATTTCGGCTTCAAAAAAGTTGAAAATTTTCATGAAAAGATTTCAGCTTCAAAAAAGTTGAAAATTTTCATGAAAAGATTTCGGCTACAAAAAAGTTGAAAATTTTCATGAAAAGATTTAGACTTCAAAAAAGTTGAATATTTTCATCAAGTATTTCGGCTTCAAAAGAGTCGAAGATTTTCATGAAAAGATTTCTGCTTCAAAAAAGTTGAAAATTTTCATGAAGTATTTCGGCTGCAAAAAAATGGAACATTTTCATGAAAAGATTTCGGCTTCAAAAAAGTTGAACATTTTCATGAAAAGATTTCGACTTCAAAAAAGTTGAAAACTTTCATGAACTATTTCGACTTCAAAAAAGTCGAAGATTTTCATGAAAAGATTTCGGCTTCAAAAAAGTTGAAAATTTTCATAAATTATTTCGGCTGCAAAAAAGTTGAAAATTTTCATGAAAAGATTTATGCTTCAAAAAAGATGAAAATTTTCATGAAAATATTTCGCCTTCAAAAAGTTGAAAATTTTCATGAAAAGATTTCGGCTTCAAAAAAGTTGACCATTTTCATGAAAAGATTTCGGCTTCAAAAAAGTTGAAAATTTTCATGAAAAGATTTCGGTTTCAAAAAGTTGAAAATTTTCATGAAAAGATTTCTGCTTCAAAAAAAGTTGAATATTTTCATCAAGTATTTCGGCTTCAAAAAAGTTGAAAATTTTCATGAAAAGATTTCGGCTTTAAAAAAGTTGAAAATTTTCATGAATTATTTCGACTACAAAAAAGTCTATAATTTTCATGAAAAGATTTATGTTTCAAAAAAGATGAAAATTTTCATGAAAAGATTTGGGCTTCAAAAAGTTGAAAATTTTCATGAAAAGATTTCGGCATCAAAAAAGTTGAACATTTTCATGAAAAGATTTCGGCTTCAAAAAAGTTGAAAATTTTCATGAACTATTTCGGCATCAAAAAAGTTGAAAATTTTCATGAAAAGATTTAGGTTTCAAAAATGTTGAAAATTTTCATGAACTATTTCGACTTCAAAAAAGTCTAAGATTTTCATGAAAAGATTTCTGCTTCAAAAAAGTTGAAAATTTTCATGAAAAGATTTTGGTTTCAAAAAGTTGAAAATTTTCATGAAAAGATTTCGGCTTCAAAAAAGTTGAACATTTTCATGAAAAGATTTCGGCTTCAAAAAAGTTGAAAATTTTCATGAAAAGATTTTGGTTTCAAAAAGTTGAAAATTTTCATGAAAAGATTTCTGCTTCAAAAAAGTTGAACATTTTCATGAAAAGATTTCGGCTTCAAAAAAGTTGAACATTTTCATGAAAAGATTTCGGCTTCAAAAAAGTTGAAAATTTACATGAAAAGATTTCGACTTCAAAAAAGTCTAAGATTTTCATGAAAAGATTTCTGCTTCAAAAAAGTTGAAAATTTTCATTAAAAGATTTCGGCTTCAAAAAAGTTGACCATTTTCATGAAAAGATTTCGGTTTCAAAAAAGTTGAAAATTTTCATGAAGTATTTCGGCTTCAAAAAAGTCTAAAATTTTCATGAACTATTTCGGCATCAAAAAAGTTGAAAATTTTCATGAAAAGATTTAGGTTTCAAAAAAGTTGAAAATTTACATGAAAAGATTTCGACTTCAAAAAAGTCTAAGATTTTCATGAAAAGATTTCTGCTTCAAAAAAGTTGAAAATTTTCATGAAAAGATTTCGGCTTCAAAAAGTTTAAAATTTTCATGAAAAGATTTCGGCTTCAAAAAAGTTGACCATTTTCATGAAAAGATTTCGGCTTCAAAAAAGTTGACCATTTTCATGAAAAGATTTCGGCTTCAAAAAAGTTGAAAATTTTCATGAAAAGATTTTGGTTTCAAAAAGTTGAAAATTTTCATGAAAAGATTTAGGCTTCAAAAAGGTTGAAAACTTTCATGAACTATTTCGACTTCAAAAAAGTTGAAGATTTTCATGAAAAGATTTCGGCTTTAAAAAAGTTGAAAATTTTCATGAAGTATTTCGACTACAAAAAAGTCTAAAATTTTCATGAAGTATTTCGGCTTCAAAAAAGTCTAAAATTTTCATGAACTATTTCGGCTTCAAAAAAGTTAAAAATTTTCATGAAAAGATTTCTGCTTCAAAAAAGTTGAAAATTTTCATGAAAAGATTTCGGCTACAAAAAAGTTGAAAATTTTCATGAAAAGATTTAGACTTCAAAGAAGTTGAATATTTTCATCAAGTATTTCGGCTTCAAAAAAGTCGAAGATTTTCATGAAAAGATTTCTGCTTCAAAAAAGTTGAAAATTTTCATGAAAAGATTTCGGCTTCAAAAAGTTGAAAATTTTCATGAAAAGATTTCTGCTTCAAAAAAGTTGACCATTTTCATGAAAAGATTTCGGCTTCAAAAAAGTTGAAAATTTTCATGAAAAGATTTCGGCTTTAAAAAAGTTGAAAATTTTCATGAAGTATTTCGACTACAAAAAAGTCTAAAATTTTCATGAAAAGATTTATGTTTCAAAAAAGATCAAAATTTTCATGAAAAGATTTGGGCTTCAAAAAGTTGAAAATTTTCATGAAAAGATTTCGGCATCAAAAAAGTTGAACATTTTCATGAAAAGATTTCGGCTTCAAAAAAGTTGAAAATTTTCATGAACTATTTCGGCATCAAAAAAGTTGAAAATTTTCATGAAAAGATTTAGGTTTCAAAAAAGTTGAAAATTTTCATGAACTATTTCGACTTCAAAAAAGTCTAAGATTTTCATGAAAAGATTTCTGCTTCAAAAAAGTTGAAAATTTTCATGAAAAGATTTTGGTTTCAAAAAGTTGAAAATTTTCATGAAAAGATTTAGGCTTCAAAAAGGTTGAAAACTTTCATGAACTATTTCGACTTCAAAAAAGTTGAAGATTTTCATGAAAAGATTTCGGCTTTAAAAAAGTTTAAAATTTTCATGAATTATTTCGACTACAAAAAAGTCTAAAATTTTCATGAAGTATTTCGGCTTCAAAAAAGTCTAAAATTTTCATGAACTATTTCGGCTTCAAAAAAGTAAAAAATTTTCATGAAAAGATTTCTGCTTCAAAAAAGTTGAAAATTTTCATGAAAAGATTTCGGCTACAAAAAAGTTGAAAATTTTCATGAAAAGATTAAGACTTCAAAGAAGTTGAATATTTTCATCAAGTATTTCGGCTTCAAAAAAGTCGAAGATTTTCATGAAAAGATTTCTGCTTCAAAAAAGTTGAAAATTTTCATGAAAAGATTTCGGCTTCAAAAAGTTGAAAATTTTCATGAAAAGATTTCGGCTTCAAAAAAGTTGACCATTTTCATGAAAAGATTTAGGCTTCAAAAAAGTTGAAAATTTTCATGAAAAGATTTCGGTTTCAAAAAGTTGAAATTTTTCATGAAAAGATTTATGAAAAATTTATGAAAGTCTAAGATTTTCATGAAAAGATTTCTGCTTCAAAAAAGTTGAAAATTTTCATGAAAATTTTCATGAAAAGATTTCGGCTTCAAAAAGTTGAACATTTTCATGAAAAGATTTCGGCTTCAAAAAAGATGAAAATTTTCATGAAAAGATCTCGTTTTCAAAAAAGTTGAAAATTTTCATGAAAAGATCTCGTTTTCAAAAAAGTTCAACATTTTCATGACAAGATTTCGGCTTCAAAAAAGTTCAACATTTTCATGAAAAGATTTCGGCTTCAAAAAAGTTGAAAATTTTCATGAAAAGATTTCGGCTTCAAAAAAGTTGACCATTTTCATGAAAAGATTTCAGCTTCAAAAAAGTCGAAGATTTTCATGAAAAGATTTCAGCTTCAAAAAAGTTGAACATTTTCATGAAAAGATTTCTGCTTCAAAAAAGTTGAAAATTTACATGAAAAGATTTCGACTTCAAAAAAGTCTAAGATTTTCATGAAAAGATTTCGGCTTCAAAAAAGTTGAAAATTTTCATGAAAAGATTTTGGTTTCAAAAAAGTTGAAAATTTACATGAAAAGATTTCGACTTCAAAAAAGTCTAAGATTTTCATGAAAAGATTTCTGCTTCAAAAAAGTGGAAAATTTTCATGAAAAGATTTCGGCTTCAAAAAGTTGAAAATTTTCATGAAAAGATTTCGGCATCAAAAAAGTTGACCATTTTCATGAAAAGATCTCGGCTTCAAAAAAGTTGAACATTTTCATGAAAAGATTTCGGCTTCAAAAAAGTTGAAAATTTTCATGAAAAGATTTCAGCTTCAAAAAGGTTGAAAACTTTCATGAACTATTTCGACTCCAAAAAAGTCGAAGATTTTCATGAAAAGATTTCGGCTTCAAAAAAGTCTAAGATTTTCATGAAAAGATTTCTGCTTCAAAAAAGTTGACCATTTTCATGAAAAGATTTCTGCTTCAAAAAAGTTGAAAATTTTCATGAAAATTTTCATGAAAAGATTTCGGCTTCAAAAAGTTGAAAATTTTCATGAAAAGATTTCGGCTTCAAAAAAGTTGACCATTTTTATCAAGAGATTTCGGCTTCAAAAAAGTTGAAAATTTTCATGAAAAGATTTCGGTTTCAAAAAGTTGAAAAATTTCATGGAAAGATTTCTGCTTCAAAAAAGTTGAAAATTTTCATGACAGGATTTTGGCTTCAAAAAGGTTGAAAACTTTCATGAACTATTTCGACTTCAAAAAAGTTGAAAATTTTCATGAAAAGATTTAGGTTTCAAAAAAGTTGAAAATTTTCATGAAGTATTTCGGCTTCAAAAAAGTCTAAAAATTTCATGAACTATTTCGTCTTCAAAAAAGTTGAAAATTTTCATGAAAAGATTTCTGCTTCAAAAAAGTTGAAATTTTTCATGAAAAGATTTCGGCTTCAAAAAGTTGAAAATTTTCATGAAAAGATTTCGGCTTCAAAAAAGTTGAACATTTTCATGAAAAGATTTCGGCTTCAAAAAAGTTGAAAATTTTCATGAAAAGATTTCGGTTTCAAAAAGTTGAAAATTTTCATGAAAAGATTTCTGCTTCAAAAAAGTTGAAAATTTTAATGACCGGATTTTGGCTTCAAAAAGGTTGAAAATTTTCATGAAGTATTTCGGCTGCAAAAAAATGGAACATTTTCATGAAAAGATTTCTGCTTCAAAAAAGTTGAACATTTTCATGAAGTATTTCGGCTGCAAAAAAATGGAACATTTTCATGAAAAGATTTCTGCTTCAAAAAAGTTGAAAATTTTCATGAAAAGATTTAGACTTCAAAAAAGTTGAATACTTTCATCAAGTATTTCGACTTCAAAAAAGTCGAAGATTTTCATGAAAAGATTTCGGCTTCAAAAAAGTTGAAAATTTACATGAAAAGATTTCGACTTCAAAAAAGTCTAAGATTTTCATGAAAAGATTTCTGCTTCAAAAAAGTCGAAGATTTTCATGAAAAGATTTCGGCTTCAAAAAAGTTGAAAATTTTCATGAAAAGATTTCGACTTCAAAAAAGTCTAAGATTTTCATGAAAAGATTTCTGCTTCAAAAAAGTTGAAAATTTTCATGAAAATTTTCATGAAAAGATTTCGGCTTCAAAAAGTTGAAAATTTTCATGGAAAGATTTCTGCTTCAAAAAAGTTGAAAATTTTCATGACAGGATTTTGGCTTCAAAAAGGTTGAAAACTTTCATGAACTATTTCGATTTCAAAAAAGTTGAAAATTTTCATGAAAAGATTTAGGTTTCAAAAAAGTTAAAAATTTTCATGAAGTATTTCGGCTTCAAAAAAGTCTAAAAATTTCATGAACTATTTCGGCTTCAAAAAAGTTGAAAATTTTCATGAAAAGATTTCTGCTTCAAAAAAGTTGAAATTTTTCATGAAAAGATTTCGGCTTCAAAAAGTTGAAAATTTTCATGAAAAGATTTCGGCTTCAAAAAAGTTGAACATTTTCATGAAAAGATTTCGGCTTCAAAAAAGTTGAAAATTTTCATGAAAAGATTTCGGTTTCAAAAAGTTGAAAATTTTCATGAAAAGATTTCTGCTTCAAAAAAGTTGAAAATTTTCATGAAAAGATTTCTGCTTCAAAAAAGTTGAAAATTTACATGAAAAGATTTCGACTTCAAAAAAGTCTAAGATTTTCATGAAAAGATTTCTGCTTCAAAAAAGTTGAAAATTTTCATGAAAAGATTTTGGTTTCAAAAAAGTTGAAAATTTACATGAAAAGATTTCGACTTCAAAAAAGTCTAAGATTTTCATGAAAAGATTTCTGCTTCAAAAAAGTGGAAAATTTTCATGAAAAGATTTCGGCTTCAAAAAGTTGAAAATTTTCATGAAAAGATTTCTTCATCAAAAAAGTTGACCATTTTCATGAAAAGATTTCGGCTTCAAAAAAGTTGAAAATTTTCATGAAAAGATTTTGGTTTCAAAAAGTTGAAAATTTTCATGAAAAGATCTCAGCTTCAAAAAAGTTGAACATTTTCATGAAAAGATTTCGGCTTCAAAAAAGTTGAAAATTTTCATGAAAAGATTTCAGCTTCAAAAAGGTTGAAAACTTTCATGAACTATTTCGACTCCAAAAAAGTCGAAGATTTTCATGAAAAGATTTCGGCTTCAAAAAAGTCAAAGATTTTCATGAAAAGATTTCTGCTTCAAAAAAGTTGACCATTTTCATGAAAAGATTTCGGCTTCAAAAAAGTTGACCATTTTCATGAAAAGATTTCGGCTTCAAAAAAGTTGAAAATTTTCATGAAAAGATCTCGTTTTCAAAAAAGTTGAAAATTTTCATGAAAAGATCTCGTTTTCAAAAAAGTTCAACATTTTCATGACAAGATTTCGGCTTCAAAAAAGTTCAACATTTTCATGAAAAGATTTCTGCTTCAAAAAAGTTGAAAATTTACATGAAAAGATTTCGACTTCAAAAAAGTCTAAGATTTTCATGAAAAGATTTCTGCTTCAAAAAAGTTGAAAATTTTCATGAAAAGATTTCGGCTTCAAAAAAGTTGACGATTTTCATGAAAAGATTTCAGCTTCAAAAAAGTCGAAGATTTTCATGAAAAGATTTCGGCTTCAAAAAAGTTGAACATTTTCATGAAAAGATTTCTGCTTCAAAAAGTTAAAAATTTACATGAAAAGATTTCGACTTCAAAAAAGTCTAAGATTTTCATGAAAAGATTTCTGCTTCAAAAAAGTTGAAAATTTTCATGAAGTATTTCGGCTTCAAAAAAGTTGAAAATTTTCATGAAAAGATTTCTGCTTCAAAAAAGTTGAAATTTTTCATGAAAAGATTTCGGCTTCAAAAAGTTGAAAATTTTCATGAAAAGATTTCGGCTTCAAAAAAGTTGAACATTTTCATGAAAAGATTTCGGCTTCAAAAAAGTTGAAAATTTTCATGAAAAGATTTCGGTTTCAAAAAGTTGAAAATTTTCATGAAAAGATTTCTGCTTCAAAAAAGTTGAAAATTTTCATGAAAAGATTTCGGTTTCAAAAAGTTGAAAATTTACATGAAAAGATTTCGACTTCAAAAAAGTCTAAGATTTTCATGAAAAGATTTCTGCTTCAAAAAAGTTGAAAATTTTCATGAAAAGATTTTGGTTTCATAAAAGTTGAAAATTTACATGAAAAGATTTCGACTTCAAAAAAGTCTAAGATTTTCATGAAAAGATTTCGGCTTCAAAAAAGTTGAACATTTTCATGAAAAGATTTCGGCTTCAAAAAAGTTGACCATTTTCATGAAAAGATTTCAGCTTCAAAAAAGTTGAAATTTTTCATGAAAAGATTTCGGTTTCAAAAAGTTTAAAATTTTCATGAAAAGATTTCGGCTTCAAAAAAGTTGAATATTTTCATCAAGTATTAAGGCTTCAAAAAAGTCGAAGATTTTCATGAAAAGATTTCTGCTTCAAAAAAGTTGAAAATTTTCATGACAGGATTTTGGCTTCAAAAAGGTTGAAAACTTTCATGAACTATTTCGACTTCAAAAAAGTCGAAGATTTTCATGAAGTATTTCGGCTGCAAAAAAGTCTAAAATTTTCATGAAAAGATTTATGCTTCAAAAAAGTTGACCATTTTCATGAAAAGATTTCAGCTTCAAAAAAGTTGAAAATTTACATGAAAAGATTTCGACTTCAAAAAAGTCTAAGATTTTCATGAAAAGATTTCTGCTTCAAAAAAGTTGAACATTTTCATGAAAAGATTTCGGCTTCAAAAAAGTTGACCATTTTCATGAAAAGATTTCAGCTTCAAAAAAGTTGAAATTTTTCATGAAAAGATTTCGGTTTCAAAAAGTTTAAAATTTTCATGAAAAGATTTCGGCTTCAAAAAAGTTGAATATTTTCATCAAGTATTAAGGCTTCAAAAAAGTCGAAGATTTTCATGAAAAGATTTCTGCTTCAAAAAAGTTGAAAATTTTCATGACAGGATTTTGGCTTCAAAAAGGTTGAAAACTTTCATGAACTATTTCGACTTCAAAAAAGTCGAAGATTTTCATGAAGTATTTCGGCTGCAAAAAAGTCTAAAATTTTCATGAAAAGATTTATGCTTCAAAAAAGATGAAAATTTTCATGAAATATTTCGGCTTCAAAAAAATGGAACATTTTCATGAAAAGATTTCGGCTTCAAAAAAGTTGAACATTTTCATGAAAAGATTTCGGCTTCAAAAAAGTTGAACATTTTCATGAAAAGATTTCTGCTTCAAAAAAGTTGAAAATTTTCATGAAAAGATTTCGGCTTCAAAAAAGTTGACCATTTTCATGAAAAGATTTCGGCTTCAAAAAAGTTGAAAATTTTCATGAAAAGATTTCGGTTTCAAAAACTTGAAAATTTTCATGAAAAGATCTCGGCTTCAAAAAAGTTGAAAATTTACATGAAAAGATTTCGACTTCAAAAAAGTCTAAGATTTTCATGAAAAGATTTCTGCTTCAAAAAAGTTGAAAATTTTCATGAAAAGATTTCGGCTTCAAAAAAGTTGAACATTTTCATGAAAAGATTTCAGCTTCAAAAAAGTTGAAATTTTTCATGAAAAGATTTCGATTTCAAAAAGTTGAAAATTTTCATGAAAAGATTTCGGCTTCAAAAAAGTTGAAAATTTTCATCAAGTATTAAGGCTTCAAAAAAGTCGAAGATTTTCATGAAAAGATTTCTGCTTCAAAAAAGTTGAAAATTTTCATGACAGGATTTTGGCTTCAAAAAGGTTGAAAACTTTCATGAACTATTTCGACTTCAAAAAAGTCGAAGATTTTCATGAAGTATTTCGGCTGCAAAAAAGTCTAAAATTTTCATGAAAAGATTTATGCTTAAAAAAGATGAAAATTTTCATGAAAAGATTTCGGCTTTAAAAAAGTTGAAAATTTTCATGAACTACTTCGGCATCAAAAAAGTTGAAAATTTTCATGAACTATTTCGGCATCAAAAAAGTTGAAAATTTTCATGAAAAGATTTAGGTTTCAAAAAAGTTGAACATTTTCATGAAGTATTTCGGCTTCAAAAAAGTCGAAAATTTTCATGAACTATTTCGGCTTCAAAAAAGTTGAAAATTTTCATGAAAAGATTTCGGCTTCAAAAAAGTCGAAGATTTTCATGAAAAGATTTCTGCTTCAAAAAAGTTGAAAATTTTCACGACAGGATTTCGGCTTCAAAAAAGTCTAAAATTTTCATGAAAAGATTTATGCTTCAAAAAAGATGAAAATTTTCATGAAAAGATTTCGGCTTTAAAAAAGTTGAACATTTTCATGAAGTATTTCGAATACAAAAAAGTCTAAAATTTCATGAAAAGATTTATGTTTCAAAAAAGATGAAAATTTTCATGAAAAGATTTGGGCTTCAAAAAGTTGAAAATTTTCATGAAAAGATTTTGGTTTCAAAAAGTTGAAAATTTTCATGGAAAGATTTCTGCTTCAAAAAAGTTGAAAATTTTCATGACAGGATTTTGGCTTCAAAAAGGTTGAAAACTTTCATGAACTATTTCGACTTCAAAAAAGTTGAAAATTTTCATGAAAAGATTTAGGTTTCAAAAAAGTTGAAAATTTTCATGAAAAGATTTCGGCTTCAAAAAAGTCTAAAAATTTCATGAACTATTTCGGCTTCAAAAAAGTTGAAAATTTTCATGAAAAGATTTCTGCTTCAAAAAAGTTGAAATTTTTCATGAAAAGATTTCGGCTTCAAAAAGTTGAAAATTTTCATGAAAAGATTTCGGCTTCAAAAAAGTTGAACATTTTCATGAAAAGATTTAGGTTTCAAAAAAGTTGAAAATTTTCATGAAGTATTTCGGCTTCAAAAAAGTCTAAAATTTTCATGAAGTATTTCGGCTTCAAAAAAATGGAACATTTTCATGAAAAGATTTCTACTTCAAAAAAGTTGAAAATTTACATGAAAAGATTTCTGCTTCAAAAAAGTTGAACATTTTCATGAAAAGATTTCGGCTTCAAAAAAGTTGAAAATTTTCATGAAAAGATTTCGGTTTCAAAAAGTTGAAAATTTTCATGAACTATTTCGGCATCAAAAAAGTTGAACATTTTCATGAAAAGATTTCGGCTTCAAAAAAGTTGAAAATTTTCATGAAAAGATTTCGGTTTCAAAAAGTTGAAAATTTTCATGAAAAGATTTCAGCTTCAAAAAGGTTGAAAACTTTCATGAACTATTTCGACTTCAAAAAAGTCGAAGATTTTCATGAAAAGATTTCTGCTTCAAAAAAGTTGAAAATTTTCATGACAGGATTTTGGCTTCAAAAAAGTTGAAAATTTTCATGAAAAGATTTTGGTTTCAAAAAGTTGAAAATTTTTATTAAGTATTTGGGCTTCAAAAAAATGGAACATTTTCATGAAATGATTTCGGCTTCAAAAAAATGGAACATTTTCATGAAAAGATTTCGGTTTCAAAAAAGTTGAACATTTTCATGAAAAGATTTCGGCTTCAAAAAAGTTGAAAATTTTCATGAAAAGATTTCGGCTTCAAAAAAGTTGAAAATTTTCATGAAGTATTTCGGCTTCAAAAAAGTCCAAAATTTTCATGAAGTATTTCAGCTTCAAAAAAATGGAACATTTTCATGACAAGATTTCGGCTTCAAAAAAGTTGAAAATTTTCATGAAAAGATTTCGGCTTCAAAAAGTTGAACATTTTCATGAAAAGATTTCGGCTTCAAAAAGTTGAACATTTTCATGAAAAGATTTCGGCTTCAAAAAGTTGAACATTTTCATGAAAAGATTTCGGCTTCAAAAAGTTGAACATTTTCATGAAAAGATTTCGGCTTCAAAAAAGTTGAACATTTTCATGAAAAGATTTCTGCTTCAAAAAAGTTGAACATTTTCATGAAAAGATTTCAGTTTCAAAAAGTTGAAAATTTTCATGAAAAGATCTCGGCTTCAAAAAAGTTGAACATTTTCATGGAAAGATTTCGGCTTCAAAAAAGTTGAAAATTTTCATGAAAAGATTTTGGTTTCAAAAAGTTAAAAATTTTCATTAAGTATTTGGGCTTCAAAAAAATGGAACATTTTCATGAAAAGATTTCGGCTTCAAAAAAATGGAACATTTTCATGAAAAGATTTAGGTTTCAAAAAAGTTGAAAATTTTCATGAAGTATTTCGGCTTCAAAAAAGTCCAAAATTTTCATGAAGTATTTCGGCTTCAAAAAAATGGAACATTTTCATGAAAAGATTTCGGCTTCAAAAAAGTTGAAAATTTTCATGAAAAGATTTCGGCTTCAAAAAGTTGAACATTTTCATGAAAAGATTTCGGCTTCAAAAAAGTTGAACATTTTCATGAAAAGATTTCGGCTTCAAAAAAGTTGAACATTTTCATGAAAAGATTTCTGCTTCAAAAAAGTTGAACATTTTCATGAAAAGATTTCGGCTTCAAAAAGTTGAAAATTTTCATGACAGGATTTTGGCTTCAAAAAAGTTGAAAATTTTCATGAAAAGATTTCGGCTTCAAAAAAGTTGAACATTTTCATGAAAAGATTTCTTCTTCAAAAAAGTTGAAAATTTTCATGAAAAGATCTCGGTGTCAAAAAAGTCTAAGATTTTCATGAAAAGATTTCTGCTTCAAAAAAGTTGAAAATTTTCATGAAAAGATTTCGGCTTCAAAAAAGTTGAACATTTTCATGAAAAGATTTCGGCTTCAAAAAAATGGAACATTTTCATGAAAAGATTTCGGCTTCAAAAAAGTTGAAAATTTTCATGAAAAGATTTCGGGTTCAAAAAAGTTGAAAATTTTCATGAACTATTTCGGCATCAAAAAAGTTGAAAATTTTCATGAAAAGATTTAGTTTTCAAAAAAGTTGAAAATTTTCATGAAGTATTTCGGCTTCAAAAAAATGGAACATTTTCATGAAAAGATTTCGGCTTCAAAAAAGTTGAACATTTTCATGAAAAGATTTCTGCTTCAAAAAAGTTGAAAATTTACATGAAAAGATTTCGACTTCAAAAAAGTCTAAGATTTTCATGAAAAGATTTCTGCTTCAAAAAAGTTGAAAATTTTCATGAAAAGATTTCGGCTTCAAAAAAGTTGAACATTTTCATGAAAAGATTTCGGCTTCAAAAAAATGGAACATTTTCATGAAAAGATTTCGGCTTCAAAAAAGTTGAACATTTTCATGAAAAGATTTCTGCTTCAAAAAAGTTGAAAATTTACATGAAAAGATTTCGACTTCAAAAAAGTCTAAGATTTTCATGAAAAGATTTCTGCTTCAAAAAAGTTCAACATTTTCATGAAAAGATTTCTGCTTCAAAAAAGTTGAAAATTTTCATGAAAAGATTTCGGCTTCAAAAAAGTTGAACATTTTCATGAAAAGATTTCTGCTTCAAAAAAATGGAACATTTTCATGAAAAGATTTCGGCTTCAAAAAAGTTGAAAATTTTCATGAAAAGATTTCGGTTTCAAAAAGTTGAAAATTTTCATTAAGTATTTGGGCTTCAAAAAAATGGAAAATTTTCATGAAAAGATTTCGGCTTCAAAAAAATGGAACATTTTCATGAAAAGATTTCGGCTTCAAAAAAGTTGAAAATTTTCATGAAAAGATTTCGGCTTCAAAAAGTTGAACATTTTCATGAAAAGATTTCGGCTTCAAAAAAGTTGAACATTTTCATGAAAAGATTTCGGCTTCAAAAAAGTTGAACATTTTCATGAAAAGATTTCTGCTTCAAAAAAGTTGAACATTTTCATGAAAAGATTTCGGCTTGAAAAAGTTGAAAATTTTCATGAAAAGATCTCGGCTTCAAAAAAGTTGAAAATTTTCATGAACTATTTCGGCATCAAAAAAGTTGAAAATTTTCATGAAAAGATTTCAGCTTCAAAAAAGTTGAAAATTTTCATGAAAACATTTAGACTTGAAAAAAGTTGAATATTTTCATCAAGTATTTCGGCTTCAAAAAAGTCGAAGATTTTCATGAAAAGATTTCTGCTTCAAAAAAGTTGAAAATTTTCATGACAGGATTTTGGCTTCAAAAAAGTTGAAAATTTTCATGAAAAGATTTCGGCTACAAAAAAGTTGAACATTTTCATGAAAAGATTTCTTCTTCAAAAAAGTTGAAAATTTTCATGAAAAGATCTCGGCGTCAAAAAAGTCTAAGAATTTCATGAAAAGATTTCTGCTTCAAAAAAGTTGAAAATTTTCATGAAAAGATTTTGGTTTCAAAAAGTTGAAAATATTCATGAAAAGATTTCAGCTTCAAAAAGGTTGAAAATTTTCATGAAAAGATTTCGGCTTCAAAAAGTTGAAAATTTTCATGAAAAGATTTCGGCTTCAAAAAAGTTGAACATTTTCATGAAAAGATTTCGGCTTCAAAAAAGTTGAAAATTTTCATGAAAAGATTTCTGCTTCAAAAAAGTTGAACATTTTCATGAAAAGATTTCGGCTTCAAAAAGTTGAAAATTTTCATGAAAAGATTTCGGCTTCAAAAAAGTTGACCATTTTCATGAAAAGATTTCGGCTTCAAAAAAGTTGAAAATTTTCATGAAAAGATTTCGGTTTCAAAAAGTTGAAAATTTTCATGAAAAGATCTCGGCTTCAAAAAAGTTGAACATTTTCATGGAAAGATTTTGGTTTCAAAAAGTTGAAAATTTTTATTAAGTATTTCGGCTTCAAAAAAATGGAACATTTTCATGAAAAGATTTCGACTTCAAAAAAGTTGAAAATTTACATGAAAAGATTTCGACTTCAAAAAAGTCTAAGATTTTCATGAAAAGATTTCTGCTTCAAAAAAGTTGAAAATTTTCATGAAAAGATTTCAGCTTCAAAAAGGTTGAAAATTTTCATGAACTATTTCGACTTCAAAAAAGTCAAAGATTTTCATGAAAAGATTTCGGCTTCAAAAAAGTTGAAAATTTTCATGAAGTATTTCGGCTGCAAAAAAGTCTAAAATTTTCATGAAAATATTTATGCTTCAAAAAAGATGAAAATTTTCATGAAAAGATTTCGGCTTCAAAAAAGTTGAAAATTTTCATGAACTATTTCGGCATCAAAAAAGTTGAAAATTTTCATGAAAAGATTTCTGCTTCAAAAAAGTTGAAAATTTTCATGAAAAGATTTCGGCTTCAAAAAAGTTGAAAATTTTCATGAAAAGATTTAGACTTCAAAAAAGTTGAATATTTTCATCAAGTATTTCGGCTTCAAAAAAGTCGAAGATTTTCATGAAAAGATTTCTGCTTCAAAAAAGTTGAAAATTTTCATGACAGGATTTTGGCTTCAAAAAAGTTGAAAATTTTCATGAAAAGATTTCGGCTACAAAAAAGTTGAACATTTTCATGAAAAGATTTCTTCTTCAAAAAAGTTGAAAATTTTCATGAAAAGATCTCGGCGTCAAAAAAGTCTAAGATTTTCATGAAAAGATTTCTGCTTCAAAAAAGTTGAAAATTTTCATGAAAAGATTTCGGCTTCAAAAACGTTGAAAATTTTCATGAAAAGATTTCGGTTTCAAAAAGTTGAAAATTTTTATTAAGTATTTCGGCTTCAAAAAAATGGAACATTTTCATGAAAAGATTTCGGCTTCAAAAAAGTTGAACATTTTCATGAAAAGATTTCGGGTTCAAAAAAGTTGAACATTTTCATGAAAAGATTTCAGCTTCAAAAAGGTTGAAAACTTTCATGAACTATTTCGACTTCAAAAAAGTCGAAGATTTTCATGAAAAGATTTCGGCTTCAAAAAAGTTGAAAATTTTCATGAACTATTTCGGCATCAAAAAAGTTGAAAATTTTCATGAAAAGATTTAGGTTTCAAAAAAGTTGAAAATTTTCATGAAGTATTTCGGCTTCAAAAAAGTCTAAAATTTTCATGAAGTATTTCGGCTTCAAAAAAATGGAACATTTTCATGAAAAGATTTCGGCTTCAAAAAACTTGAACATTTTCATGAAAAGATTTCGGCATCAAAAAAGTTGAACATTTCCATGAAAAGATTTCAGCTTCAAAAAAGTTGAAAATTTACATGAAAAGATTTCGACTTCAAAAAAGTCTAAGATTTTCATGAAAAGATTTCGGCTTCAAAAAAGTTGACCATTTTCATGAAAAGATTTCAGCATCAAAAAAGTTGAAAATTTTCATGAAAAGATTTAGGTTTCAAAAAAGTTGAAAATTTTCATGAAGTATTTCGGCTTCAAAAAAGTCTAAAATTTTCATGAAGTATTTCGGCTTCAAAAAAATGGAACATTTTCATGAAAAGATTTCAGCTTCAAAAAAGTTGAAAATAATCATGAAAAGATTTTGGTTTCAAAAAGGTTGAAAATATTCATGAAAAGATTTCAGCTTCAAAAAGGTTGAAAACTTTCATGAACTATTTCGACTTCAAAAAAGTCGAAGATTTTCATGAAAAGATTTCGGCATCAAAAAAGTTGAACATTTTCATGAAAAGATTTCGGCTTCATAAAAGTTGACCATTTTCATGAAAAGATTTCAGCTTCAAAAAAGTTGAAAATTTTCATGAAAAGATTTCGGTTTCAAAAAGTTGAAAATTTTCATGAAAAGATTTCGGCTTCAAAAAAGTTGACCATTTTCATGAAAAGATTTCAGCTTCAAAAAAGTTGAAAATTTTCATGAAGAGATTTCGGTTTCAAAAAGTTGAAAATTTTCATGAAAAGATTTCGGCTTCAAAAAAGTTGAAAATTTTCATGAACTATTTCGGCATCAAAAAAGTTGAAAATTTTCATGAAAAGATTTAGGTATCAAAAAAGTTGAAAATTTTCATGAAGTATTTTGGCTTCAAAAAAATGGAACATTTTCATGAAAAGATTTCGGCTTCAAAAAACTTAAACATTTTCATGAAAAGATTTCTGCTTCAAAAAAGTTGAACATTTTCATGAAAAGATTTCTGCTTCAAAAAAGTTGAAAATTTACATGAAAAGATTTCGACTTCAAAAAAGTCTAAGATTTTCATGAAAAGATTTCTGCTTCAAAAAAGTTGAAAATTTACATGAAAAGATTTCGGCTTAAAAAAGTTGACAATTTTCATGAAAAGATTTCGGCTTCAAAAAGTTGAAAATTTTCATGAAAAGATTTCGGCTTCAAAAAAGTTGAACATTTTCATGAAAAGATTTAGGTTTCAAAAAAGTTGAAAATTTTCATGAAGTATTTCGGCTTCAAAAAAGTCTAAAATTTTCATGAAGTATTTCGGCTTCAAAAAAATGGAACATTTTCATGAAAAGATTTCTACTTCAAAAAAGTTGAAAATTTACATGAAAAGATTTCTGCTTCAAAAAAGTTGAACATTTTCATGAAAAGATTTCGGCTTCAAAAAAGTTGAAAATTTTCATGAAAAGATTTCGGTTTCAAAAAGTTGAAAATTTTCATGAACTATTTCGGCATCAAAAAAGTTGAACATTTTCATGAAAAGATTTCGGCTTCAAAAAAGTTGAAAATTTTCATGAAAAGATTTCGGTTTCAAAAAGTTGAAAATTTTCATGAAAAGATTTCAGCTTCAAAAAGGTTGAAAACTTTCATGAACTATTTCGACTTCAAAAAAGTCGAAGATTTTCATGAAAAGATTTCTGCTTCAAAAAAGTTGAAAATTTTCATGACAGGATTTTGGCTTCAAAAAAGTTGAAAATTTTCATGAAAAGATTTTGGTTTCAAAAAGTTGAAAATTTTTATTAAGTATTTGGGCTTCAAAAAAATGGAACATTTTCATGAAATGATTTCGGCTTCAAAAAAATGGAACATTTTCATGAAAAGATTTCGGTTTCAAAAAAGTTGAACATTTTCATGAAAAGATTTCGGCTTCAAAAAAGTTGAAAATTTTCATGAAAAGATTTAGGTTTCAAAAAAGTTGAAAATTTTCATGAAGTATTTCGGCTTCAAAAAAGTCCAAAATTTTCATGAAGTATTTCGGCTTCAAAAAAATGGAACATTTTCATGAAAAGATTTCGGCTTCAAAAAAGTTGAAAATTTTCATGAAAAGATTTCGGCTTCAAAAAGTTGAACATTTTCATGAAAAGATTTCGGCTTCAAAAAGTTGAACATTTTCATGAAAAGATTTCGGCTTCAAAAAAGTTGAAAATTTTCATGAAAAGATTTCGGCTTCAAAAAAGATGAAAATTTTCATGAAGTATTTCGGCTTCAAAAAAGTCCAAAATTTTCATGAAGTATTTCAGCTTCAAAAAAATGGAATATTTTCATGACAAGATTTCGGCTTCAAAAAAGTTGAAAATTTTCATGAAAAGATTTCGGCTTCAAAAAGTTGAACATTTTCATGAAAAGATTTCGGCTTCAAAAAGTTGAACATTTTCATGAAAAGATTTCGGCTTCAAAAAGTTGAACATTTTCATGAAAAGATTTCGGCTTCAAAAAGTTGAACATTTTCATGAAAAGATTTCGGCTTCAAAAAAGTTGAACATTTTCATGAAAAGATTTCTGCTTCAAAAAAGTTGAACATTTTCATGAAAAGATTTCAGTTTCAAAAAGTTGAAAATTTTCATGAAAAGATCTCGGCTTCAAAAAAGTTGAACATTTTCATGGAAAGATTTCGGCTTCAAAAAAGTTGAAAATTTTCATGAAAAGATTTTGGTTTCAAAAAGTTAAAAATTTTCATTAAGTATTTGGGCTTCAAAAAAATGGAACATTTTCATGAAAAGATTTCGGCTTCAAAAAAATGGAACATTTTCATGAAAAGATTTCGGCTTCAAAAAAGTTGAACATTTTCATGAAAAGATTTCGGCTTCAAAAAAGTTGAAAATTTTCATGAAAAGATTTAGGTTTCAAAAAAGTTGAAAATTTTCATGAAGTATTTCGGCTTCAAAAAAGTCCAAAATTTTCATGAAGTATTTCGGCTTCAAAAAAATGGAACATTTTCATGAAAAGATTTCGGCTTCAAAAAAGTTGAAAATTTTCATGAAAAGATTTCGGCTTCAAAAAGTTGAACATTTTCATGAAAAGATTTCGGCTTCAAAAAAGTTGAACATTTTCATGAAAAGATTTCGGCTTCAAAAAAGTTGAACATTTTCATGAAAAGATTTCTGCTTCAAAAAAGTTGAACATTTTCATGAAAAGATTTCGGCTTCAAAAAGTTGAAAATTTTCATGACAGGATTTTGGCTTCAAAAAAGTTGAAAATTTTCATGAAAAGATTTCGGCTTCAAAAAAGTTGAACATTTTCATGAAAAGATTTCTTCTTCAAAAAAGTTGAAAATTTTCATGAAAAGATCTCGGTGTCAAAAAAGTCTAAGATTTTCATGAAAAGATTTCTGCTTCAAAAAAGTTGAAAATTTTCATGAAAAGATTTCGGCTTCAAAAAAGTTGAACATTTTCATGAAAAGATTTCGGCTTCAAAAAAATGGAACATTTTCATGAAAAGATTTCGGCTTCAAAAAAGTTGAAAATTTTCATGAAAAGATTTCGGGTTCAAAAAAGTTGAAAATTTTCATGAACTATTTCGGCATCAAAAAAGTTGAAAATTTTCATGAAAAGATTTAGTTTTCAAAAAAGTTGAAAATTTTCATGAAGTATTTCGGCTTCAAAAAAATGGAACATTTTCATGAAAAGATTTCGGCTTCAAAAAAGTTGAACATTTTCATGAAAAGATTTCTGCTTCAAAAAAGTTGAAAATTTACATGAAAAGATTTCGACTTCAAAAAAGTCTAAGATTTTCATGAAAAGATTTCTGCTTCAAAAAAGTTGAAAATTTTCATGAAAAGATTTCGGCTTCAAAAAAGTTGAACATTTTCATGAAAAGATTTCGGCTTCAAAAAAATGGAACATTTTCATGAAAAGATTTCGGCTTCAAAAAAGTTGAACATTTTCATGAAAAGATTTCTGCTTCAAAAAAGTTGAAAATTTACATGAAAAGATTTCGACTTCAAAAAAGTCTAAGATTTTCATGAAAAGATTTCTGCTTCAAAAAAGTTCAACATTTTCATGAAAAGATTTCTGCTTCAAAAAAGTTGAAAATTTTCATGAAAAGATTTCGGCTTCAAAAAAGTTGAACATTTTCATGAAAAGATTTCTGCTTCAAAAAAATGGAACATTTTCATGAAAAGATTTCGGCTTCAAAAAAGTTGAAAATTTTCATGAAAAGATTTCGGTTTCAAAAAGTTGAAAATTTTCATTAAGTATTGGGCTTCAAAAAAATGGAAAATTTTCATGAAAAGATTTCGGCTTCAAAAAAATGGAACATTTTCATGAAAAGATTTCGGCTTCAAAAAAGTTGAAAATTTTCATGAAAAGATTTCGGCTTCAAAAAGTTGAACATTTTCATGAAAAGATTTCGGCTTCAAAAAAGTTGAACATTTTCATGAAAAGATTTCGGCTTCAAAAAAGTTGAACATTTTCATGAAAAGATTTCTGCTTCAAAAAAGTTGAACATTTTCATGAAAAGATTTCGGCTTGAAAAAGTTGAAAATTTTCATGAAAAGATCTCGGCTTCAAAAAAGTTGAAAATTTTCATGAACTATTTCGGCATCAAAAAAGTTGAAAATTTTCATGAAAAGATTTCAGCTTCAAAAAAGTTGAAAATTTTCATGAAAACATTTAGACTTGAAAAAAGTTGAATATTTTCATCAAGTATTTCGGCTTCAAAAAAGTCGAAGATTTTCATGAAAAGATTTCTGCTTCAAAAAAGTTGAAAATTTTCATGACAGGATTTTTGGTTCAAAAAAGTTGAAAATTTTCATGAAAAGATTTCGGCTACAAAAAAGTTGAACATTTTCATGAAAAGATTTCTTCTTCAAAAAAGTTGAAAATTTTCATGAAAAGATCTCGGCGTCAAAAAAGTCTAAGAATTTCATGAAAAGATTTCTGCTTCAAAAAAGTTGAAAATTTTCATGAAAAGATTTTGGTTTCAAAAAGTTGAAAATATTCATGAAAAGATTTCAGCTTCAAAAAGGTTGAAAATTTTCATGAAAAGATTTCGGCTTCAAAAAGTTGAAAATTTTCATGAAAAGATTTCGGCTTCAAAAAAGTTGAACATTTTCATGAAAAGATTTCGGCTTCAAAAAAGTTGAAAATTTTCATGAAAAGATTTCTGCTTCAAAAAAGTTGAACATTTTCATGAAAAGATTTCGGCTTCAAAAAGTTGAAAATTTTCATGAAAAGATTTCGGCTTCAAAAAAGTTGACCATTTTCATGAAAAGATTTCGGCTTCAAAAAAGTTGAAAATTTTCATGAAAAGATTTCGGTTTCAAAAAGTTGAAAATTTTCATGAAAAGATCTCGGCTTCAAAAAAGTTGAACATTTTCATGGAAAGATTTTGGTTTCAAAAAGTTGAAAATTTTTATTAAGTATTTCGGCTTCAAAAAAATGGAACATTTTCATGAAAAGATTTCGACTTCAAAAAAGTTGAAAATTTACATGAAAAGATTTCGACTTCAAAAAAGTCTAAGATTTTCATGAAAAGATTTCTGCTTCAAAAAAGTTGAAAATTTTCATGAAAAGATTTCAGCTTCAAAAAGGTTGAAAATTTTCATGAACTATTTCGACTTCAAAAAAGTCAAAGATTTTCATGAAAAGATTTCGGCTTCAAAAAAGTTGAAAATTTTCATGAAGTATTTCGGCTGCAAAAAAGTCTAAAATTTTCATGAAAATATTTATGCTTCAAAAAAGATGAAAATTTTCATGAAAAGATTTCGGCTTCAAAAAAGTTGAAAATTTTCATGAACTATTTCGGCATCAAAAAAGTTGAAAATTTTCATGAAAAGATTTCTGCTTCAAAAAAGTTGAAAATTTTCATGAAAAGATTTCGGCTTCAAAAAAGTTGAAAATTTTCATGAAAAGATTTAGACTTCAAAAAAGTTGAATATTTTCATCAAGTATTTCGGCTTCAAAAAAGTCGAAGATTTTCATGAAAAGATTTCTGCTTCAAAAAAGTTGAAAATTTTCATGACAGGATTTTGGCTTCAAAAAAGTTGAAAATTTTCATGAAAAGATTTCGGCTACAAAAAAGTTGAACATTTTCATGAAAAGATTTCTTCTTCAAAAAAGTTGAAAATTTTCATGAAAAGATCTCGGCGTCAAAAAAGTCTAAGATTTTCATGAAAAGATTTCTGCTTCAAAAAAGTTGAAAATTTTCATGAAAAGATTTCGGCTTCAAAAACGTTGAAAATTTTCATGAAAAGATTTCGGTTTCAAAAAGTTGAAAATTTTTATTAAGTATTTCGGCTTCAAAAAAATGGAACATTTTCATGAAAAGATTTCGGCTTCAAAAAAGTTGAACATTTTCATGAAAAGATTTCGGGTTCAAAAAAGTTGAACATTTTCATGAAAAGATTTCAGCTTCAAAAAGGTTGAAAACTTTCATGAACTATTTCGACTTCAAAAAAGTCGAAGATTTTCATGAAAAGATTTCGGCTTCAAAAAAGTTGAAAATTTTCATGAACTATTTCGGCATCAAAAAAGTTGAAAATTTTCATGAAAAGATTTAGGTTTCAAAAAAGTTGAAAATTTTCATGAAGTATTTCGGCTTCAAAAAAGTCTAAAATTTTCATGAAGTATTTCGGCTTCAAAAAAATGGAACATTTTCATGAAAAGATTTCGGCTTCAAAAAACTTGAACATTTTCATGAAAAGATTTCGGCATCAAAAAAGTTGAACATTTCCATGAAAAGATTTCAGCTTCAAAAAAGTTGAAAATTTACATGAAAAGATTTCGACTTCAAAAAAGTCTAAGATTTTCATGAAAAGATTTCGGCTTCAAAAAAGTTGACCATTTTCATGAAAAGATTTCAGCATCAAAAAAGTTGAAAATTTTCATGAAAAGATTTAGGTTTCAAAAAAGTTGAAAATTTTCATGAAGTATTTCGGCTTCAAAAAAGTCTAAAATTTTCATGAAGTATTTCGGCTTCAAAAAAATGGAACATTTTCATGAAAAGATTTCAGCTTCAAAAAAGTTGAAAATAATCATGAAAAGATTTTGGTTTCAAAAAGGTTGAAAATATTCATGAAAAGATTTCAGCTTCAAAAAGGTTGAAAACTTTCATGAACTATTTCGACTTCAAAAAAGTCGAAGATTTTCATGAAAAGATTTCGGCATCAAAAAAGTTGAACATTTTCATGAAAAGATTTCGGCTTCATAAAAGTTGACCATTTTCATGAAAAGATTTCAGCTTCAAAAAAGTTGAAAATTTTCATGAAAAGATTTCGGTTTCAAAAAGTTGAAAATTTTCATGAAAAGATTTCGGCTTCAAAAAAGTTGACCATTTTCATGAAAAGATTTCAGCTTCAAAAAAGTTGAAAATTTTCATGAAGAGATTTCGGTTTCAAAAAGTTGAAAATTTTCATGAAAAGATTTCGGCTTCAAAAAAGTTGAAAATTTTCATGAACTATTTCGGCATCAAAAAAGTTGAAAATTTTCATGAAAAGATTTAGGTATCAAAAAAGTTGAAAATTTTCATGAAGTATTTTGGCTTCAAAAAAATGGAACATTTTCATGAAAAGATTTCGGCTTCAAAAAACTTAAACATTTTCATGAAAAGATTTCTGCTTCAAAAAAGTTGAACATTTTCATGAAAAGATTTCTGCTTCAAAAAAGTTGAAAATTTACATGAAAAGATTTCGACTTCAAAAAAGTCTAAGATTTTCATGAAAAGATTTCTGCTTCAAAAAAGTTGAAAATTTACATGAAAAGATTTCGGCTTAAAAAAGTTGACAATTTTCATGAAAAGATTTCGGCTTCAAAAAAGTTGAAAATTTTCATGAAAAGATTTCGGTTTCAAAAAGTTGAAAATTTTCATGAAAAGATTTCGGCTTCAAAAAAGTTGACCATTTTCATGAAAAAATTTCAGCTTCAAAAAAGTTGAAAATTTTCATGAAGAGATTTCGGTTTCAAAAAGTTGAAAATTTTCATGAAAAGATTTCAGCTTCAAAAAGGTTGAAAACTTTCATGAACTATTTCGACTTCAAAAAAGTCGAAGATTTTCATGAAAAGATTTCGGATTCAAAAAAGTTGAAAATTTTCATGAACTATTTCAGCATCAAAAAAGTTGAAAATTTTCATGAAAAGATTTAGGTTTCAAAAAAGTTGAAAATTTTCATGAAGTATTTCGGCTTCAAAAAAGTCTAAAATTTTCATGAAGTATTTCGGCTTCAAAAAAATGGAACATTTTCATGAAAAGATTTCAGCTTCAAAAAAGTTGAAAATTATCATGAAAAGATTTTGGTTTCAAAAAGGTTGAAAATATTCATGAAAAGATTTCAGCTTCAAAAAGGTTGAAAATTTTCATGAAAAGATTTCGGTTTCAAAAAGTTGAAAATTTTCATGAAAAAATCTCGGCTTCAAAAAAGTTGAAAATTTTCATGAAAAGATTTCGGCTTCATAAAAGTTGACCATTTTCATGAAAAGATTTCAGCTTCAAAAAAGTTGAAAATTTTCATGAAAAGATTTCGGTTTCAAAAAGTTGAAAATTTTCATGAAAAGATTTTGGTTTCAAAAAGTTGAAGATTTTCATGGAAAGATTTCTGCTTCAAAAAAGTTGAAAATTTTCATGAAAAGATTTTGGCTTCAAAAAGGTTGAAAACTTTCATGAACTATTTCGACTTCAAAAAAGTTGAAAATTTTCATGAAAAGATTTAGGTTTCAAAAAAGTTGAAAATTTTCATGAAGTATTTCGGCTTCAAAAAAGTTGAAAATTTACATGAAAAGATTTCGACTTCAAAAAAGTTGAAAATTTTCATGAAAAGATTTCTGCTTCAAAAAAGTTGAAATTTTTCATGAAAAGATTTCGGCTTCAAAAAAGTTGAACATTTTCATGAAAAGATTTCGGCTTCAAAAAAGTTGAACATTTTCATGAAAAGATTTCGGCTTCAAAAAAGTTGAACATTTTCATGAAAAGATTTCTGCTTCAAAAAAGTTGAAAATTTTCATGAAAAGATTTCGGCTTCAAAAAAGTTGAACATTTTCATGAACTTTTTCGGCATCAAAAAAGTTGAAAACTTTCATGAAAAGATTTAGGTTTCAAAAAAGTTGAAAATTTTCATGAAGTATTTCGGCTTCAAAAAAGTCTAAAATTTTCATGAAGTATTTCGGCTTCAAAAAAATGGACCATTTTCATGAAAAGATTTCTACTTCAAAAAAGTTGAAAATTTACATGAAAAGATTTCGGCATCAAAAAAGTTGAACATTTTCATGAAAAGATTTCGGCTTCAAAAAAGTTGAAAATTTTCATGAAAAGATTTTGGTTTCAAAAAGTTGAAAATTTTCATGAAAAGATTTCAGCTTCAAAAAGGTTGAAAACTTTCATGAACTATTTCGACTTCAAAAAAGTCAAAGATTTTCATGAAACGATTTCGGCTTCAAAAAAGTTGAAAATTTTCATGAAAAGATTTTGGTTTCAAAAAGTTGAAAATTTTCATGAAAAGATTTCAGCTTCAAAAAGGTTGAAAACTTTCATGAACTATTTCGACTTCAAAAAAGTCGAAGATTTTCATGAAAAGATTTCTGCTTCAAAAAAGTTGAAAATTTTCATGACAGGATTTTGGCTTCAAAAAAGTCTAAAATTTTCATGAAAAGATTTTGGTTTCAAAAAGTTGAAAATTTTCATGAAGTATTTCGGCTTCAAAAAAGTCTAAAATTTTCATGAAGTATTTCGGCTTCAAAAAAATGGACCATTTTCATGAAAAGATTTCTACTTCAAAAAAGTTGAAAATTTACATGAAAAGATTTCGGCATCAAAAAAGTTGAACATTTTCATGAAAAGATTTCGGCTTCAAAAAAGTTGAAAATTTTCATGAAAAGATTTTGGTTTCAAAAAGTTGAAAATTTTCATGAAAAGATTTCAGCTTCAAAAAGGTTGAAAACTTTCATGAACTATTTCGACTTCAAAAAAGTCAAAGATTTTCATGAAAAGATTTCGGCTTCAAAAAAGTTGAAAATTTTCATGAAAAGATTTTGGTTTCAAAAAGTTGAAAATTTTCATGAAAAGATTTCAGCTTCAAAAAGGTTGAAAACTTTCATGAACTATTTCGACTTCAAAAAAGTCGAAGATTTTCATGAAAAGATTTCTGCTTCAAAAAAGTTGAAAATTTTCATGACAGGATTTTGGCTTCAAAAAAGTCTAAAATTTTCATGAAAAGATTTTGGTTTCAAAAAGTTGAAAATTTTTATTAAGTATTTGGGCTTCAAAAAAATGGAACATTTTCATGAAAAGATTTCGGCTTCAAAAAAATGGAACATTTTCATGAAAAGATTTCGGCTTCAAAAAAGTTGAACATTTTCATGAAAAGATTTCGGCTTCAAAAAAGTTGAAAATTTTCATGAAAAGATTTAGGTTTCAAAAAAGTTGAAAATTTTCATGAAGTATTTCGGCTTCAAAAAAGTCCAAAATTTTCATGAAGTATTTCGGCTTCAAAAAAATGGAACATTTTCATGAAAAGATTTCTGCTTCAAAAAAGTTGAACATTTTCATGAAAAGATTTCTACTTCAAAAAAGTTGAAAATTTACATGAAAAGATTTCGACTTCAAAAAAGTCTAAGATTTTCATGAAAAGATTTCAGCTTCAAAAACGTTGAAAATTTTCATGAAAAGATTTCGGTTTCAAAAAGTTGAAAATTTTCATGAAAAGATTTCAGCTTCAAAAAAGTTGAACATTTACATGAAAAGATTTCGACTTCAAAAAAGTTGAAAATTTACATGAAAAGATTTCGACTTCAAAAAAGTCTAAGATTTTCATGAAAAGATTTCGGCTTCAAAAAAGTTGAAAATTTTTATGAAAAGATTTCAGCTTCAAAAACGTTGAAAATTTTCATGAAAAGATTTCGGCTTCAAAAAGTTGAACATTTTCATGAAAAGATTTCGGCTTCAAAAAAGTTGAACATTTTCATGAAAAGATTTCGGCTTCAAAAAAGTTGAACATTTTCATGAAAAGATTTCTGCTTCAAAAAAGTTGAACATTTTCATGAAAAGATTTCGGCTTCAAAAAAGTTGAAAATTTTCATGAAAAGATTTAGGTTTCAAAAAAGTTGAAAATTTTCATGAAGTATTTCGGCATCAAAAAAGTTGAAAATTTTCATGAAAAGATTTAGGTATCAAAAAAGTTGAAAATTTTCATGAAGTATTTCGGCTTCAAAAAAGTCTAAAATTTTCATGAAGTATTTTGGCTTCAAAAAAATGGAACATTTTCATGAAAAGATTTCGGCTTCAAAAAACTTGAACATTTTCATGAAAAGATTTCTGCTTCAAAAAAGTTGAACATTTTCATGAAAAGATTTCTGCTTCAAAAAAGTTGAAAATTTACATGAAAAGATTTCGACTTCAAAAAAGTCTAAGATTTTCATGAAAAGATTTCTGCTTCAAAAAAGTTGAAAATTTACATGAAAAGATTTCGGCTTAAAAAAGTTGACAATTTTCATGAAAAGATTTCGGCTCCAAAAAAGTTGAAAATTTTCATGAAAAGATTTCGGTTTCAAAAAGTTGAAAATTTTCATGAAAAGATTTCGGCTTCAAAAAAGTTGACCATTTTCATGAAAAGATTTCAGCTTCAAAAAAGTTGAAAATTTTCATGAAGAGATTTCGGTTTCAAAAAGTTGAAAATTTTCATGAAAAGATTTCAGCTTCAAAAAGGTTGAAAACTTTCATGAACTATTTCGACTTCAAAAAAGTCGAAGATTTTCATGAAAAGATTTCGGCTTCAAAAAAGTTGAAAATTTTCATGAACTATTTCGGCATCAAAAAAGTTGAAAATTTTCATGAAAAGATTTAGGTATCAAAAAAGTTGAAAATTTTCATGAAGTATTTCGGCTTCAAAAAAGTCTAAAATTTTCATGAAGTATTTTGGCTTCAAAAAAATGGAACATTTTCATGAAAAGATTTCGGCTTCAAAAAACTTGAACATTTTCATGAAAAGATTTCTGCTTCAAAAAAGTTGAACATTTTCATGAAAAGATTTCTGCTTCAAAAAAGTTGAAAATTTACATGAAAAGATTTCGACTTCAAAAAAGTCTAAGATTTTCATGAAAAGATTTCTGCTTCAAAAAAGTTGAAAATTTACATGAAAAGATTTCGGCTTAAAAAAGTTGACAATTTTCATGAAAAGATTTCGGCTTCAAAAAATTTGAAAATTTTTATGAAAAGATTTCGGTTTCAAAAAGTTGAAAATTTTCATGAAAAGATTTCGGCTTCAAAAAAGTTGACCATTTTCATGAAAAAATTTCAGCTTCAAAAAAGTTGAAAATTTTCATGAAGAGATTTCGGTTTCAAAAAGTTGAAAATTTTCATGAAAAGATTTCAGCTTCAAAAAGGTTGAAAACTTTCATGAACTATTTCGACTTCAAAAAAGTCGAAGATTTTCATGAAAAGATTTCGGCTTAAAAAAAGTTGAAAATTTTCATGAACTATTTCAGCATCAAAAAAGTTGAAAATTTTCATGAAAAGATTCAGGTTTCAAAAAAGTTGAAAATTTTCATGAAGTATTTCGGCTTCAAAAAAGTCTAAAATTTTCATGAAGTATTTCGGCTTCAAAAAAATGGAACATTTTCATGAAAAGATTTCGGCTTCATAAAAGTTGACCATTTTCATGAAAAGATTTCAGCTTCAAAAAAGTTGAAAATTTTCATGAAAAGATTTCGGCTTCAAAAAGTTGAACATTTTCATGAAAAGATTTCGGCTTCAAAAAAGTTGAAAATTTTCATGAAAAGATTTCGGCTTCAAAAAAGTTGACCATTTTCATGAAAAGATTTCAGCTTCAAAAAATTTGAAAATTTTCATGAAGAGATTTCGGTTTCAAAAAGTTGAAAATTTTCATGAAAAGATTTCAGCTTCAAAAAGGTTGAAAACTTTCATGAACTATTTCGACTTCAAAAAAGTTGAACATTTTCATGAAAAGATTTCGGCTTCAAAAAAGTTGAAAATTTTCATGAACTATTTCGGCATCAAAAAAGTTGAAAATTTTCATGAAAAGATTTAGGTATCAAAAAAGTTGAAAATTTTCATGAAGTATTTCGGCTTCAAAAAAGTCTAAAATTTTCATGAAGTATTTCGGCTTCAAAAAAATGGAACATTTTCATGAAAAGATTTCGGCTTCAAAAAACTTGAACATTTTCATGAAAAGATTTCTGCTTCAAAAAAGTTGAACATTTTCATGAAAAGATTTCTGCTTCAAAAAAGTTGAAAATTTTCATGAAAAGATTTCGGTTTCAAAAAGTTGAAAATTTTCATGAAAAGATTTCAGCTTCAAAAAGGTTGAAAACTTTCATAAACTATTTCGACTTCAAAAAAGTCGAAGATTTTCATGAAAAGATTTCGGCTTCAAAAAACTTGAACATTTTCATGAAAAGATTTCAGCATCAAAAAAGTTGAACATTTTCATGAAAAGATTTCGGCTTCATAAAAGTTGACCATTTTCATGAAAAGATTTCATCTTCAAAAAAGTTGAAAATTTTCATGAAAAGATTTCGGTTTCAAAAAGTTGAAAATTTTCATGAAAAGATTTCGGCTTCAAAAAAGTTGAAAATTTTCATGAAGTATTTTGGCTGCAAAAAAGTCTAAAATTTTCATGAAAAGATTTATGCTTCAAAAAAGATGAAAATTTTCATGAAAAGATTTCGGCTTCAAAAAGTTGAAAATTTTCATGAAAAGATTTCGGCTTCAAAAAAGTTGAAAATTTTCATGAAAAGATTTAGACTTCAAAAAAGTTGAAAATTTTCATGAAAAGATTTCGGCTTCAAAAAAGTCGAAGATTTTTATGAAAAGATTTCTGCTTCAAAAAAGTTGAAAATTTTCATGACAGGATTTCTGCTTCAAAAAAGTTGAAAATTTTCATGAAAAGATTTCGGCTTCAAAAAAGTTGAAAAATTACATGAAAAGATTTTGGTGTCAAAAGGTTGAAAATTTTCATGAAAAGAATTCGGCTTCAAAAAAGTTGAACATTTTCATGAAAAGATTTCGGCTTCAAAAAAGTTGAAAATTTTCATGAAGTATTTCGGCTTCAAAAAAATGTAACATTTTCATGAAAAGATTTTGGCTTCAAAAAAGTTGAACATTTTCATGAAAAGATTTCAGCTTCAAAAAAATGAAATATTTTCATGAAAAGATTTCGGCTTCAAAAAAGTTGAAAATTTTCATGAACTATTTCGGCATCAAAAAAGTTGAACATTTTCATGAAAAGATTTAGACTTCAAAAAAGTTGAATATTTTCATCAAGTATTTCGGCTTCAAAAAAGTCGAAGATTTTCATGAAAAGATTTCTGCTTCAAAAAAGTTGAACATTTTCATGACAGGATTTCGGCTTCAAAAAAGTTGAACATTTTCATGAAAAGATTTCTTCTTTAAAAAAGTTGAAAATTTACATGAAAAGATTTCGACGTCAAAAAAGTCTAAGATTTTCATGAAAAGATTTCTGCTTCAAAAAAGTTGAAAATTTTCATGAAGTATTTCGGCTTCAAAAAAGTCTAAAATTTTCATGAAGTATTTCGGCTTCAAAACAATGGAACATTTTCATGAAAAGATTTCGGCTTCAAAAAACTTGAACATTTTCATGAAAAGATTTCTGCTTCAAAAAAGTTGAAAATTTTCATGAAAAGATTTCGGTTTCAAAAAGTTGAAAATTTTCATGAAAAGATTTCAGCTTCAAAAAGGTTGAAAATTTTCATGAAAAGATTTTTGCTTCAAAAAGTTGAACATTTTCATTAAAAGATTTCTGCTTCAAAAAAGTTCAACATTTTCATGAAAAGATTTCGGCTTCAAAAAAGTTGAACATTTTCATGAAAAGATTTCTGCTTCAAAAAAGTTGAAAATTTTCATGAAAAGATTTCGGCTTCAAAAAAGTTGAAAATTTTCATGAAAAGATTTCGGCTTCAAAAAAGTTGAAAATTTTCATGAAGTATTTCGGCTTCAAAAGAATGGAACATTTTCATGAAAAGATTTCGGCTTCAAAAAAGTTGAAAATTTTCATGAAAAGATTTCGGCTTCAAAAAAGTTGAAAATTTTCATGAAAAGATTTCGGCTTCAAAAAAGTTGAAAATTTTCATGAAGTATTTCGGCTTCAAAAAAATGGAACATTTTCATGAAAAGATTTCGGCTTCAAAAAACTTGAACATTTTCATGAAAAGATTTCTGCTTCAAAAAAGTTGAAAATTTTCATGAAAAGATTTCTGCTTCAAAAAGTTGAAAATTTACATGAAAAGATTTCGACTTCAAAAAAGTCTAAGATTTTCATGAAAAGATTTCGGCTTCAAAAAACTTGAACATTTTCATGAAAAGATTTCTGCTTCAAAAAAGTTGAAAATTTTCATGAAAAGATTTCTGCTTCAAAAAGTTGAAAATTTACATGAAAAGATTTCGACTTCAAAAAAGTTGAAAATTTTCATGAAAAGATTTCGGCTTCAAAAAAGTTGACCATTTTCATGAAAAGATTTCAGCTTCAAAAAAGTTGAAAATTTTCATGAAAAGATTTCAGCTTCAAAAAGGTTGAAAACTTTCATGAACTATTTCGACTTCAAAAAAGTCGAAGATTTTCATGAAAAGATTTCGGCTTCAAAAAAGTTGAAAATTTTCATGAAGTATTTCGGCTGCAAAAAAGTCTAAAATTTTCATGAAAAGATTTATGCTTCAAAAAAGATGAACATTTTCATGAAAAGATTTCGGCTTTAAAAAAGTTGAAAATTTTCATGAAGTATTTCGACTACAAAAAAGTCTAAAATTTTCATGAAAAGATTTATGTTTCAAAAAAGATGAAAATTTTCATGAAAAGATTTGGGCTTCAAAAAGTTGAAAATTTTCATGAAAAGATTTCGGCTTCAAAAAAGTTGAACATTTTCATGAAAAGATTTCGGCTTCAAAAAAGTTGAAAATTTTCATGAAGTATTTCGGCTTCAAAAAAATGGAACATTTTCATGAAAAGATTTCGGCTTCAAAAAAGTTGAACATTTTCATGAAAAGATTTCGGCTTCAAAAAAGTTGAAGATTTTCATGAAAAGATTTCTGCTTCAAAAAAGTAGAAAATTTTCATGAAAAGATTTCGGCTTCAAAAAAGTTGACCATTTTCATGAAAAGATTTCGGCTTCAAAAAAGTTGAAAATTTTCATGAAAAGATTTCGGTTTCAAAAAAGTTGAAAATTTTCATGAAAAGATTTTGGTTTCAAAAAAGTTGAACATTTTCATGAAAAGATTTGGGCTTCAAAAAGTTGAAAATTTTCATGAAAAGTTTTCGGCATCAAAAAAGTTGAACATTTTCATGAAAAGATTTCGGCTTCAAAAAAGTTGAACATTTTCATGAAAAGATTTCGGCTTCAAAAAAGTTGAACATTTTCATGAAAAGATTTCTGCTTCAAAAAAGTAGAAAATTTTCATGAAAAGATTTCGGCTTCAAAAAAGTTGACCATTTTCATGAAAAGATTTCGGCTTCAAAAAAGTTGAAAATTTTCATGAAAAGATTTCGGTTTCAAAAAAGTTGAAAATTTTCATGAAAAGATTTTGGTTTCAAAAAAGTTGAACATTTTCATGAAAAGATTTCGGCTTCAAAAAAGTTGAAAATTTTCATGAAGTATTTCGGCTTCAAAAAAGTTGAAAATTTTCATGAAAAGATTTCTGCTTCAAAAAAGTTGAAAATTTACATGAAAAGATTTCGACTTCAAAAAAGTCTAAGATTTTCATGAAAAGATTTCAGCTTCAAAAAAGTTGAAAATTTTCATGAAAAGATTTCGGTTTCAAAAAGTTTAAACTTTTCATGAAAAGATTTCGGCTTCAAAAAAGTTGAAAATTTTCATGAAAAAGATTTCAGCTTCAAAAAGGTTGAAAACTTTCATGAAGTATTTCGACTACAAAAAAGTCTAAAATTTTCATGAAAAGATTTATGTTTCAAAAAAGTTGAATATTTTCATGAACTATTTCGGCATCAAAAAAGTTGGAAATTTTCATGAAAAGATTTCTGTTTCAAAAAAGTTGAACATTTTCATGAAAAGATTTCGGCTTCAAAAAAGTTGTAAATTTTCATGGAAAGATTTAGACTTCAAAAAAGTTGAATATTTTCATCAAGTATTTCGGCTTCAAAAAAGTCGAAGATTTTCATGAAAAGATTTCTGCTTCAAAAAAGTTGAAGATTTTCATGACAGGATTTTGGCTTCAAAAAAGTTGAAAATTTTCATGAAAAGATATCGGCTTAAAAAAAGTTGAACATTTTCATGAAAAGATTTCTGCTTCAAAAAATTTGAAAATTTACATGAAAAGATTTCCACTTCAAAAAAGTCTAAGATTTTCATGAAAAGATTTCTGCTTCAAAAAAGTTGAAAATTTTCATGAAAAGATTTCGGTTTCAAAAAAGTTGAAAATTTTCATGAAAAGATTTCGGCTTCAAAAAAGTTGAAAATTTTCATGAAGTATTTCGGCTTCAAAAAAATGGAACATTTTCATGAAAAGATTTCAGCTTCAAAAAAGTTGACCATTTTCATGAAAAGATTTCGGCTTCAAAAAAGTTGAAAATTTTCATGAAAAGATTTCGGCTTCAAAAAAGTTGAAAATTTTCATGAAGTATTTCGGCTTCAAAAGAATGGAACATTTTCATGAAAAGATTTCGGCTTCAAAAAAGTTGAAAATTTTCATGAAAAGATTTCGGCTTCAAAAAAGTTGAAAATTTTCATGAAAAGATTTCGGCTTCAAAAAAGTTGAAAATTTTCATGAAGTATTTCGGCTTCAAAAAAATGGAACATTTTCATGAAAAGATTTCGGCTTCAAAAAACTTGAACATTTTCATGAAAAGATTTCTGCTTCAAAAAAGTTGAAAATTTTCATGAAAAGATTTCTGCTTCAAAAAGTTGAAAATTTACATGAAAAGATTTCGACTTCAAAAAAGTCTAAGATTTTCATGAAAAGATTTCGGCTTCAAAAAACTTGAACATTTTCATGAAAAGATTTCTGCTTCAAAAAAGTTGAAAATTTTCATGAAAAGATTTCTGCTTCAAAAAGTTGAAAATTTACATGAAAAGATTTCGACTTCAAAAAAGTTGAAAATTTTCATGAAAAGATTTCGGCTTCAAAAAAGTTGACCATTTTCATGAAAAGATTTCAGCTTCAAAAAAGTTGAAAATTTTCATGAAAAGATTTCAGCTTCAAAAAGGTTGAAAACTTTCATGAACTATTTCGACTTCAAAAAAGTCGAAGATTTTCATGAAAAGATTTCGGCTTCAAAAAAGTTGAAAATTTTCATGAAGTATTTCGGCTGCAAAAAAGTCTAAAATTTTCATGAAAAGATTTATGCTTCAAAAAAGATGAACATTTTCATGAAAAGATTTCGGCTTTAAAAAAGTTGAAAATTTTCATGAAGTATTTCGACTACAAAAAAGTCTAAAATTTTCATGAAAAGATTTATGTTTCAAAAAAGATGAAAATTTTCATGAAAAGATTTGGGCTTCAAAAAGTTGAAAATTTTCATGAAAAGATTTCGGCTTCAAAAAAGTTGAACATTTTCATGAAAAGATTTCGGCTTCAAAAAAGTTGAAAATTTTCATGAAGTATTTCGGCTTCAAAAAAATGGAACATTTTCATGAAAAGATTTCGGCTTCAAAAAAGTTGAACATTTTCATGAAAAGATTTCGGCTTCAAAAAAGTTGAAGATTTTCATGAAAAGATTTCTGCTTCAAAAAAGTAGAAAATTTTCATGAAAAGATTTCGGCTTCAAAAAAGTTGACCATTTTCATGAAAAGATTTCGGCTTCAAAAAAGTTGAAAATTTTCATGAAAAGATTTCGGTTTCAAAAAAGTTGAAAATTTTCATGAAAAGATTTTGGTTTCAAAAAAGTTGAACATTTTCATGAAAAGATTTGGGCTTCAAAAAGTTGAAAATTTTCATGAAAAGTTTTCGGCATCAAAAAAGTTGAACATTTTCATGAAAAGATTTCGGCTTCAAAAAAGTTGAACATTTTCATGAAAAGATTTCGGCTTCAAAAAAGTTGAACATTTTCATGAAAAGATTTCTGCTTCAAAAAAGTAGAAAATTTTCATGAAAAGATTTCGGCTTCAAAAAAGTTGACCATTTTCATGAAAAGATTTCGGCTTCAAAAAAGTTGAAAATTTTCATGAAAAGATTTCGGTTTCAAAAAAGTTGAAAATTTTCATGAAAAGATTTTGGTTTCAAAAAAGTTGAACATTTTCATGAAAAGATTTCGGCTTCAAAAAAGTTGAAAATTTTCATGAAGTATTTCGGCTTCAAAAAAGTTGAAAATTTTCATGAAAAGATTTCTGCTTCAAAAAAGTTGAAAATTTACATGAAAAGATTTCGACTTCAAAAAAGTCTAAGATTTTCATGAAAAGATTTCAGCTTCAAAAAAGTTGAAAATTTTCATGAAAAGATTTCGGTTTCAAAAAGTTTAAACTTTTCATGAAAAGATTTCGGCTTCAAAAAAGTTGAAAATTTTCATGAAAAAGATTTCAGCTTCAAAAAGGTTGAAAACTTTCATGAAGTATTTCGACTACAAAAAAGTCTAAAATTTTCATGAAAAGATTTATGTTTCAAAAAAGTTGAATATTTTCATGAACTATTTCGGCATCAAAAAAGTTGGAAATTTTCATGAAAAGATTTCTGTTTCAAAAAAGTTGAACATTTTCATGAAAAGATTTCGGCTTCAAAAAAGTTGTAAATTTTCATGGAAAGATTTAGACTTCAAAAAAGTTGAATATTTTCATCAAGTATTTCGGCTTCAAAAAAGTCGAAGATTTTCATGAAAAGATTTCTGCTTCAAAAAAGTTGAAAATTTTCATGACAGGATTTTGGCTTCAAAAAAGTTGAAAATTTTCATGAAAAGATATCGGCTTAAAAAAAGTTGAACATTTTCATGAAAAGATTTCTGCTTCAAAAAATTTGAAAATTTACATGAAAAGATTTCCACTTCAAAAAAGTCTAAGATTTTCATGAAAAGATTTCTGCTTCAAAAAAGTTGAAAATTTTCATGAAAAGATTTCGGTTTCAAAAAAGTTGAAAATTTTCATGAAAAGATTTCGGCTTCAAAAAAGTTGAAAATTTTCATGAAGTATTTCGGCTTCAAAAAAATGGAACATTTTCATGAAAAGATTTCAGCTTCAAAAAAGTTGACCATTTTCATGAAAAGATTTCGGCTTCAAAAAAGTTGAAAATTTTCATGAAAAGATTTCGGCTTCAAAAAAGTTGAAAATTTTCATGAAGTATTTCGGCTTCAAAAGAATGGAACATTTTCATGAAAAGATTTCGGCTTCAAAAAAGTTGAAAATTTTCATGAAAAGATTTCGGCTTCAAAAAAGTTGAAAATTTTCATGAAAAGATTTCGGCTTCAAAAAAGTTGAAAATTTTCATGAAGTATTTCGGCTTCAAAAAAATGGAACATTTTCATGAAAAGATTTCGGCTTCAAAAAACTTGAACATTTTCATGAAAAGATTTCTGCTTCAAAAAAGTTGAAAATTTTCATGAAAAGATTTCTGCTTCAAAAAGTTGAAAATTTACATGAAAAGATTTCGACTTCAAAAAAGTCTAAGATTTTCATGAAAAGATTTCGGCTTCAAAAAACTTGAACATTTTCATGAAAAGATTTCTGCTTCAAAAAAGTTGAAAATTTTCATGAAAAGATTTCTGCTTCAAAAAGTTGAAAATTTACATGAAAAGATTTCGACTTCAAAAAAGTTGAAAATTTTCATGAAAAGATTTCGGCTTCAAAAAAGTTGACCATTTTCATGAAAAGATTTCAGCTTCAAAAAAGTTGAAAATTTTCATGAAAAGATTTCAGCTTCAAAAAGGTTGAAAACTTTCATGAACTATTTCGACTTCAAAAAAGTCGAAGATTTTCATGAAAAGATTTCGGCTTCAAAAAAGTTGAAAATTTTCATGAAGTATTTCGGCTGCAAAAAAGTCTAAAATTTTCATGAAAAGATTTATGCTTCAAAAAAGATGAACATTTTCATGAAAAGATTTCGGCTTTAAAAAAGTTGAAAATTTTCATGAAGTATTTCGACTACAAAAAAGTCTAAAATTTTCATGAAAAGATTTATGTTTCAAAAAAGATGAAAATTTTCATGAAAAGATTTGGGCTTCAAAAAGTTGAAAATTTTCATGAAAAGATTTCGGCTTCAAAAAAGTTGAACATTTTCATGAAAAGATTTCGGCTTCAAAAAAGTTGAAAATTTTCATGAAGTATTTCGGCTTCAAAAAAATGGAACATTTTCATGAAAAGATTTCGGCTTCAAAAAAGTTGAACATTTTCATGAAAAGATTTCGGCTTCAAAAAAGTTGAAGATTTTCATGAAAAGATTTCTGCTTCAAAAAAGTAGAAAATTTTCATGAAAAGATTTCGGCTTCAAAAAAGTTGACCATTTTCATGAAAAGATTTCGGCTTCAAAAAAGTTGAAAATTTTCATGAAAAGATTTCGGTTTCAAAAAAGTTGAAAATTTTCATGAAAAGATTTTGGTTTCAAAAAAGTTGAACATTTTCATGAAAAGATTTGGGCTTCAAAAAGTTGAAAATTTTCATGAAAAGTTTTCGGCATCAAAAAAGTTGAACATTTTCATGAAAAGATTTCGGCTTCAAAAAAGTTGAACATTTTCATGAAAAGATTTCGGCTTCAAAAAAGTTGAACATTTTCATGAAAAGATTTCTGCTTCAAAAAAGTAGAAAATTTTCATGAAAAGATTTCGGCTTCAAAAAAGTTGACCATTTTCATGAAAAGATTTCGGCTTCAAAAAAGTTGAAAATTTTCATGAAAAGATTTCGGTTTCAAAAAAGTTGAAAATTTTCATGAAAAGATTTTGGTTTCAAAAAAGTTGAACATTTTCATGAAAAGATTTCGGCTTCAAAAAAGTTGAAAATTTTCATGAAGTATTTCGGCTTCAAAAAAGTTGAAAATTTTCATGAAAAGATTTCTGCTTCAAAAAAGTTGAAAATTTACATGAAAAGATTTCGACTTCAAAAAAGTCTAAGATTTTCATGAAAAGATTTCAGCTTCAAAAAAGTTGAAAATTTTCATGAAAAGATTTCGGTTTCAAAAAGTTTAAACTTTTCATGAAAAGATTTCGGCTTCAAAAAAGTTGAAAATTTTCATGAAAAAGATTTCAGCTTCAAAAAGGTTGAAAACTTTCATGAAGTATTTCGACTACAAAAAAGTCTAAAATTTTCATGAAAAGATTTATGTTTCAAAAAAGTTGAATATTTTCATGAACTATTTCGGCATCAAAAAAGTTGGAAATTTTCATGAAAAGATTTCTGTTTCAAAAAAGTTGAACATTTTCATGAAAAGATTTCGGCTTCAAAAAAGTTGTAAATTTTCATGAAAAGATTTAGACTTCAAAAAAGTTGAATATTTTCATCAAGTATTTCGGCTTCAAAAAAGTCGAAGATTTTCATGAAAAGATTTCTGCTTCAAAAAAGTTGAAAATTTTCATGACAGGATTTTGGCTTCAAAAAAGTTGAAAATTTTCATGAAAAGATATCGGCTTAAAAAAAGTTGAACATTTTCATGAAAAGATTTCTGCTTCAAAAAATTTGAAAATTTACATGAAAAGATTTCCACTTCAAAAAAGTCTAAGATTTTCATGAAAAGATTTCTGCTTCAAAAAAGTTGAAAATTTTCATGAAAAGATTTCGGTTTCAAAAAAGTTGAAAATTTTCATGAAAAGATTTCGGCTTCAAAAAAGTTGAAAATTTTCATGAAGTATTTCGGCTTCAAAAAAATGGAACATTTTCATGAAAAGATTTCAGCTTCAAAAAAGTTGACCATTTTCATGAAAAGATTTCGGCTTCAAAAAAGTTGAAAATTTTCATGAAAAGATTTCGGTTTCAAAAAAGTTGAAGATTTTCATGAAAAGATTTCTGCTTCAAAAAAGTAGAAAATTTTCATGAAAAGATTTATGTTTCAAAAAAGTTGAATATTTTCATGAACTATTTCGGCATCAAAAAAGTTGGAAATTTTCATGAAAAGATTTCTGTTTCAAAAAAGTTGAACATTTTCATGAAAAGATTTCGGCTTCAAAAAAGTTGTAAATTTTCATGAAAAGATTTCTGCTTCAAAAAAGTTGAAAATTTTCATGAAAAGATTTCGGTTTCAAAAAAGTTGAAAATTTTCATGAAAAGATTTCGGCTTCAAAAAAGTTGAAAATTTTCATGAAGTATTTCGGCTTCAAAAAAATGGAACATTTTCATGAAAAGATTTCAGCTTCAAAAAAGTTGACCATTTTCATGAAAAGATTTCGGCTTCAAAAAAGTTGAAAATTTTCATGAAAAGATTTCGGTTTCAAAAAAGTTGAAGATTTTCATGAAAAGATTTCTGCTTCAAAAAAGTAGAAAATTTTCATGAAAAGATTTCGGCTTCAAAAAAGTTGACCATTTTCATGAAAAGATTTCGGCTTCAAAAAAGTTGAAAATTTTCATGAAAAGATTTCGGCTTCAAAAAAGTTGAACATTTTCATGAAAAGATTTCTGCTTCAAAAAAGTTGAAAATTTTCATGAAGTATTTCGACTACAAAAAAGTCTAAAATTTTCATGAAAAGATTTATGTTTCAAAAAAGATGAAAATTTTCATGAAAAGATTTGGGCTTCAAAAAGTTGAAAATTTTCATGAAAAGTTTTCGGCATCAAAAAAGTTGAACATTTTCATGAAAAGATTTCGGCTTCAAAAAAGTTGAACATTTTCATGAAAAGATTTCGGCTTCAAAAAAGTTGAAAATTTTCATGAAGTATTTCGGCTTCAAAAAAATGGAACATTTTCATGAAAAGATTTCGGCTTCAAAAAAGTTGAACATTTTCATGAAAAGATTTCGGTTTCAAAAAAGTTGAACATTTTCATGAAAAGATTTCTGCTTCAAAAAAGTTGAAAATTTTCATGAAGTATTTCGGCTTCAAAAAAGTTGAAAATTTTCATGAAAAGATTTCTGCTTCAAAAAAGTTGAAAATTTACATGAAAAGATTTCGACTTCAAAAAAGTCTAAGATTTTCATGAAAAGATTTCAGCTTCAAAAAAGTTGAAAATTTTCATGAAAAGATTTCGGTTTCAAAAAGTTTAAACTTTTCATGAAAAGATTTCGGCTTCAAAAAAGTTGAAAATTTTCATGAAAAAGATTTCAGCTTCAAAAAGGTTGAAAACTTTCATGAACTATTTCGACTTCAAAAAAGTCGAAGATTTTCATGAAAAGATTTCGGCTTCAAAAAAGTTGAAAATTTTCATGAAGTATTTCGACTACAAAAAAGTCTAAAATTTTCATGAAAAGATTTATGTTTCAAAAAGATGAAAATTTTCATGAAAAGATTTCTGCTTCAAAAAGTTGAAAATTTTCATAAAAAGATTTCGGCATCAAAAAAGTTGAACATTTTCATGAAAAGATTTCGGCTTCAAAAAAGTTGAAAATTTTCATGAACTATTTCGGCATCAAAAAAGTTGAAAATTTTCATGAAAAGATTTCTGTTTCAAAAAAGTTGAACATTTTCATGAAAAGATTTCGGCTTCAAAAAAGTTGTAAATTTTCATGAAAAGATTTAGACTTCAAAAAAGTTGAATATTTTCATCAAGTATTTCGGCTTCAAAAAAGTCGAAGATTTTCATGAAAAGATTTCTGCTTCAAAAAAGTTGAAAATTTTCATGACAGGATTTTGGCTTCAAAAAAGTTGAAAATTTTCATGAAAAGATATCGGCTTAAAAAAAGTTGAAAATTTTCATGAAAAGATTTCTGCTTCAAAAAATTTGAAAATTTACATGAAAAGATTTCGACTTCAAAAAAGTCTAAGATTTTCATGAAAAGATTTCTGCTTCAAAAAAGTTGAAAATTTTCATGAAAAGATTTCGGTTTCAAAAAAGTTGAAAATTTTCATGAAAAGATTTCGGCTTCAAAAAAGTTGAAAATTTTCATGAAGTATTTCGGCTTCAAAAAAATGGAACATTTTCATGAAAAGATTTCAGCTTCAAAAAAGTTGACCATTTTCATGAAAAGATTTCGGCTTCAAAAAAGTTGAAAATTTTCATGAAAAGATTTCGGTTTCAAAAAGTTGAAAATTATCATGAAAAGATCTCGGCTTCAAAAATGTTGAAGATTTTCATGAAAAGATTTCGGCTTCAAAAAAGTTGACCATTTTCATGAAAAGATTTCTGCTTCAAAAAAGTTGAAAATTTTCATGACAGGATTTTGGCTTCAAAAAAGTTGGACATTTTCATGAAAAGATTTCGGCTTCAAAAAAGTTGAACATTTTCATGAAAAGATTTCTTCTTCAAAAAAGTTGAAAATTTTCATGAAAAGATTTCGGCTTCAAAAAAATTGAAAATTTTCATGAAAAGATTTTGGTTTCAAAAAGTTGAAAATTTTCATGAAAAGATCTCGGCTTCAAAAAAGTTGAACATTTTCATGAAAAGATTTCTGCTTCAAAAAGTTGAAAATTTACATGAAAAGATTTCGACTTCAAAAAAGTCTAAGATTTTCATGAAAAGATTTCTGCTTCAAAAAAGTTGAAAATTTTCATGAAAAGATTTCGGCTTCAAAAAAGTTGACCATTTTCATGAAAAGATTTCAGCTTCAAAAAAGTTGAAAATTTTCATGAAAAGATTTCGGTTTCAAAAAGTTGAAAATTTTCATGAAAAGATTTCAGCTTCAAAAAGGTTGAAAACTTTCATGAACTATTTCGACTTCAAAAAAGTCGAAGATTTTCATCAAAAGATTTCGGCTTCAAAAAAGTTGAAAATTTTCATGAACTATTTCGGCATCAAAAAAGTTGAAAATTTTCATAAAAAGATTTAGGTTTCAAAAAAGTTGAAAATTTTCATGAAGTATTTCGACTTCAAAAAAGTCTAAAATTTTCATGAAGTATTTCGGCTTCAAAAAAGTTGAAAATTTTCATGAAAAGATTTCGGTTTCAAAAAAGTTGAAGATTTTCATGAAAAGATTTCTGCTTCAAAAAAGTAGAAAATTTTCATGAAAAGATTTCGGCTTCAAAAAAGTTGACCATTTTCATGAAAAGATTTCGGCTTCAAAAAAGTTGAAAATTTTCATGAAAAGATTTCGGCTTCAAAAAAGTTGAACATTTTCATGAAAAGATTTCTGCTTCAAAAAAGTTGAAAATTTTCATGAAGTATTTCGACTACAAAAAAGTCTAAAATTTTCATGAAAAGATTTATGTTTCAAAAAAGATGAAAATTTTCATGAAAAGATTTGGGCTTCAAAAAGTTGAAAATTTTCATGAAAAGTTTTCGGCATCAAAAAAGTTGAACATTTTCATGAAAAGATTTCGGCTTCAAAAAAGTTGAACATTTTCATGAAAAGATTTCGGCTTCAAAAAAGTCTAAGATTTTCATGAAAAGATTTCTGCTTCAAAAAAGTTGAAAATTTTCATGAAAAGATTTCGGCTTCAAAAAAGTTGAAAATTTTCATTACAGGATTTTGGCTTTAAAAAAAGTAGAAATTTTCATAAAGTATTTCGGCTTCAAAAAGGTTGAAAACTTTCATGAACTATTTCGACTTCAAAAAAGTCGAAGATTTTCATGAAAAGATTTCGACTTCAAAAAAGTCGAAGATTTTCATGAAAAGATTTCGGCTTCAAAAAAGTTGAAAATTTTCATGACAGGATTTTGGCTTTAAAAAAAGTAGAAATTTTCATAAAGTATTTCGGCTTCAAAAAGGTTGAAAACTTTCATGAACTATTTCGGCTTCTAAAAAGTCGAAGATTTTCATGAAAAGATTTCTGCTTCAAAAAAGTTGAAAATTTACATGAAAAGATTTCGACTTCAAAAAAGTCTAAGATTTTCATGAAAAGATTTCTGCTTCAAAAAAGTTGAAAATTTTCATGAAAAGATTTCGGCTTCAAAAAGTTGAAAATTTTCATGAAAAGATTTCGGCTTCAAAAAAGTTGACCATTTTCATGAAAAGATTTCGGCTTCAAAAAAGTTGAACATTTTCATGAAAAGTTTTCGGCTTCAAAAAAGTTGAACATTTTCATGAAGTATTTCGGCTGCAAAAAAGTTGAAGATTTTCATGAAAAGATTTCTGCTTCAAAAAAGTTGAAAATTTTCATGAAAAGATTTCGGCTTCAAAAAAGTTGAAAATTTTCATGAAGTATTTCGGCTTGAAAAAAGTTGAAAATTTACATTAAAAGATTTCGGCTTCAATAAAGTCAAAAACTTTCATGAAGTATTTCGGCTTCAAAAAAGTTGAAAATTTACATGAAAAGATTTCTACTTCAAAAAGTTGAAAATTTTCATGAAAAGATTTCTGCTTCAAAAAAGTTGACCATTTTCATGAAACGATATCAGCTTCAAAAAAGTTGAAAACTTTCATGAACTATTTCGACTTCAAAAAAGTCGAAGATTTTCATGAAAAGATTTCGACTTCAAAAAAGTCGAAGATTTTCATGAAAAGATTTCGGCTTCAAAAAAGTTGAACATTTTCATGAAAAGATTTCGGCTTCAAAAAAGTTTAAAATTTTCATGAAAAGATTTCGGCTTCAAAAAAGTTGAAAATTTTCATGAAGTATTTCGGCTTGAAAAAAGTTGAAAATTTACATTAAAAGATTTCGGCTACAATAAAGTCAAAAACTTTCATGAAGTATTTCGGCTTCAAAAAAGTTGAAAATTTTCATGAAAAGATTTCTACTTCAAAAAGTTGAAAATTTTCATGAAAAGATTTCAGCTTCAAAAAGGTTGAAAACTTTCATGAACTATTTCGACTTCAAAAAAGTCGTAGATTTTCATGAAAAGATTTCGGCTTCAAAAAAGTAAAAATTTTCATGAAGTATTTCGGCTGCAAAAAAGTCGAAGATTTTCATGAAAAGATTTCTGCTTCAAAAAAGTTGAAAATTTACATGAAAAGATTTCGACTTCAAAAAAGTCTAAGATTTTCATGAAAAGATTTCTGCTTCAAAAAAGTTGAAAATTTTCATGAAAAGATTTCGGCTTCAAAAAGTTGAAAATTTTCATGAAAAGATTTCGGCTTCAAAAAAGTTGAACATTTTCATGAAAAGTTTTCGGCTTCAAAAAAGTTGAACATTTTCATGAAGTATTTCGGCTGCAAAAAAGTTGAAAATTTTCATGAAAAGATTTCGGTTTCAAAAAGTTGAAAATTTTCATGAAAAGATTTCAGCTTCAAAAAGGTTGAAAACTTTCATGAACTATTTCGACTTCAAAAAAGTCGAAGATTTTCATGAAAAGATTTCGACTTCAAAAAAGTCGAAGATTTTCATGAAAAGATTTCGGCTTCAAAAAAGTTGAACATTTTCATGAAAAGATTTCGGCTTCAAAAAAGTTGAAAATTTTCATGACAGGATTTTGGCTTTAAAAAAAGTAGAAATTTTCATAAAGTATTTCGGCTTCAAAAAGGTTGAAAACTTTCATGAACTATTTCGGCTTCTAAAAAGTCGAAGATTTTCATGAAAAGATTTCTGCTTCAAAAAAGTTGAAAATTTTCATGAAAAGATTTCGGCTTCAAAAAAGTTGAAAATTTTCATGAAGTATTTCGGCTTGAAAAAAGTTGAAAATTTACATTAAAAGATTTCGGCTTCAATAAAGTCAAAAACTTTCATGAAGTATTTCGGCTTCAAAAAAGTTGAAAATTTTCATGAAAAGATTTCTACTTCAAAAAGTTGAAAATTTTCATGAAAAGATTTCAGCTTCAAAAAGGTTGAAAACTTTCATGAACTATTTCGACTTCAAAAAAGTCGAAGATTTTCATGAAAAGATTTCGGATTCAAAAAAGTTGAACATTTTCATGAAAAGATTTCTGCTTCAAAAAAGTTGAAAATTTTCATGACAGGATTTTTGCTTTAAAAAAAGTAGAAATTTTCATAAAGTATTTCGGCTTCAAAAAGGTTGAAAACTTTCATGAACTATTTCGGCTTCTAAAAAGTCGAAGATTTTCATGAAAAGATTTCTGCTTCAAAAAAGTTGAAAATTTACATGAAAAGATTTCGACTTCAAAAAAGTCTAAGATTTTCATGAAAAGATTTCTGCTTCAAAAAAGTTGAAAATTTTCATGAAAAGATTTCGGCTTCAAAAAGTTGAAAATTTTCATGAAAAGATTTCGGCTTCAAAAAAGTTCACCATTTTCATGAAAAGATTTCGGCTTCAAAAAAGTTGAACATTTTCATGAAAAGTTTTCGGCTTCAAAAAAGTTGAACATTTTCATGAAGTATTTCGGCTGCAAAAAAGTTGAAGATTTTCATGAAAAGATTTCTGCTTCAAAAAAGTTGAAAATTTTCATGAAAAGATTTCGGCTTCAAAATAGTTGAAAATTTTCATGAAAAGATTTCGGCTTCAAAAAAGTTGAAAATTTTCATGAAAAGATTTCGGCTTCAAAAAAGTTGACCATTTTCATGAAACGATTTCAGCTTCAAAAAGGTTGAAAACTTTCATGAACTATTTCGACTTCAAAAAAGTCGAAGATTTTCATGAAAAGATTTCGGCTTCAAAAAAGTTGAACATTTTCATGAAAAGATTTCGGCTTCAAAAAAGTTTAAAATTTTCATGAAAAGATTTCGGCTTCAAAAAAGTTGAAAATTTTCATGAAGTATTTCGGCTTGAAAAAAGTTGAAAATTTACATTAAAAGATTTCGGCTTCAATAAAGTCAAAAACTTTCATGAAGTATTTCGGCTTCAAAAAAGTTGAAAATTTTCATGAAAAGATTTCTACTTCAAAAAGTTGAAAATTTTCATGAAAAGATTTCAGCTTCAAAAAGGTTGAAAACTTTCATGAACTATTTCGACTTCAAAAAAGTCGAAGATTTTCATGAAAAGATTTCTGCTTCAAAAAAGTTGAAAATTTACATGAAAAGATTTCGACTTCAAAAAAGTCTAAGATTTTCATGAAAAGATTTCTGCTTCAAAAAAGTTGAAAATTTTCATGAAAAGATTTCGGCTTCAAAAAGTTGAAAATTTTCATGAAAAGATTTCGGCTTCAAAAAAGTTGACCATTTTCATGAAAAGATTTCGGCTTCAAAAAAGTTGAACATTTTCATGAAAAGTTTTCGGCTTCAAAAAAGTTGAACATTTTCATGAAGTATTTCGGCTGCAAAAAAGTTGAAGATTTTCATGAAAAGATTTCTGCTTCAAAAAAGTTGAACATTTTCATGAAAAGATTTCGGCTTCAAAAAAGTTTAAAATTTTCATGAAAAGATTTCTGCTTCAAAAAAGTCTAAGATTTTCATGAACTATTTCGACTTCAAAAAAGTCGAAGATTTTCATGAAAAGTTTTCGGCTTCAAAAAAGTTGAACATTTTCATGAAAAGATTTCGGCTTCAAAAAAGTTGAAGATTTTCATGAAAAGATTTCTCTTCAAAAAAGTTGAAAATTTTCATGACAGGATTTTGGCTTTAAAAAAAGTAGAAATTTTCATAAAGTATTTCGGCTTCAAAAAGGATGAAAACTTTCATGAAAAGATTTCGGCTTCAAAAAAGTCGAAGATTTTCATGAAAAGATTTCGGCTTCAAAAAAGTTGAAAATTTACATGAAAAGATTTCGACTTCAAAAAAGTCTAAGATTTTCATGAAAAGATTTCGGCTTCAAAAAAGTTGACCATTTTCATGAAAAGTTTTCGGCTTCAAAAAAGTTGAACATTTTCATGAAAAGATTTCGGTTTCAAAAAGTTGAAAATTTTCATGAAAAGATTTTAGCTTCAAAAAGGTTGAAAACTTTCATGAACTATTTCGACTTCAAAAAAGTCGAAGATTTTCATGAAAAGATTTCGACTTCAAAAAAGTCGAAGATTTTCATGAAAAGATTTCGGCTTCAAAAAAGTTGAACATTTTCATGAAAAGATTTCGGCTTCAAAAAAGTTGAAGATTTTCATGAAAAGATTTCTGCTTCAAAAAAGTTGAAAATTTTCATGACAGGATTTTGGCTTTAAAAAAAGTAGAAATTTTCATAAAGTATTTCGGCTTCAAAAAGGTTGAAAACTTTCATGAACTATTTCGGCTTCTAAAAAGTCGAAGATTTTCATGAAAAGATTTCTGCTTCAAAAAAGTTGAAAATTTACATGAAAAGATTTCGACTTCAAAAAAGTCTAAGATTTTCATGAAAAGATTTCTGCTTCAAAAAAGTTGAAAATTTTCATGAAAAGATTTCGGCTTCAAAAAAGTTGGCCATTTTCATGAAAAGATTTCGGCTTCAAAAAAGTTGAACATTTTCATGAAAAGTTTTCGGCTTCAAAAAAGTTGAAAATTTTCATGAAGTATTTCGGCTGCAAAAAAGTTGAAGATTTTCATGAAAAGATTTCTGCTTCAAAAAAGTTGACCATTTTCATGAAACGATTTCAGCTTCAAAAAGGTTGAAAACTTTCATGAACTATTTCGACTTCAAAAAAGTCAAAGATTTTCATGAAAAGATTTCGACTTCAAAAAAGTCGTAGATTTTCATGAAAAGATTTCGGCTTCAAAAAAGTAAAAATTTTCATGAAGTATTTCGGCTGCAAAAAAGTCGAAGATTTTCATGAAAAGATTTCTGCTTCAAAAAAGTTGAAAATTTACATGAAAAGATTTCGACTTCAAAAAAGTCTAAGATTTTCATGAAAAGATTTCTGCTTCAAAAAAGTTGAAAATTTTCATGAAAAGATTTCGGCTTCAAAAAAGTTGAACATTTTCATGAAAAGTTTTCGGCTTCAAAAAAGTTGAACATTTTCATGAAGTATTTCGGCTGCAAAAAAGTTGAAAATTTTCATGAAAAGATTTCGGTTTCAAAAAGTTGAAAATTTTCATGAAAAGATTTCAGCTTCAAAAAGGTTGAAAACTTTCATGAACTATTTCGACTTCAAAAAAGTCGAAGATTTTCATGAAAAGATTTCGACTTCAAAAAAGTCGAAGATTTTCATGAAAAGATTTCGGCTTCAAAAAAGTTGAAAATTTTCATGACAGGATTTTGGCTTTAAAAAAAGTAGAAATTTTCATAAAGTATTTCGGCTTCAAAAAGGTTGAAAACTTTCATGAACTATTTCGACTTCAAAAAAGTCGAAGATTTTCATGAAAAGATTTCGACTTCAAAAAAGTCGAAGATTTTCATGAAAAGATTTCGGCTTCAAAAAAGTTGAAAATTTTCATGACAGGATTTTGGCTTTAAAAAAAGTAGAAATTTTCATAAAGTATTTCGGCTTCAAAAAGGTTGAAAACTTTCATGAACTATTTCGGCTTCTAAAAAGTCGAAGATTTTCATGAAAAGATTTCTGCTTCAAAAAAGTTGAAAATTTACATGAAAAGATTTCGACTTCAAAAAAGTCTAAGATTTTCATGAAAAGATTTCTGCTTCAAAAAAGTTGAAAATTTTCATGAAAAGATTTCGGCTTGAAAAAAGTTGAAAATTTACATTAAAAGATTTCGGCTACAATAAAATCAAAAACTTTCATGAAGTATTTCGGCTTCAAAAAAGTTGAAAATTTTCATGAAAAGATTTCTACTTCAAAAAGTTGAAAATTTTCATGAAAAGATTTCAGCTTCAAAAAGGTTGAAAACTTTCATGAACTATTTCGACTTCAAAAAAGTCGTAGATTTTCATGAAAAGATTTCGGCTTCAAAAAAGTAAAAATTTTCATGAAGTATTTCGGCTGCAAAAAAGTCGAAGATTTTCATGAAAAGATTTCTGCTTCAAAAAAGTTGAAAATTTACATGAAAAGATTTCGGTTTCAAAAAGTTGAAAATTTTCATGAACTATTTCGACTTCAAAAAAGTCGAAGATTTTCATGAAAAGATTTCGACTTCAAAAAAGTCGAAGATTTTCATGAAAAGATTTCGGCTTCAAAAAAGTTGAACATTTTCATGAAAAGATTTCGGCTTCAAAAAAGTTGAAAATTTTCATGACAGGATTTTGGCTTTAAAAAAAGTAGAAATTTTCATAAAGTATTTCGGCTTCAAAAAGGTTGAAAACTTTCATGAACTATTTCGGCTTCTAAAAAGTCGAAGATTTTCATGAAAAGATTTCTGCTTCAAAAAAGTTGAAAATTTTCATGAAAAGATTTCGGCTTCAATAAAGTCAAAAACTTTCATGAAGTATTTCGGCTTCAAAAAAGTTGAAAATTTTCATGAAAAGATTTCTACTTCAAAAAGTTGAAAATTTTCATGAAAAGATTTCAGCTTCAAAAAGGTTGAAAACTTTCATGAACTATTTCGACTTCAAAAAAGTCGAAGATTTTCATGAAAAGATTTCGGCTTCAAAAAAGTTGAACATTTTCATGAAAAGATTTCTGCTTCAAAAAAGTTGAAAATTTTCATGACAGGATTTTGGCTTTAAAAAAAGTAGAAATTTTCATAAAGTATTTCGGCTTCAAAAAGGTTGAAAACTTTCATGAACTATTTCGGCTTCTAAAAAGTCGAAGATTTTCATGAAAAGATTTCTGCTTCAAAAAAGTTGAAAATTTACATGAAAAGATTTCTATTCAAAAAAGTCTAAGATTTTCATGAAAAGATTTCTGCTTCAAAAAAGTTGAAAATTTTCATGAAAAGATTTCGGCTTCAAAAAGTTGAAAATTTTCATGAAAAGATTTCGGCTTCAAAAAAGTTGACCATTTTCATGAAAAGATTTCGGCTTCAAAAAAGTTGAACATTTTCATGAAAAGTTTTCGGCTTCAAAAAAGTTGAACATTTTCATGAAGTATTTCGGCTGCAAAAAAGTTGAAGATTTTCATGAAAAGATTTCTGCTTCAAAAAAGTTGAAAATTTTCATGAAAAGATTTCGGCTTCAAAATAGTTGAAAATTTTCATGAAAAGATTTCGGCTTCAAAAAGTTGAAAATTTTCATGAAAAGATTTCGGCTTCAAAAAAGTTGACCATTTTCATGAAACGATTTCAGCTTCAAAAAAGTCGAAGATTTTCATGAAAAGATTTCGGCTTCAAAAAAGTTGAAAATTTTCATGAAAAGATTTCGGCTTCAAAAAAGTTGAAAATTTTCATGAAGTATTTCGGCTTGAAAAAAGTTGAAAATTTACATTAAAAGATTTCGGCTTCAATAAAGTCAAAAACTTTCATGAAGTATTTCGGCTTCAAAAAAGTTGAAAATTTTCATGAAAAGATTTCTACTTCAAAAAGTTGAAAATTTTCATGAAAAGATTTCAGCTTCAAAAAGGTTGAAAACTTTCATGAACTATTTCGACTTCAAAAAAGTCGAAGATTTTCATGAAAAGATTTCGGCTTCAAAAAAGTAAAAATTTTCATGAAGTATTTCGGCTGCAAAAAAGTCGAAGATTTTCATGAAAAGATTTCTGCTTCAAAAAAGTTGAACATTTTCATGAAAAGATTTCGACTTCAAAAAAGTTGAAGATTTTCATGAAAAGATTTCTCTTCAAAAAAGTTGAAAATTTTCATGACAGGATTTTGGCTTTAAAAAAAGTAGAAATTTTCATAAAGTATTTCGGCTTCAAAAAGGATGAAAACTTTCATGAAAAGATTTCGGCTTCAAAAAAGTCGAAGATTTTCATGAAAAGATTTCTGCTTCAAAAAAGTTGAAAATTTACATGAAAAGATTTCGACTTCAAAAAAGTCTAAGATTTTCATGAAAAGATTTCTGCTTCAAAAAAGTTGAAAATTTTCATGAAAAGATTTCGGCTTCAAAAAGTTGAAATTTTTCATGAAAAGATTTCGGCTTCAAAAAAGTTGACCATTTTCATGAAAAGATTTCGGCTTCAAAAAAGTTGAAAATTTTCATGAAAAGATTTCGGTTTCAAAAAGTTGAAAATTTTCATTAAAAGATTTCGGCTTCAAAAAAGTTGAAAATTTTCATGAAAAGATTTTGGTTTCAAAAAGTTGAAAATTTTCATGAAAAGATTTCAGCTTCAAAAAGGTTGAAAACTTTCATGAATTATTTCGACTTCAAAAAAGTCGAAGATTTTCATGAAAAGTTTTCGGCTTCAAAAAAGTTGAACATTTTCATGAAGTATTTCGGCTGCAAAAAGGCGAAGATTTTCATGAAAAGATTTCTGCTTCAAAAAAGTTGAACATTTTCATGAAAAGATTTCTGCTTCATAAAAGTTGAAAATTTTCATGAAAAGATTTCGGCTTCAAAAAGTTGAAAATTTTCATGAAAAGATTTCGGCTTCAAAAAAGATGACCATTTTCATGAAAAGATTTCGGCTTCAAAAAAGTTGAAAATTTTCATGAAAAGATTACGGTTTCAAAAAGTTGAAAATTTTCATGAAAAGATTTCGGCTTCAAAAAAGTTGAACATTTTCATGAAAAGATTTCGGCTTCAAAAAGGTTGAAAACTTTCATGAACTATTTCGACTTCAAAAAAGTCGAAGATTTTCATGAAAAGATTTCGGCTTCAAAAAAGTTGAACATTTTCATGAAAAGATTTCGGCTTCAAAAAGGTTGAAAACTTTCATGAACTATTTCGACTTCAAAAAAGTCGAAGATTTTCATGAAAAGATTTCGGCTTCAAAAAAGTTGAACATTTTCATGAAGTATTTCGGCTTGAAAAAAGTTGAAAATTTACCTTAAAAGATTACGGCTTCAATAAAGTCAAAAACTTTCATGAAGTATTTCGGCTTCAAAAAAGTCGAAAATTTTCATGAAGTATTTTGGTTTCAAAAAAGTTGAAAATTTTCATGAAAAGATCTCGGCTTCAAAAAAGTTGAACATTTTCATGAAAAGATTTCGGCTTCAAAAAAGTTGAAAATTTTCATGAAGTATTTTGGCTTCAAAAAAGTTGAACATTTTCATGAAAAGATTTCTGCTTCAAAAAAGTTGAAAATTTTCATGAAAAGATTTCGGCTTCAAAAAGTTGAAAATTTTCATGAAAAGATTTCGGCTTCAAAAAAGTTGACCATTTTCATGAAAAGATTTCGGCTTCAAAAAAGTTGAAAATTTTCATGAAAAGATTTAGGTCTCAAAAAAGTTGAAAATTTTCATGAAGTATTTCGGCTTCAAAAAAGTCTAAAATTTTCATGAACTATTTCGGCTTCAAAAAAGTTGGAAATTTTCATGAAAAGATTTCGGCTTCAAAAAAGTTGAAAATTTTTATGAAAAGATTTCTGCTTCAAAAAAGTTGAAAATTTTCATGAAAAGATTTAGACTTCAAAAAAGTTGAATATTTTCATCAAGTATTTCGGCTTCAAAAAAGTCGAAGATTTTCATGAAAAGATTTCTGCTTCAAAAAAGTTGAAGATTTTCATGAAAAGATTTCGGCTTCAAAAAGTAGAAAATTTTCATGAAAAGATTTCGGCTTCAAAAAAGTTGACCATTTTCATGAAAAGATTTAAGCTTCAAAAAAGTTGAAAATTGTCATGAAAAGATTTCGGTTTTCAAAAAGATGAAAATTTTCATGAAAAGATTTCGGCTTCAAAAAAGTTGAACATTTTCATGAAAAGATTTTGGCTTCAAAAAAGTTGAAAATTTTCATGAAAAGATTTTGGTTTCAAAAAGTTGAAAATTTTCATGAACAGATTTCGGCTTCAAAAAAGTTGAAAATTTTCATGAAGTATTTCGGCTTCAAAAAAATGTAACATTCTCATGAAAAGATTTCGGCTTCAAAAAAGTTGAACATATTCATGAAAAGATTTCGGCTTCAAAAAAGTTGAAAATTTTCATGAAGTATTTCGGCTTCAAAAAAATGTAACATTTTCATGAAAAGATTTCGGCTTCAAAAAAGTTGAAAATTTTCATGAAGTATTTCGGCTTCAAAAAAATGTAACATTCTCAAGAAAAGATTTCGGCTTCAAAAAAGTTGAACATATTCATGAAAAGATTTCGGCTTTCAAAAAATTTGAAAATTTTCATGAAGTATTTCGGCTTCAAAAAAATGTAACATTTTCATGTAAAGATTTCGGCTTCAAAAAAGTTGAAAATTTTCATGAAGTATTTCGGCTCCAAAAAAATGGAACATTTTCATGAAAAGATTTCTGCTTCAAAAAAGTTGAAAATTTTCATGAAAAGATTTCGGCTTCAAAAAAGTTGAACATTTTCATGAAAAGATTTCTGCTTCAAAAAAGTTGAAAATTTTCATGAAAAGATTTTGGTTTCAAAAAGTTGAAAATTTTCATGAAAAGATTTCGGCTTCAAAAAAGTTAAACATTTTCATGAAAAGATTTCGGATTCAAAAAAGTTGAAAATTTTCATGAAAAGATTTCGGCTTCAAAAAAATGTAACATTTTCATGAAAAGATTTCGGTTTCAAAAAGTTGAAAATTTTCATGAAAAGATCTCGGCTTCAAAAAAGTTGAACATTTTCATGAAAAGATTTCTGCTTCAAAAAAGTTGAAAATTTTCATGAAAAGATTTTGGCTTCAAAAAAGTTGAACATTTTCATGAAAAGATTTCTGCTTCAAAAAAGTTGAAAATTTTCATGAAAAGATTTTGGTTTCAAAAAGTTGAAAATTTTCATGAAAAGATTTCGGCTTCAAAAAAGTTAAACATTTTCATGAAAAGATTTCGGCTTCAAAAAAGTTGAAAATTTTCATGAAGTATTTCGGCTTCAAAAAAATGTAACATTTTCATGAAAAGATTTCGGCTTCAAAAAAGTTGAACATTTTCATGAAAAGATTTTGGCTTCAAAAAAGTTGAAAATTTTCATTAAAAGATTTCGGCTTCAAAAAAGTTGAAAATTTTCATGAAAAGATTTCGGCTTCAAAAAACTTTAAAATTTTCATGAAAAGATTTCGGCTTTAAAAAAGTTGAAAATTTTCATGAAAAGATATCGGCTTCAAAAAGTTGACCATTTTCATGAAAAGATTTCGGCTTCAAAAAAGTTGAACATTTTCATGAAGTATTTCGGCTTCAAAAAAATGGAACATTTTCATGAAAAGATTTCGGCTTCAAAAAACTTGAACATTTTCATGAAAAGATTTCGGCTTCAAAAAAGTTGAAAATTTTCATGAAAAGATCTCGGCTTCAAAAAAGTTGAACATTTTCATGAAAAGATTTCGGCTTCAAAAAAGTTGACCATTTTCATGAAAAGATTTCTGCTTCAAAAAAGTTGAAAAATTACATGAAAAGATTTTGGTTTCAAAAAGTTGAAAATTTTCATGAAAAGATTTCGGCTTCAAAAAAGTTGAACATTTTCATGAAAAGATTTCTGCTTCAAAAAAGTTGAAAAATTACATGAAAAGATTTCGGCTTCAAAAAAGTCAAAAAATTTTCATGAATTATTTCGGCTTCAAAAAAATGGAACATTTTCATGAAAAGATTTCTGCTTCAAAAAAGTTGAAAATTTACATGAAAAGATTTCGACTTCAAAAAAGTCTAGGATTTTCATGAAAAGATTTCTGCTTCAAAAAAGTTGAAAATTTTCATGAAAAGATTTCGGCTTCAAAAAGTTGAACATTTTCATGAAAAGATTTCGGCTTCAAAAAGTTGAAAATTTTCATGAAAAGATTTCGGTTTCAAAAAGTTGAAAATTTTCATGAAAAGATCTCGTCTTCAAAAAGGTTGAAAACTTTCATGAACTATTTCGGCATCAAAAAAGTTGAAAATTTTCATGAAAAGATTTAGGTTTCAAAAAAGTTGTATATTTTCATGAAGTATTTCGGCTTCAAAAAAGTCGAAAATTTTCATGAACTATTTCGGCATCAAAAAAGTTGAAAATTTTCATGAAAAGATTTAGGTTTCAAAAAAGTTGAACATTTTCATGAAAAGATTTCGGCTTCAAAAAAGTTGACCATTTTCATGAAAAGATTTCGGCTTCAAAAAGGTTGAAAATTTTCATGAAAAGATTTCTGCTTCAAAAAAGTTGAAAAATTACATGAAAAGATTTTGGTTTCAAAAAAGTTGAAAATTTTCATGAAGTATTTCGGCTTCAAAAAAGTCGAAAATTTTCATGAACTATTTCGGCATCAAAAAAGTTGAAAATTTTCATGAAAAGATTTAGGTTTCAAAAAATTGAAAATTTTCATGAAAAGATCTCGGCTTCAAAAAAGTTGAACATTTTCATGAAAAGATTTCGGCTTCAAAAAAGTTGAAAATTTTCATGAAGTATTTTGGCTTCAAAAAAGTTGAACATTTTCATGAAAAGATTTCTGCTTCAAAAAAGTTGAAAATTTTCATGAAAAGATTTCGGCTTCAAAAAGTTGAAAATTTTCATGAAAAGATTTCGGCTTCAAAAAAGTTGACCATTTTCATGAAAAGATTTCGGCTTCAAAAAAGTTGAAAATTTTCATGAAAAGATTTAGGTCTCAAAAAAGTTGAAAATTTTCATGAAGTATTTCGGCTTCAAAAAAGTCTAAAATTTTCATGAACTATTTCGGCTTCAAAAAAGTTGGAAATTTTCATGAAAAGATTTCGGCTTCAAAAAAGTTGAAAATTTTTATGAAAAGATTTCTGCTTCAAAAAAGTTGAAAATTTTCATGAAAAGATTTAGACTTCAAAAAAGTTGAATATTTTCATCAAGTATTTCGGCTTCAAAAAAGTCGAAGATTTTCATGAAAAGATTTCTGCTTCAAAAAAGTTGAAGATTTTCATGAAAAGATTTCGGCTTCAAAAAGTAGAAAATTTTCATGAAAAGATTTCGGCTTCAAAAAAGTTGACCATTTTCATGAAAAGATTTAAGCTTCAAAAAAGTTGAAAATTGTCATGAAAAGATTTCGGTTTTCAAAAAGATGAAAATTTTCATGAAAAGATTTCGGCTTCAAAAAAGTTGAACATTTTCATGAAAAGATTTTGGCTTCAAAAAAGTTGAAAATTTTCATGAAAAGATTTTGGTTTCAAAAAGTTGAAAATTTTCATGAACAGATTTCGGCTTCAAAAAAGTTGAAAATTTTCATGAAGTATTTCGGCTTCAAAAAAATGTAACATTCTCATGAAAAGATTTCGGCTTCAAAAAAGTTGAACATATTCATGAAAAGATTTCGGCTTCAAAAAAGTTGAAAATTTTCATGAAGTATTTCGGCTTCAAAAAAATGTAACATTTTCATGAAAAGATTTCGGCTTCAAAAAAGTTGAAAATTTTCATGAAGTATTTCGGCTTCAAAAAAATGTAACATTCTCATGAAAAGATTTCGGCTTCAAAAAAGTTGAACATATTCATGAAAAGATTTCGGCTTTCAAAAAATTTGAAAATTTTCATGAAGTATTTCGGCTCCAAAAAAATGGAACATTTTCATGAAAAGATTTCGGCTTCAAAAAAATGGAACATTTTCATGAAAAGATTTCTGCTTCAAAAAAGTTGAAAATTTTCATGAAAAGATTTCGGCTTCAAAAAAGTTGAACATTTTCATGAAAAGATTTCTGCTTCAAAAAAGTTGAAAATTTTCATGAAAAGATTTTGGTTTCAAAAAGTTGAAAATTTTCATGAAAAGATTTCGGCTTCAAAAAAGTTAAACATTTTCATGAAAAGATTTCGGCTTCAAAAAAGTTGAAAATTTTCATGAAGTATTTCGGCTTCAAAAAAATGTAACATTTTCATGAAAAGATTTCGGCTTCAAAAAAGTTGAACATTTTCATGAAAAGATTTTGGCTTCAAAAAAGTTGAAAATTTTCATTAAAAGATTTCGGCTTCAAAAAAGTTGAAAATTTTCATGAAAAGATTTCGGCTTCAAAAAACTTGAAAATTTTCATGAAAAGATTTCGGCTTTAAAAAAGTTGAAAATTTTCATGAAAAGATTTCGGGTTCAAAAAAGTTGAAAATTTTCATGAACTATTTCGGCATCAAAAAAGTTGAAAATTTTCATGAAAAGATTTAGGTTTCAAAAAAGTTGAAAATTTTCATGAAGTATTTCGGCTTCAAAAAAGTCTAAAATTTTCATGAAAAGATTTCGGCTTCAAAATAGTTGAAAATTTTCAGGAAAAGATTTCGGCTTCAAAAAAGTTGAAAATTTTCATGAAAAGATTTCGGGTTCAAAAAAGTTGAAAATTTTCATGAACTATTTCGGCATCAAAAAAGTTGAAAATTTTCATGAAAAGATTTAGGTTTCAAAAAAGTTGAAAATTTTCATGAAGTATTTCGGCTTCAAAAAAGTCTAAAATTTTCATTAACTATTTCGGCTTCAAAAAAGTTGGAAATTTTCATGAAAAGATTTCTGCTTCAAAAAAGTTGAAAATTTTCATGAAAAGATTTCGGCTTCAAAAAAGTTGAATATTTTCATCAAATATTTCGGCTTCAAAAAAGTCGAAGATTTTCATTAAGAGATTGCTGCTTCAAAAAAGTTGAAAATTTTCATGAAAAGATTTCGGCTTCAAAAAGTGAAAAATTTCATGAAAAGATTTCGGCTTCAAAAAAGTTGACCATTTTCATGAAAAGATTTCGGCTTCAAAAAAGTTGAACATTTTCATGAAAAGATTTCGGCTTCAAAAAAGTTGAACATTTTCATGAAAAGATTTCTGCTTCAAAAAAGTTGAAAATTTTCATGAAAAGATTTCGGCTTCAAAAAAGTTGAACATTTTCATGAAAAGATTTCTGCTTCAAAAAAGTTAAAAATTTTCATGAAAAGATTTTGGTTTCAAAAAGTTGAAAATTTTCATTAAAAGATTTCGGCTTCAAAAAAGTTAAACATTTTCATGAAAAGATTTCGGCTTCAAAAAAGTTTGAAAATTTTCATGAAGTATTTCGGCTTCAAAAAAATGGAACATTTTCATGAAAAGATTTCGGCTTCAAAAAAGTTGAACATTTTCATAAAAAGATTTCTGCTTCAAAAAAGTTAAAAATTGACATGAAAAGATTTCGACCTCAAAAAAGTCTAAGATTTTCATGAAAAGATTTCGGCTTCAAAAAAGTTGACCATTTTCATGAAAAGATTTCGGCTTCAAAAAAGTTGAAAATTTTCATGAAAAGATTTCGGTTTCAAAAAGTTGAAAATTTTCATGAAAAGATTTCGGTTTCAAAAAGTTGAAAATTTTCATGAAAAGATCTCGGCTTCAAAAAAGTTGAACATTTTCATGAAAAGATTTCGGCTTCAAAAAAGTTGAACATTTTCATGAAAAGATTTCGGCTTCAAAAAAGTTGAAAATTTTCATGAAAAGATTTCTGCTTCAAAAATTTGAAAATTTTCATGAAAAGATTTCGGCTTCAAAAGGTTGAAAATTTTCATCAAAAGATTTCGGTTTCAAAAAGATGAAAATTTTCATGAAAAGATTTAGGTTTCAAAAAAGTTGAAAATTTTCATGA